>NC_064644.1:608588813-608904884 GCF_023864345.2 Schistocerca serialis cubense | reverse complement strand
AACAGAAAGAGGATCATCCTGCAGTGGTGGTCTCCTTGATAGCATAGAGTTCTTTAGCCCACCAGATGATGTTCCACTTCCTGTTGAGTAAAGCTCTTATTTGGACCAAATCCAAATCTGGCATCATCAAACTGAATGTTAACAAGTAACTGTTCCTCTAGCCAAATGGCCAGTCAGTTCATTACAAGGAATAACTGCATGGTTTGCGACCCATAGCAGGACAACTCATCAGCCAGTACAACTAAGGTCAGATAGAAGACAGTCAACAGCAGATATTACAGGGTGACAAAAGTAACACTGATCGATAGCCAGGAGACTGCTCATTGGGTCACTGCAAAATAAAATGCAATTGAAGATGGTCTACTTAAGAAAACAATGAGCTCTATTAATAGCTATCAGCTCTGTCATAAAAGCACTACATATTCCACCAATGAGTGTTGTTATTAACCAGCAAGAGATGTAAAAACATATCCCATCTTATATCAGGTTTCAGAGTCAACAGTGTAAATGATGGTACTACCCTGATACTAGGGTTGGGAAAAACCGACCAGTTAAAACTGATACCGGTGTTTTACTACTTCTGAATAATCAGTATTTTTCAGTATTTGTTTGGTCTCTGTTACAACAGGCATTCTTTACTTTTTACTACTAACCAAATAAAAAACCGAAATATCAATTAGCCACAGCAGCAGTGGTGGAATTTTTCGTTTTTAAATAAACTTTTTTTTATTTATTTTTTTTAAGAGTAATTTTTGTTTGTGGAATTTGCAATGGTTCGAAATATTGCTTTGTTTCAGAATATGGCAACAGTGATCAGTGCTATTTTAGTAACAATGCTGACAGAAAGGAACAACAGAAACATGGCATGAGAAATGGTTTAGCATCAAGCTGAGACAATAATGTCCATATGGCCATGTGTTGTGGCTTAAGGTGTGCGTGTAGGTGCAGTGCACAAAACTCGCCCCAACCCGATCTATACAGCAGTTTCTCGCTGTCATCACTGCACATCCATCATATTGCAGAATGGCACCAACCTAGATTGTCTTCTATTTCTATGAATAATAAAAGAGCAAGGAAATCCTGTAAACAGCAATAAATTAAAAACTTAACAACAATTAATTTGTACTATATGACAAAAATACAAAGTAGCTGACCTGTTGATTGTATCTGCATAATATGCCTTTATCCGCTTATAGTCCTCTAAAATGGTCAAATTAACACGAGAAAACAGTTCTTCAACCTCAATTTTCAGTCTTACACTCACTATTCATAATTCCCAAATAGTGGTATGATCCCAGTTTACCACATAATTTTGAGCAGAGTTTCAAAAAATCGGAATCAATAGGAGATGGGTAATGTTTTGTTGTATTCAGCCACTTACAACTTTTCGAGAAAAGCTGTGAACAGTGAATACACTATGTTTTCTTTTATTCGCCAATTTAATATACGCCAAATATTTTCATTCTGTCTGTCTTGAAACGAAGAGACCAAAATTTTCGCAATTTTTGTTCAAATTCTACGTTTTATCATCAGAAATAACAAGAATAAAAATTGGTTTTTTGGAAAACATTTATTTTGAATTGTTTTAACAACAAGGTTAAACCGGCATGTAATAAAACCAATATAACTGAAAACCAGTTGTTTCAGCAATAACCACCATCCCTGCCTGATACTCCAGAAGAATTTATACAAACAGATGGCAAAAGGTAACGGGGGCAACTAAAACTTGAGATCGTTGAAATAGGTCAATCCTAATCAAAAGTCTTGGTACTAAACAAGGAGAGTTGGGTGTGAAAATATCGACAGCACATTCTAAGTGGGTAGATGGCAAGGTTCTCCAGATGTGTTACAACTGAGGGTGACAGTCAGGAGATTGATGTCCCTTGTATGAAAAACGAATTTAGTAAATTGGATAAGTAGGAGATTGCCGTATGGTGGCTGTGTAAATAAGGAACATTTGGTACTGCCAAAAATGAAGAGGTAAGATCCCACTTTGGCAAGGAGACTGTCTACAGGACCAGTCAGGAAAGTGACCAGTTCCGCATATAATGATGTACTGGACCTAATAATTTCAAAGCTAAAAATGTTACTGAGCCGTAAACTTGATGACCACAGTCCAGTCGGGATGAGACCAAAGCCCAAGCGAACAAGGAGTATGACCCGCATCCCCAGATGTGTGGGAGAGGAATGGAAATTGTTAACCTTTTGGTTGCAGCAGCTCCTTAGCTGAGAAAACAGAGCAGCCCAAATCAGCTTTTTATCAAAGAGGAGTCCCAAAAATCAGTACTATCTGACAATGTCCAAGTGCCGGGTGCCAACGTACAGTTCGAAGACAGAATGAAAAGCGATATGACAGATACAAGACTTGCATTTTCATGGGAGAGGATTGGAATCCATACGAAAGAGTCCAAACAGTGACCCTTCAGAAAGCTCCTTGGAGCTGATATTTAGCCAAGGCTACAGACTGACAGCTACACAAAATGCAAAAGTCATCGACATACCGAACAGGGGTGACCACTGGTCCAACAGAGGTCACTAGCTATCTGATGGGGATGAAGAAGAATAAACAGGCAGCATGGAGCCATATACTTAAGACTATGAAACCAAGGAGCAACCTAATGGTTACTACTTATGCAACATGTGCTTAATAATTTGCTTATTGAAACTGTTTTGCATGATGTTCTTTTCATTATTAGTGTTTTTATATAACTGATATCTTCCCAAGGGAATGGCTTTTTTGGTATGTTAAATAACAACTTTCTCTGTACTGAAGGCATCGGACATTGTTGGATAGTACCGATTTTTGTAGCTCTGATAAAAAGCTGGCATGGCTAACCCATGTTCGTCAACTAAAGACTACCTGCAAGTGAAAGATTAACAGTATCAGCTTCCTTAATCACACCTCTCGGGGTGCGGATCATACTCCATATTAATTGCATACATAATTATACTGCCTGCAATTACGTTTTGCTTATCGATATGTCTCTGGAAAATAGCACTGGATGAAGCAAATAAAAGTTTTCAAGTAATACTAACACTAATACTAACACAAGTTACATTGTCTAGAAGTGTATAACATTTTCCCTAACGAAAGTGTTTCTCCTGTTAGGCTACAGTTCTGAAGACGGAAAATTTTGCCTTTGACTGAATTACTGATGTGTGAACAGTGAGCAGTTAGTATTTCACACTATCTTCACTGCTGACATGAAAATGCCACTCACTATATTGCATTGCTTGGCCACAATGCCTACTGGACTTATGATCCGAGCAAGTACAACACTGATTAGCCTTGAAATATCTTATGGCGAGGAAATTAAATGACTGAAATGACTCACTACTGCTAACGCAACAAAACCGACTATTCATAACCTTACCTAATTCATAAATTGCATAGGAGCCCAAAAAACCAAACGAAACTCCAAATGCTATAAATCCGTATTTCATTGCCTTCCATGATGCTTCTCTCTTCTTCGTATCTTCGTCAGTTTCTGTTTTATCTGACGTCGCCACTCCAACTCCTACAGGTAAGTAAAAACTTGTAAGCACAAAATTCCACCGGCAAAAAGGAATGGAGTTGGCTGGTTAAACGAAGTAAACAGAGGTTTCTTGTACCTTCTGAAGCGTAGAACCTAGAAGTATCAACTCTAAAGTCACCATTTGTCCAGCATCTACTCGTCAATGGAGTATAAACTTGTACGGAAGACACAGCTTTCAAACCATTCGCAACATTTCGCACGACACGTAAAAATTTCACCGTATTCGCGGCCATGCCTGTATCATGATTACTAATATCTCTGTAACAACAAGTTTGAATCCAGAGATCTACTGCTTTGTTTATTTCGTTCCAGTTATCAGAGTAACACTAAAACCGACGAAATATCTGCGCAATATACTACGCAAAAATACGTATACAGAAAATCGCCGCAACATGGTGCGTTCAAGCAACATTACTTCAAGCTGCTGCTGGCCCGACATCTGTTGGTCTAGAACATAAATTTCACAGTAAAGCGAATACGCTCTCGCAAACTCATAAATTATTTAAATTATACAGGATCTCATTATGGAAAAAATACTTATTTTACTAAGGTTTGAAGCTCCTCTTTTTGTTCTTCCGTTTTTGAGATTAAAAAACGGGTTGTTTTGAAAATCAGCCTTATGCGAACACAATTAGTTTATTTTTATATTTACCCAGACATGTTTCGACACCAATGTGTGATATTCTGTGGGTCTAGTTTTTTATTTCTTAAAATTACATGGTTAACTAAACTGTATTATTATACATCGGTTTTAGTGCTCGTTTTAATCTTTTATTTTGACAGCATGTGGGTTTTTTAGGTTAGAGAATTCCCTTCCTAGGCCCGACAAGACGCCTCCAGAGACGCGGCGAGGTAGGAGTATGCAAAATGCAACAGGGAATAACAATATTAATCTGCTAATAGTAAACTACAGGAGCGTCGATAGAAAGGTCCCAGAACTGCTCTCATTAATAAACGGTCACAATGCCCACATAGTACTAGGGACAGAAAGTTGGCTGAAACCAGATGTAAACAGTAATGAAATTCTAAACTCACATTGGAATGTATACCGCAGAGACAGGCTGGACAGTGAAAGGGGAGGCGTGTTTATAGCGATAATAAGTGCAATAGTATCGAAGGAAATTGACGGAGATCCGAAATGTGAAATAATTTGGATGAAGGTCACAGTTAAAACAGGCTCAGACATGGTAATTGGATGTCTCTATAGGGTCCCTGACTCAGCGGCTGTTGTGGCTGAGCACCTGAAGGATAATTTGGAAAATATTTCGAGTAGATTTCCCCAACATGTTATAGTTATGGGTGGAGATTCTAATTTGCCCAATATAGACTGGGAGACTCAAACGTTCATAACAGGTGGCAGGGACAAAGAATCCAGTGAAATTTTTTTAAGTGCTTTATCTGAAAACTACCTTGAGCAGTCAAACATAGAACCGACTCGTGGCAATAACGTATTAGACCTTCTGGTGACAAACAGACCCAAACTATTTCAAACAGTTAACGCAGAACAGGGAATCAGCGATCATAAAGCGGATACTGCATCGATGATTTCAGCCTAAATAGAAATATTAAAAAAGGTAGGAAGATGTTTCTGTTTAGCAAAAGTGACAAAAAGCAGATTTCAGAGTACCTGATGGCTCAACACAAAAGTTTTGTCTCAAGTACAGATAGTGTTAGGGATCAGTGGACAAAGTTCAAAACCATCGTACAATATGTTTTAGATGAGTACGTGCCAAGCAAGATCGTAAGAGATAGAAAAGAGCCACCGTGGTACAACAACCGAGTTAGAAAACTGCTGCGGAAATAAAGGGAACTTCACAGCAAACATAAACATAGTCAAAGCCTTGCAGACAAACAAAAATTACGCGGAGCGAAATGTAGTGTGAGGAGGGCTATGCGAGAGGCGTTCAATGAATTCGAAAGTAAAGTTCTAAGTACTGACTTGGCAGAAAATCCTAAGAAATTTTGATCTTATGTCAAAGCGGTAGGTGGATCAAAACAAAGTGTCCAGACACTCTGTGACCAAAATGGTACTGAAACAGAGGATGACAGACTAAAGGCCGAAATACTAAATGTCTTTTTCCAAAGCTGTTTCACAGAGGAAGACTGCACTGTAGTTCCTTCTCTAGATCGTCACAGAGATGACACAATGGTAGATATCGAAATAGACGACAGAGGGATAGAGAAATAATTAAAATCGCTCAAAAGAGGAAAGGCCACTGGACCTGATGGGATACCAGTTCGATTTTACACAGAGTACACGAAGGAACTTGCCTCCCTTCTTGCAGCGATGTACCATAGGTCTCCAGAAGAGTGTAGCGTTCCAAAGGATTGGAAAAGGGCACAGGTCATCCCCGTTTTCAAGAAGGGACGTCGAACAGATGTGCAGAACTATAGACCTATATCTTCCGAAGTAAGAGCGATTTCAGGTGTGCCGCAGGGGAGTGTTGTATGACCGTTGCTATTCACATTATACATAAATGACCTTGTGGATGACATCGGAAGTTCACTGAGGCTTTTTGCGGATGATGCTGTGGTACATCGAGAGGTTGTAACAATGGAAAATTGTACTGAAATGCAGGAGGATCTGTAGTGAATTGACGCATGGTGCAGGGAATGGCAATTGAATCTCAATGTAGATAAGTGTAATGTGCTGCGAATACATAGAAAGAAAGATCCCTTATCATTTAGCTACAATATAGCAGGTCAGCAACTGGAAGCAGTTAATTGTGATTAATTATCTGGGAGTACGAATTAGGAGTGATTTAAAATGGAATGATCATGTAAAGTTGATCGTCGGTAAAGCAGATGCCAGACTGAGATTCACTGGAAGAATCCTAAGGAAATGCAATCCGAAAACAAAGGAAGTAGGTTACAGTACGCTTGTTCGCCCACTGCTTGAATACTGCTCAGCAGTGTGGGATCCGTACCAGATATGGTTGATAGAAGAGCTAGAGAAGATCCAACAGAGAGCAGCACGCTTCGTTACAGGATCATCTAGTAATCACGAAAGCATTACGGAGATGATAGATAAACTCCAGTGGAAGACTGCAGGAGAGACGCTCAGTAGCTCGGTACGGGCTTTTGTTGAAGTTTCGAGAACAAACCTTCACCGAGGAGTCAAGCAGTATCTTGCTCTCTCCTACATATATCTCGCGAAGAGACCATGAGGATAAGATCAGAGAGATTATAGCCCACACGGAGGCATACCGACAATCCTTCTTTCCACGAACGATACGAGACTGGAATAGAAGGGAGAACCGATATAGGTACTCAAGGTACCCTCCGCCACACACCGTCAGGTGGCTTGCGGAGTATGGATGTAGATGTAGATGTAGATGCAAAATACTGTGTACTGTTTCATGTCTCTGGTTGGTATCTCGAGCACCTACTAATTAGTGCACTATTTAGTGCACTGTTTTCACTCAGTTTTTCACAAATTTCCGCTCACTACTTCACCTCACATGCACTTTCACAAAATTTGGCAAAATGTGATCTAAGCACACACTTCTGATATCATTGTATTGTATTGTATTGTACAGTATGGAACTGGGGACCTAGAAACTGTGGAGATGCTTTGTCCCCATTGTAGCCCTCAGTGGTTTACAACCCCACAACAGCCTACAGCAGTCCACTCACCGCCGCCCCACACCGACCCCAGGGTTATTGTGCGGTTTGATCCCCAGTGGACACCCCCCCCCCCCACCCCCTCACCCACCTCCGGGAACGTCCTACACCAGATGAGAGTAACCCCAAATGTTTGCGTGGTAGAGTAATTATGGTGTACATGTATGTGGAGACAGTGTCTGTGCAGAAATCGCTGACATAGTGTAACTGAGGCGGAAAAAGGGGAACCAGCCCACATTCGCTGAGGCAGATGGAAAACCGCATTAAAAACCATTGCACAACCTGGCTGGCACACCAGACATTGACTCTAATCCGCCAGGCAGATTCGTGACGGAGACCGGCACGCCGTCCCACCCAGAAAGCAGTGCGTTAGGCCTCACGGCTAACCGGGCAGACTTCTGACACCATACTCAGTGCCGGCCGCAGTGGTCTAGCGGTTCAGGCGCTCAGTCCGGAACCGTGCGACTGCTACGGTCGCAGGTTCGGATCCTGCCTTGGACATGGATGTGTGTGATGTCCTTAGGTTAGTTAGGTTTGAGTAGTTCTAAGTTCTAGGGGACTGATGACCACAGATGTTAAGTCCCATAGTGCTCAGTGCCATTTGAACCATACTCAGTGCTCACTGATTATGGTGTCAGAAGTGTCTGCTCAAACCACATTTCGCCACATTTTGTGAAAGTGCATGTGAGGTGAAATAGTGAGCAGAAATTTGTGAAAAACTGAGTGAAAACAATGCACTAAATAGCAGTTGATCTAGACACCAACCAGAGAAAAGAAACAGGCCAAAAAACTTTGCAGGTGACATGCTGTCAAAAATGAAAGAAACGACGAAAATGAGCACTAAAACCGGTGTATAATAATACAGATCAGTTAGAGATGTAATTCTAAGAAATAAAATGATTGACCCACAGAAGATAACACATTGGTGTCGAAACATGTCAGGGTAAATATAAAAATAAACTAATTGCGTTTGCATAACAACACAGCTTTTAAAAATACTTCTGTTGAAAAAAAATGAGAAAAATGTATTAAGCCTCCTCTCCCCCACACACACGCTCAATGCTTGTTGCACAGTAATGAGAATTGTGGAATATTATTGACCATCTGAAATTATATAGTGTTAACAGTTTTCACAATATGTGGAAAAGAATGCAGAGCTTTAAAATACTGACGTTTGTTCCAAGTCTTGTTCAGTACATGTCAAGCCCATCGAGAAAGAAAGAGATATTCGCTCCAAACGAATTTCCGCAAACAACTGAAAAATGTAAATGGCAAATATCAGAAACTGAGCTGGAACCCTTGACCTATATCAACAACATACCTCTTTGGCTGGAACTTGTTCATGACTACACCATGAGGTACTTTGAGGAAATAATGTTCCTGATCGATCAGCAAACGCAAGCTACCTCGCTGTCAACGATAGTAGTGGAAACCGAACATCATGACAATAAGCAAAATTGTTTATTTCTGTTGTAGCACTTCTCCGAATTGATTAACATCAGGTCACACGCCCATTGTGCTTACAAGTTTTTAAGTTTTTTTGCAACAGTTTTCACAGACACACATAAGATCATGCAAGTTTTCAATCAGCATCATTAGCACAAGCTTCATAGTTATTTTTATTAAAAAGTAAAAACACGACAAATTGCTGTGAAAGTAAATATGTACGTAAGCTCACTGGGAAAAAAATTAATCACCCCATTACTCAAGCACAGATGAATCATCAAATCTTAACAGATGAAAGATCGAGTCACATGCTCAACTCCATGCGCACTGCCCCTACGTAAGCATAAGGAAGTAGAGATCAGAGGGCCATTTATGTTTCAAGCGGACATTCTATGTACACATAGGTAAATGCAAGGATGTTACAGAGTGGCAAAAGGGGCAATCGTGTTTGGTCATGTGCATGGCCATACGTTTGTGTGAAGTTGCTGGATCTGTAGGTGATTTGTGGTGGAGTGTTCAACATCTCTGCAGGCAGGGGTGTAACTCACATGGTCACGAAACACGACGTAAGAATTGTGGTCGGAAAAAGATCCTGACTAAGAGTGATTGGAGACGATTTTCACGGCATGTGAATCAAAATCTGCTCCAAATTTGACAGGAATCGCTGCACACCGTGAATGAAGGTCCATCTCCACGTGCAAGCGAGAGAACGGTGCGACAGGAACTGCATGCAATGAAGATTTTGAGTCAGTCACCTCGCAAGAGGCCGTTTCTCACACAAGCACATAAAGCTGTGCATCTTCAGTTGGCTGGAAATCATCGAAGGTGGACAGTAACTGACTGGCAGATCGTAATGTTGTCTGACAAATCACATTTGTCTGTATTCAAATGATGCACATCATCGAGTGCACCGAAGCATTTCATCCTGAATGTGTGCAACGTCAGGTTCACGCCAGAGGTAGTTCTGTGATGTTTTGGGAGTGTTTTTTGTATCATTAATTGGACCCACTCATTAAGGTGACCACTAACATGAACAGGATGTTTATTTAAACATTCTCAGCATCAGGCGTTGCTTTTCAGTCAACATCTGCATGATGAGTAAGCTATTTATACCCTATTTTTCAAGATGACAGCAGCAGAGCGCATCAGTTCTGAATAATATTTGACTGGTTTTCTGTGCCCTCTGTGGGACATGGAACCGTGGGTAAAACGCTGACATCAGCATCCCCACAATTTGGTAGAATCGCGCGTTCAAATTCTCAGCGAGTGGCTTAACCTGGATGCGACGTAGCTGCACAGCATTGTGGAATCACTTTCTAACCAAATTCAGTCAGTTATGAAGTCCAGGGCCGGAATTACACGGTTTGGAATGACGCTTGAAATGATTTCTCTAGGAGTGATTAATTTTTTTGTCCACTGAGCTTATTATGCTGATTAAAAGTAAAAATACACAAAAGACCTGATAATTCTGGTTACATATGTTCTTTCTATATGCAGTTACATGGCTTATGTATCACGGTTAGCGGTTGTTGATGATAAATACCTCTATCTACCCTGTAACAAACGACATAGCAGAATTTTATCAAGTAGCCTTATTGACAGATTGTATGTACATTTCACTTTTTATTAGTAATCGTATTTTATTGGCCTGATCTTCCTTACATGTACTTCAATTAAATTCTTGAAGTGTTTTGCATTTGTCAATCCAGACATCAGAAACTATCAGATATATACCAGCTACTGAAATGCGAAACAGTCACTAAAGCAAATGTCTCTGGTGCTAATAGCCAAAGTGTAAATGGTAACCTTTCTTCAGGTTATACTGATCGTCTGTAATTAGTACCCTTCTTTTTAAGTTCCTCCTCATTTGAAATGAGAAGCTACCAAAGACCATCCATCTACATATGTGAAACGCTTTGAGCTAGTGCTAAGAAAAGCTGGAACAGCAATTCAGTGTTAAGTGCGCTATCTCCACCCTTTTCACGTTTATGTACATTTGCAGATGAATTGACAGAACAAACGGTAATAAACATGATGCGTTTCGGAGAGATCTTTAAAGTAGTGCATCACTAAATCTGCGTATTTTCGTAACACGCAAGTATAAATGTGAAAATCACCAAATATGGCATGTCGGCTTCACAAATGTTGAATCCAACATGTTGGCTTCCCCTTCATCTCAGTTCTCTTCTGTTCATTCTAGTATAAATATCTATTCACAGATACAAGTATGGATGATACACACTAGTGAATCCTTGCAGGTTTCGTGTGTGACTGTACTTTCGCTCATGTTCACTTGTGATCGTTTCAGTTTAAATGCGTCTTTAACCATGAGCTTCACAAGAATTTCAGAGGACGCACGTTTTTATCAGAAGGATAATGGAAACAACATATTAAGTGTTGCACTTTGTCTTGTTGACATCTTCAGTTCCAGTGATAAAAGGGGACTATTATGGATGGACCAATCTCACTACACAGAACAAATATTAAATAAACACAGCACGAAGGGCAGCAGTTCATTGCCTACACCTCAAACAACAATCAAGTATTTACACATTATATGAGCCCCAAGACAGATAAAACGAGAAAAGCTATGAGAAATAATCGCTGCAGAGAAGCTATAGGCAGTACGATGCACGCACACTTCTAAACCAGACCTGACCTCACGTATACCATCACAACTGTAGGCCACTTCAACAATGCTCTAGGCATGTCTCACTGGCAGGCAGTAAAAAGAATCAAGAGATACGAGGAAGGGACTAAGGAGTTGAAGCTGCAATTTTGAGAAGAGAACCAATAGGTCCTGCAGACTGGGCAGGAGACAAAGAGGACAGAATGTCAATCACGATTTTTCTGTTTATATCACAAGGAGCAGTAATTTCATGCAGCAGCAAGAAACAACCCACAGCGGTTTTATCAGCTGCTGAAGCTGAATATATGGTCTTGGCCTCAGCTTTTCAAGGGGTTCTCTGACTACAGAGGTTAAAACAGAAAATCTTTCCATGCCATGAAACTTTATAATGATTTATCCAAAACAAGTGGCTATAGAGGAGGAACAAGACATTTTGATAACAGACATTATTTTATTAGACGAAAAATAGACTCACCTCAACAAACCCTGACAGAGCAGATACTTACCGATATGTTAACTAATTGTAAGTCATTCACAAGAACAAGACATCATCAAATGATTAATTTCTATTTGTGTTCCTTATTCTTGTTTCTATGTGTGTGTTTTGTATGTTAGATACATGCATTAGGACTATAAAACGTTTCTTGTATGTTACTTAAAACTGTGATCACCTTACTTAATTGCTTTACGGGACAGGCCTATTCAAGTAAAAACAATTACAGAACGCATGTGTATAATTTTTAATTATCTGACTTATGAATTTAAGCTCCATTAAAGGCCCTTGGGCCACAGAAATAGTCACAGAAGGCTTTTTGGACTTGTTTCGCCTATTCTTCATAATATGACATATGCCAAGCATAAATATTGCACAATAATATTGTGCTGGTCTTAGCATAGCACTTTTTTGGATGGATTTGGAAACATATAAGTATATTTTGATGATCATAACTACTTGTACAATATGGCAAAATGCTTGTGTGAGGAGAGCAATTTTTCCACATGAGTAGCCAACAGTGACATTAAGGTTCCTCACATCAGAAAATAGTTCCAAGGATTTGCAGTTTCCTAATCCATTTTCGAGACAATCATACCCAACACAAGTGATGTATTTATACCGTCCTGAAGTTGATGAAGATGAGTAAAGTACATCAGTTCTGTAATGTGTCAATTGCGACAAGCTCCAATTTTTTTACATTTTAAACATGTTTGGAAGTCTATATATATTAGACATAGCCAGTGAGCTTTTGTTTAGATTGTTTCTGAGTATCGCAGGACTCAGAACTTTTAATTCCCTGGCTGCAGTCTACCATCAATCTATTACAGACTTTTTCCTCTGATACTGCAACTGCAATTTCATCCTCCTTCATGTTCCTGCTGGTTCTCAGTATTTGTTGATGACTCAGAGAACAGAGGAGGTCAAACTACCATATACTTCGTTTATATATGTAGTACTCCACTAAGGGAGTAATTATGATGTATAGTAACACAACTCCAATCTGAACAAACACAAAGTATATTAATAATAAGACAGTACAGTAGAGGTATGTTTGCATTCTCAGAAGTCATTAACCGAACTGGTAGTCAAAGATCACTGATGCACGGTCTCAGGCGACCACCACCAATGTTCTTTCTTGTTGCAGAGTTCCCACAGAGCCCTCACCCATAGTGTGGAGCTATCTGAGGGGAGATGCCCGGAGTGCAGGGCCAATGAGACAACATGGAGACAGAGATTGTCAGGGCGCCATATGGATGTCATGGGCATATTGTTGTCTGCACAGAGCCCACACTGGAAGGTGATGTACACTGAATGGCTTACAGTTGGCAGTCAATAACACACACTGGCACACCAGCACTCAGTGGTGATGGCCAATGTGTGACCGCTTGGTGGTGTCAGAGGACAAAGGGGTCGTGGAGAGGTCACAGGGCTGGATGGCGCTGGTGATGATGCATGATCTGCAGGGCGCAGATGGGGAGCCATGATGGTGAGAATACGATAGGTGGAGAAACAGGAGGTGAGAACAGTAGTATCGAGTGGTATCGTAAATATATTCCTGAAGTGACTGGTAACGGAGCTGTCCAGAGTCTGGATGGTGCCCCACAATGAGGAGGTTGTTGTCAATTGGCTTGATGTTAAAGTCTTTAGGAAGAAAGTCGTGGACATGAAAACATAATTCGAAGGCCAGAGTGCACCGCCAGTAGTAGGAGGGATATTCAACAGAGCAGTGGGTGGAACTTGGCTGGGATCATCGTCCAGTAAAGTGTCATGCATGGTCTGTGCTTACTTAAGATGATTAATGGACACTGTAGTAGATTTACCAGGTAACAGTGTGTCATATGTATGGTAGTTCCATCAAAATACCTTGTGAGGATCCGAAAATGAGGGTGGCAAGGCTGGTTGTATTGCATCATCATGTAATGTCTACTATTCTTCTTGTAGATGGGCGTGTCCTGTGCCTTTTTCCAAGAACTGGGCATGGCTTTTGTTCAAGGGATCCATGATAGATTATAGTGAGAAGAAGGGTTACCTCAGCTGCAAATTCAGTATAGAATCTGGCAGGGATTCCATCAGGGCCTGGAGACTTATTCAGTTTTAGCGATTTCAGCTGTTTCTCAACACAACAGACACTAATACTTATTTCATCCACCTTTTCAGTTGTACAAGGATTAAATTGGGACAATTGTCCTGGGTTTTCCTTTATAAAGGAACATTTTAAAACAGAGTTCAGCATTTCAACTTTTGCTTTGGTGCCCTCAATTTCAGTTCCTGTCCCATTCGCTATGGACTGGACATTAACTTTGGTGCCGCTAACAGCCTTTACATACAACCAAAATTTCTTTGGATTTTGTGAAATGTCATTTGACAATATTCTGCTTTGGTAGTCACTGAAGGCATCATGCATTGGTCTCTTGACAGCCAAACAAGTTTCATTCAGCATCTCGCTATTTGTAGCCCTTCATGATCTACATCCCTATATGACCAAACAAGTTAATTAGAGGAAATGATAATGTCATGCAAAAGAAGTGTCTTGTTGTTGTGGTCTTCAGTCCTGAGACTGCTTTGATGCAGCTCTCCATGCTGCTCTATCCTGTGCAGGTTTCTACATCTTCCAGTACCTACTGCAGCCTACATCATTTTGAATCTGTTTAGTGTATTCATCTCTTGGTCCCCCTCTATGATTTTTACCCTCCACGCTGCCCTCCAATACTAAATTGGTGATCCCTTGATGCCTCAGAATATGTCCTACCAACCGATCCCTTCTTCTAGTCAAGTTGTGCCACAAATTTCTCTTCTCCCCACTTCTGTTCAATACCTTGTAATCTCCCCACCGAAATTTAATAGACAATATTATATGGAAATGGAGCCATGCGGCAATATCGTCCCCTCAGAAATATTTAAATAAAAAATTATAATAATAAATGGGACACAAGAATAACCTCCGTGCAATGAAATGTACTAACAAAGGCAACAAAAATGTGAAATTCGCAATCTGACTCTGGTGTAAGCTCCCACAAAAATAATGAAAGTTAATTCAGTGATAAGAAAATCTCAGAAAAATGATAATAATGATTCAATTAAACCGAAATATCGGTCTTTGGCCCTGTGCAAAAAAAATCAAAATTAAAATTCTTACCTCATTGCAACACCTAGTCAAATTTCTGCTCTTGTTGTTGCGCACCGCTTGGAGGAACTGCATTGCAAATAATAATATTCCCTTTTTTTTTTCTTTTGTAATCTAATTGAAAACTGAAACTTTTGTTTAGGGGAAGTGGAACGAAATAGTTACTTCAATAAAAATGAAAATTTTATGTAAAATTGCTTTTGAAATCAAAGTTATTATTGGGGGCACTTGTTGAAAATTAGTTACAATAATTAAACTTTACATTATCCGATGATTATCTTAATTAACAGTATACCTCATTTAGCATCTTGACCAGTGTTGTCGCCAGACCACATCACGCAATCCCACTGGGCTGCTACCACTGACCGAGTGCTCTGCATGACGACTACTAGCGTACTGCACGGCACTGAACAGAGCTACTGCTCGCGACGACTACTGACAGAGTACTGCCCTCAACTGGACAGAGCTACAGACTCGCAACGACTACTGACAGAGTAAGAACCGCTCGCAACACTCGCGCGGTCAAGCGCATACTCTCTGGTCACAGATGCTACAATGCCTCGCCATCGCTGCTATGTTACATACGTGTTTCAACCTCCTCATTGGCTATGTGATCTACGCATCTAACCTTCAGCATTCTTCTGCAGAACCACATTTCGAAAGCTTCTATTCTCTTCTTGTCTAAACTATTTATCGTCCACGTTTCACTTCCATACATGGCTACACTCCATACAAATACTTTCAGAAATGAGATCCTGACAAATCAATATTCGATGTTAACAAATTTCTCTTCTTGAGAAACGCGTTCCTTGCCATTGCCAGTCTACATTTTATATCCTCTCTACTTCGACTATCATCAGTTATTTTGCTCCCCAAATAGCAAAACTCATTTACCACTTTAAGTGTCTCACTTCCTAATCTAATTCCATCAGCATCACCCAATTTAATTCGACTACATTCCATTATCCTCGTTTTGCTTTTGTTGATGTTCATCTTATACCCTCCTTTCAAGACACTGTCCATTCCGTTCAGCTGCTCTTCCAGGTCCTTTGCTATCTCTGACAGAATTACAATGTCATCGGTGAACCTCAAAGTTTTTATATCTTCTCCATGGATTTTAATTCCTACTCCGAATTTTTCTTTTGTTTCCTTTACTGCTTGCTCAATATACAGATTGAATAACATCGGGGATAGGCTACAATCCTGTCTCACTCCCTTCCCGACCACTGCTTCCCTTTCATGTCCCTTAACTCTTATAAATCCCATCTGGCTTCGGTAAAAATTGTAAATAGCCTTTCTCTCCCTGCATTTTACCCCTGCCACGTTCAGAATATGAAAGAGAGTATTCCAGTCAACATTGTCAAAAGTTTTCTCTAAGTCTACAAATGCTAGAAACGTAGGTTTGCCTTTCCTTAATCTATTTTCTAAGATAAGTCGTAGGGTCAGTATTGCCGCACATGTTCCAATATTTCTACGGAATCCAAACTGATATTTCCCCAGGTCGGCTTCTATCAGTTTTTCCATTCGTCTGTAAAGAATTCGTGTTAGTATCTTGCAGCCATGGCTTATTAAACTGATAGTTTGGTAATTTTCACATATGTCAATACCTGCTTTCTTTGGGATTGGAATTATTATATTCTTGTTGAAGTCTGAGGGTATTTCGCCTGTCTCAAACATCTTGCTCACTAGATGGTAGAGTTTCATTAGGCTTGGCTCTCACAAGGCCGTCAGTAGTTCTAACGGAATGTTGTCTAGTCCTGGGGCCTTGTTTCGACTCACGTCTTTCAGTGCTCTGTCAAACTCTTCATGCAGTAGTATATCTCCTATTTCATCTTCATCTACATTCTCTTCCATTTCTACAATATTGCCCTCAAGTACATCGCCCTTGTATAGACCCTCTATATACTCCTTCCACCTTTCTGCTTTCTCTTCTTTGCTTGGAGCTGGGTATCCATCTGAGCTCTTGATACTCATGCAAGTGGTTCTCTTATCTCCAAAGGTTTCTTTAATTTTCCTGTAGGCAGTATCTATCTTACCCCCTAGTGAGATAGGCCCCTACATCCTTACATTTGTCCTCTAGCCATCCCTGCTTAGCCATTTTGCACTTCCTGTCGATGTCATTTTTGAGACGTTTGTATTCCTTTTTGCCTGCTTCATTTACTGCATTTTTATATTTTCTCCTTTCATCAATTAAATTCAATATTTCTTCTGTTACCCAAGGATTTCTACTAGCCCTCATCTTTTTACCTACTTGATCCTCTGCTGCCTTCGCTACTTCATCCCTCAAAGCTACCCATTCTTCTTCTACTGTATTTCTTTCCTGCATTCCTGTCAATTGTTCCCTTATGCTCTCCCTGAAACTCTGTACAACCTCTGGTTTACTCAGTTTATCCAGGTCCCATCTCCTTAAATTCCCACCTTTTTGCAGTTTCTTCAGTTTTAATCTACAGGTCATAACCAATAGATTATGGTCAGAGTCCACATCTGCCCCTGGAAATGTCTTACAATTTAAAACCTGGTTCCTAAATCTCTGTCTTACCATTATATAATCTATCTGATACCTTTTAGTATCTCCAGGGTTCTTCCATGTATACAACCTTCTTTCATAATTCTTAAACCAAGTGTTAGCTATGATTATGTTGTGCTCTGTGCAAAATTCTACCAGGCGGCTTCCTCTTTCATTTCTTAGCCCCAATCCATATTCACCTACTATGTTTCCTTCTCTCCCTTTTCCTACACTCGAATTCCAGTCACCCATGACTATTAAATTTTTGTCTCCCTTCACAATCTGAATAATTTCTTTTATTTCATCTTTCATTTCTTCAATTTGTTCGCCACCTGCAGAACTAGTTGGCATATAAACTTGTACTACTATAGTATGCATGGGCTTCGTATCTATCTTGGCCACAATAATGTGTTCACTATGCTGTTTGTGGTAGCTTACCCGCATTTCTACTTTTTTATTCATTATTAAACCTACTCCTGCATTACCCCTATTTGATTTTGTATTTATAACCCTCTATTCAACTGACGAGAAGTCTTGTTCATCCTGCCACCGAACGTCACTAATTCTAACCATATCTAACTTTAAACCTATCCATTTCCCTTTTTAAATTTTGTTACCTACTTGCCCGATTAAGGGATCTGACATTCCATGCTCCGACCTGTAGGACGCCAATTTTCTTTCTCCTGATAACAATTTTCTCCTGAGTAATCACCGCCTGGCGATCCGTATAGGGGACTATTTTACCTCCGGAATATTTTCCCCTAGAGGACGCCATCATCATTTAACCATACAGTAAAGCTGCATGCCCTCGGGAAAAATTACAGCTGTAGTTGCCCCTTACTTTCAGCCGTTTGCAGCACCAGCACGGCAAGGCCGTTTTGGTTAGTGTTACAAGACCAGATCAGTCAATCATCGAGATTGTTGCCCCTGCAACTATTGAAAAGGCTGCTGCCCCTCTTCGGGAACCTCACATTTGTCTGGCCTCTCAACAGATACCCCTTTGCTGTGGTTGCACCTGCGGTACGGCTATCTGTATCGCTGAGGCACGCAAGCCTCCCCACCAACAGCAAGGTCCATGGTTCATGTCTTACTGATTGGAAATTAATAGGGGTGGCCTCATCAAAGATGACAATATGGATACCACACCAAGCACATAGTCTTGTTAATGAGAGGAGAAAAATGGTTCCAATGGGACTTAACATGTGAGGTCATCAGTCCCCTAGACTTAGAACTACTTAAACCTAACCAACCTAATGACATCACACACATCCATGCCCAAGGCAGGATTCGAACTTGTGACCATAGCAGCGGCGAGGTTTCGGACTGAGTGCCTAGAACCGCTCGGCCACCGCGACCGGCAACGAGAGGAGAGATCATCTAATCTACAACACAAAGAAGTGGTCCTTTTACGATGAGATTCCTACTAGTAAAGTAACCACTGAACACTGAATACTTGGACAGTGGTATTCTAATGGTGAACAGTAACCTTGGCACTGATGGGCGGACACAATAAATGGAAAGTCATGCAGACAACAAACGAATATGACCAACAGTAATTGTAAGTATGGTTAGCAAATTACAGGAAGAATACGGAAAAGTAGGACTGAACACCAATGATATCGCCAAAGCGCATACTGAAAGCGAACTAGCCAGCTGCGAGGTATTAAAACGAAAGAACTGGCTCCTGTATAGAATGAACTAGTATCGCGTCGCTGGCGCATCTTACCACACTCGTAGCATAATGTGGAAGAGCAGCAGTAGCGGCCGGAGGCCCTGAGTTCAGCTGTCTCTGTGTCCACAGCACTCGTGTGGAAACATCTTTCTGTGTGTCCACAAGGCTCACCTCATCAGTCGCCCAGTAACAACTCTTTACTTCATCCTCTCTCAGAGGCATTCCTACACTGAAAAAGTACAATATGAAATGTATTCTTTGTGAACATACTTTAACCTGGCTGCCTTTTCGACAGAGCCAGAACTCACCAGCCAATAATGGTTAGAGATTGCGAGTTCCGTCCAGCTAAACGCAAATAAAGATGTTAAACAACCTCCCACTCTTGCGGATTTTTGCTATTTTTCAACCAGTAGTACTCTGAAGTGGGGAAGGAAGGCAGAAAATCTTCTATATGGCACAGTTTTCAAGAGGACCTATAATAAGCGTGACACTTAGACACAGCTGAGATGCTGTATGCTCTATGAGGAAATAACATTAAGAACCAATCTGAAATCTAGATTCTGAAAATTTAAGCTGAACATTATTTCGAGGCATTGTAATGAAGATTCACATGGTCCTCTGGGAAGCGACACCTGGGTAGAAATCTGTTACCTTGCGAAGAATATTATGTTTTTTCGACAGAGAGCAGCTGCCCCAAGTCTACCTAGAAAAGTGGAGTGAGAGGGAACGGAATACTTGTTCGTCTGCCTGTGACTGCGACTTTGCCTCTGATACCGAACATTTTTGCGATACCCAGTTCCTCTTAAAATGACCTTTATCTTTCGCTAGACATCCCGTAGGCTTCCAACTGCATAGTTCCTCCATCGTCCTAAAAAAGAGAAGAGAGCAGAAAGCAGTAAGGAAAAGTGAGTGGAGATACTAGATCTTTCGATTGCAGTTATTAAGCACCATTTTCAATTGACAATTTGATTGAAGCAAATGAGTATAAAATATTCTGAAATGTGTTGCATGACAGTTTCAGAGAAGACTGACCATGTTACATGTATATTGTAATCTAAAGGCCAAAACCGTTGAGAGTGAGTGCCTTTGGGAGGGTTTCAGATAGAGTTGGCAAGTGGATTTTAGTCCATGTAAATAATCAGATGTTGATGTCTTGCCAGAAGCATCATACTGCTTCATAAACTGCTAGTAGCTTTCGATCATAAGCTGACCACTTGCTATGCAAAGGCGAGAGATTGAGCGAGAAAGAATGGAGTGGCTGTTGAACAGCCCCATCTCTTGTTACAAGGCAGCACCAATGGCATAGTCACTTGCATCTGCAGTTAATGAGAGTCAGGGAGGAGGTACGCCAAAGTAATGGTTCAAATGAGTCAGTCTTTAATACTTTCGAAAGCAGATTGCATCTCTGACATCCAGTTGAGTTCACATTTGTCAGTAGTGCTCTTGCCCGAGAGGGCTCGAGTAAGCGGAGCCTGAAGGAAACCTGCCTCCGGAATGTGCCTTCAGTAAAAATTTGCCACTCCTAAAAGCTGTGTAATTCCTCATAGTCCTGGAGGGGCAGCAATTGCTGAATGCTCTCTATGTACTGTGGGGTAGGGTGAATGTCTGAGGCATTTACTACATTGTCAAGGAAAATGACATCCTTTTGCTGGAGTCGGCATTTCACTTCATTGATCACAACTCTACTGTCAAACAACAGTTGAAAACTTGTTTGAGATGCATGCTGTGTCAGTCTTCATCTGGTGAGAAAATTAGGGTGTCACTGAGACAGGCATAACAGAATGGGAACTTGAGTAGTATGCAATCAATGAAGTGCTGTCTTATTTGAGAAGCATTCTTCAGTCTGTACAGCATAAAAATAAACTCAAACAGGCCACATGCATGGTGATGATGGTTTTGTGAATGTTGTCTGGGCACATGGGGATTTGCAGGTATGCTTTCTTGGAGTCAGTCACGCTGAACACAGAGGCGTCCACCACATAATCAGTAAAGTCTTGAGTGTTTGCGACTGGGTAGCTTTGCAGATTAGTATGGGCGTTGTTAATTCTGTAATCGACACACAACCTGACAATACATCTTTTTGGGAACCAATTTGATGGGTGAAGCCCAAGAACTACCATTGTGCCATACAAAACCAGCTTGTAGGAGTTTATCTACCACTGCCTTAGCGACATGATGGTCTATGTGGTCTGTGATGCGTGAATTGTTCTGTTTTTTATGCAATATGTAGCACAGTTTTCACGTTGTAAATGGATGCTCATCACATGCATGTTGAAGTAGAGCTGTTGTACTTTCTGAATGTGATCAATGATGTGAAGACAGTCCTGAAGATACCGACAGCTGTTGGGCATTCCAGTGAGTGGTGGAAGCTCCGTTGAGCTGGGCGATGAAGGGAGCACGGCTGGCGACACCTGTGACAGAGTGGCCAGTAACAGATAGTTAAAAGCGTAATCTGTCACTGATGCTGTAAAGACTAGTTCGGCACTGTAGTTATCCCCTGGCGGCGGCGACGCGTGGTCCCTTCTGCTGAGTGTGCGGCGTGCAGCAGGCTGCGGTAACGTCGGACACAGGCGGTGCTGGCAGCGCGGCTTGTGGCAGGCTGACTGCGCGAGCCACAGCTGTTCGTTGCGTCAGGCGTCTCAGACAGCAGCAGCCGACACAGCGGATGCTGACACTGGCACACTGGCACATTGGCTGAACGAAAGCCGAGTTAACCGTGTTTACTAGGATTTAAGAGACTGTCTTTCACTTACATTAAACCCAGATAGCGGGAGCTGGCTGTCGGTTACCGAGTACCACCTGGTATGCGCTCCCTCTACCTCACTCTGTGAAAGATTCTAAGCACGTGCATATCGGGCTCTCTATTAGGTTAAGCTCCAAGTCCGCGCTAACACAAAGACATCGCGGACCAAGCTGGCATCAAACAACGTGAAAGCGGCCACACGCTGTAATTAAACATTACAATAATACCAGCAGGAAACGGAAATGACAACACACCAACATGGGAACAAGGAACGATCAGACGAACAATCTCAACAGGGGATGTAACACCTAGACGTACAAACATGGAATCAAAAATGATAGCAGCTGTAGACGAAATACTGGCGGATTTCCAAACAGATCTAAAGCAGAAAAGGGTATCCACCACAGTTACTGCACCAGTCAGGAATAAAATATGGGTATTAGCACTTGGCCAAATCAGACTTCGTGCACAAAATGAGGAACTAAGAACTGAAAACGAAAGACTGCATAGGGAGTTAGCGGCGGCAAATGCTCCTGACGCAACACACAGAACTCAGTGTTTGCAAATGGAGATCGCATCCTTTAAGCAAGAAAATAAAAAATTACGCACTGAGAGGAGGCCAACACCACTGACTTTCGCTGCAGTCGCACCAGGTGGTCCTATCACCAAGCCGGAAACCAGGGTTGAAGAACAAATTGAATTAGCAAAAAATGAACAGGCAATTTACCTCTTTTTCAAGTCAGATAACAACCAGGATGCTAAAGCCATAAGGGATGACTTAACTGAACCAATAAACACTAGACTCGATAAAATAAAAGTTAGAGCAATAAGAAGGCTGTATACATGGAAGAACCCTGGAGATACTGCAAGATTTCAGATAGATTATGTAATCGTAAGACAGAGATTTAGGAACCAGGTTTTACATGTAAGACATTTCCAGGGGCAGATGTGGACTCTGACCACAATCTAATGGTTATGAACTGTAGATTAAAAATGAAGAAACTGCAAAAAGGTGGGAATTTAAGGAGATGGGACCTGGATAAACTGACTAAACCAGGGCTTGTACACAGTTTCAGGGAGAGCATAAGGGAACAATTGACAGGAATGGAGGGAAGAAATACAGTAGAAGAAGAATGGGTAGCTTTGAGGGGTGAAGTAGTGAAGGTAGCAGAGGATCAAGTAGGTAAAAAGACGAGGGGTAGTAGGAACTTGGGTAACAGAAGAAATATTGAATTTAATTGATGAAAGGAGTGAATATAAAAATGCAGTAAATGAAGCAGGCAAAATGGAATACAAACGTCTCAAAATGAGATCGACAGGAAGTACCAAATTGCTAAGCAGGCATGGCTAGAGGACAAATGTAAGGATGTAGAGGAGTAGACAACATTCCATTAGAACTACTGACAGCCTTGGGAGAGCCAGTCCTGACAAAACTCTACCATCTAGTGAGCAAGATGTATGAGACAGGCGAAATACCCTCAGACTTCAAGAAGAATATAATAATTCCAATCCCAAAGAAAGCAGGTGTTGACAGATGTGAACATAACCGAACAATCAGTTTAATAAGCCATAGCTGCAAAACACTAACGCGAATTCTTTACAGACGAATGGAAAAACTAGTAGAAGCCAACCTCGGGGAAGATCAGTTTGGATACCGTAGAAATATCGGAACACGAGAAGCAATACTGGCCCTACGACTTATCTTAGAAGCTAGATTAAGGAAAGGCAAACCTACGTTTCTAGCATTTGTAGAATTAGAGAAAGCTTTTGACAATGTTGACTGGAATACTCTCTTTCAAATTCTGAAGGTGGCAGGAGTAAAATAAAGGGAGCGAAAGGCTATTTGCAACTTGTACAGAAACCAAATGGCAGTTATAAAAGTCGAGGGACATGAAAGGGAAGCAGTGGTTGGGGAGGGAGTGAGACAGGGTTGTAACCTTTCCCCGATGTTATTCAATCTGTATATTGAGCAAGCAGTGAAGGAAACAAAAGAAAATTTCGGAGTAGGTATTAAAATCCATGAAGAAGATTTAAAAACTTTGAGGTTTGCCAATGACATTGTAATTCAGTCAGAGACAGCAAAGGACTTGGAAGAGCAGTTGAACGGAATCGATAGTGTCTTGAAATGAGGATATAAGATGAAAATCAACCAAAGCAAAACGTGGATAATGGAATGTAGTCGAATTAAGTCGGGTGATGCTGAGGGAATTAGATTAGGAAATGAGGCACTTAAAGTAGTAAAGGAGCTTTGCTATTTGGGGAGAAAAATAACTGATGATGGTCGAAGTAAAGAGGATATAAAATGTAGACTGGCAAGGGCAAGGAAAGCGTTTCTGAAGGAGAGAAATTTGTTAACATCGAGTATAGATTTAAGGAAGTCGTTTCTGAAAGTATTTGTATGGAGTGTAACCATGTATGGAAGTGAAACATGGACGATAAATAGTTTGGACAAGAAGAGGATAGAAGCTTTCGAAATGTGGTGCTACAGAAGAATGCTGAAGATTAGATGGGTAGATCACATTACTAATGAGGAGGTATTGTATAGGATTGGGAAGAAGAGAAGTTTGTGGCACAACTTGACTAGAAGAAGGGATCGGTTGGTAGGACGTGTTCTGAGGCATCAAGGGATCACAACTTTAGTATTGGAGGGCAACGTGGAGGGTAAAAATCGTAGAGGGAGACCAAGAGATGAATACACTAAGCAGATTAAAAAGGATGTAGGTTGCAGTAGGTACTGGGAGATGAAGAAGCTTGCACAGGATAGAGTAGTATGGAGAGCTGCATTAAACCAGCCTCAAGACTGAAGACCACAACAACAACAGAGCAATAAGTAATACAGCAAACACAGTAACTCTTCGAACTGAGATACAAGCAAACAAGAGGAAGATTACTGAAAGAAAACAACATCGAACTTCAAGGATATTCGATGCGAAAAATCCAGAAAACTAAGACCACTTCTGACGGTACACAGCGTTCCAACAACACAACAGATCAAGACTTTCTAGAAGAACTGTTTGAAATAAGTCTCAGCGACCTTACACATTAGGGACTGTGTGTCGGTACGACTACGTCGGCGACTGCTGCGCAGACACTGTCTCCATATACACCTATACCATAATTACTCTACCACAAAAACATGTGGAGTAACACTCGTCTGGTATGAGACGTTCCACTGGGGGCCGAACCGCACAATAACCCTGGGTTCGGTGGGGGACGGCGGTGGGGTGGGTGGACAGCTGTGGCCCGTTGTGGGGTTGTGAACCACTGAGGACTACGGCCGGACGAAGCCTCTCCGTCGTTTCTAGGTCCCCGGTTCACTACACACACACAGACAGACACACACACACACACACACACACACACACACACACACATACACACAAACACACACACACACACACACACACACACACACACACACACACACACACAATGTGTCAGTACGAAAGTGCCTCAAGTGTTAGGATTTTGGCCATTCTTCAAAATGATGTGACAGGGAAGCTTTATGCGGGAAATGTGGGAAACCCAGTCACAAAAAATTTTTAAAATCGTAAAGAAACAACTGCTGGCTGTATTCCTTGCAAGAACAGAAAAAGAAAACGTAACAAAGCTGGGGTGTTAGAATGCCCTACTTACAAAGAACTCTACAAAACACAAATAGAAAAAACGGAGTGTGATGTCACCAACAATGTCAACTAGCACTCACCAAAACAAAAGTAGTGAGACAATACTCTTTGGATATCTAAGTAGGGATATGAATTGTAGCGTACCCTCTCTGTTATTGTTTTTGTGTTATTGTAGTTGTAGAGATATGAAATTATTGTGCGGTTTGCTTAGTCAGCCGTACTTCGGAATTTTTTGACATTAAATGGAGCCTGAAACTTGCGTAATAAATACTTCGCGTGGAGTACGATTTGCGGCATAAACAAAAATTAATTGCGGAGATGTAATCCACAGAGTATTAACAGAAAAGCTTTAGTACAATCAGCACGACTGACCAGACACATTCAGTGGGTACGTATATTCGCGTACGAGTGGTTGCGATCTGATGAGAAAGATCTGTCTTAATTTTTTGTGTAAAATAATTACGTCGTAACACACTCGGAGATTGCGAACGTACAATCAGGGTAGAGGCACGTACTTTCTATGATTCCCCGTGGCCTGGGTAAAAGAATTGCAATTATTTAAATTTAAGAATATTTCTTTTTCTATCGGACTACTAGTTTTGTACGAAAAGAAAGATTGCAGCTTCTGAATGCCTCGGCACAAACACATCGGAATTAATCTTAGCGGCCACCAAAGGAAAGTAGTGACCACAATCACGTACCTCTATTGTTGAGCAGCGCCGTCGTAAAGATCGTCGCCTCCATCTAAAATTCGCCTGCTCGAATTAACAGAATAATTTGTACTCCATTGGTATGGGATTTAGGCTTGATCTTGACAGAAATTATAAAACACATTTTTCATCATTTAACACCTTCATTTACCACACACATAGACATGAAACTATACAGTACGTCTTCACGCCAGCACATCAGAACAAAAAGGTAGTTAATACTAGAAGTAATAAAAGAATGTCGAAATTAGTCCTTTGTCTCTCAATGATAAAAAAGTTTTTTAGAGTATTCCTCTGGTATGACAGTCGAACAAATTTTCTTCTTGTATCTTTGAGATTAAATTACAACATTTTTTAGTTCTTTTTCATCACCCCTTGGGCGAATTGTCCGAAGAAATTTCAATTTTCCTGGCAATGAGCCCAAACACTTAACACTTGACTGTTTACACACGTAATGGGACTGCACTGTCAGTGTCTTTCTTCCCATGTCTTCATTCTACAAACATGGTTTTGATGCCGGTTCTTACACAAGGCAATGAGGACGAAACATATACATTAGGATATACAGAACACACGTAAAATGTGGTGTCACCGCCAGACACCACACTTACTAGGTGGTAGCCTTTAAATCGGCCGCGGTCCATTAGTATACGTCGGACCCGCGTGTCGCCACTGTCAGTAATTGTAGACCGAGCGCCGCCACACGGCAGGGCTAGAGAGACGTCCTAGCACTCGCCCCAGTTGTGCAGCCGACTTTGCTATCGATGCTACACTGACAAATACGCTCTCATTTGCCGAGACGATAGTTAGCATAGCCTTCAGCTACGTCATTTGCTACGACCTAGCAAGGCGCCATTACCAGTTTATATTGAGATTGTTATTAATGTATCAACAAGAGCGATGTACATCAATTATGGATTAAAGTTAAGTATTCCAGCAGCGACGTACCTTATTGGCTATATTAATTACATTGTCCTGTTCCAGACCTCACGCCAGTTTGCGTGAGCTTAAACGCGTGCATTTCGGCTTCCTCCAAACTCCGTGAATTGGCTCCTGCCAATTCACAACATAAAACACACAAACTTACATACTATATACACAAAATCGTTTACATTGTCTTTACATCGTATTTCACATAAAATCATTACATCTGGATAATTATACACAGAATTGTTACATACTCCTTTTACCTTCTTTCTCTTCTTTTCTTTCTTTTTTATATCGTATAGTATACACAATATTATTTTTATTATCTCTTTGTACATTGTATTATACAAGGGTATTACATTGTTTTATACATAATATATCGCCGTATAAACAGCCTTCTCGTTCGCATGTTAACAATAAAATTCAATTTTCATTAGTCTTTGTCTCTTGAGTAAAAAAAAAATTTACAGGAAAGTCACATATTTATTGGAGTGTACGGATCTAGGGTGTGGGGCTAGCAGAGGTGTCTGGGGCAGCAAGAGGCGTTCGTTCTTGCTTAGAGTCGCTTGTGCTTTCCACTGCTTCCCTCTTCTACGCCAGGATCTGCTTAGTGACATCCTTTTCGCATTTTGCTATTGTCTCGTCATGGGTAATATAAACATGTAACAAATAAAAATTCACATGGATTAGTACTTTTATATATATATATATATATATATATATATATATATATATATATATATATATATATATATAGGCGTTGTGCAAACGTAACGTGGGACGTGAATCATGAGCTGTGGTAGTCAGACTTTATTTAGTGTGTCAGGGAACTGTTTTTCTACTTGTCTTGGCACTTTGTTGGGTGTCCATTTAAACGTAGATATTGCTTTGCATTTAAATTGTCCTCCTATGTGACGCCGTTAGCCAATAATGCCTCAGATGCGCATAACTGCAGACGCAGCAACCAGACGCTGCGCGCCGCTTGGAGCTCAGCAGTTGCGTGGGCCCACCGCCGTGAAGCGATGCCGCGCGTCCCCGTCCGTACTTTTTAGTGTCTCGTGCAGTGTTCGCAGAGTTTGCGAAAAACCAACCGCACTTGTTTCAACTTGCCGTACACCTTGGCTGCGCGAAGGGACCACTGGGTGCCTTCTAAGTTCACTACACAAAAGGTAAGTACTGCACTTCACTATTTGGCTTGCAACGGCACGCTGTCCTATATAGTGCACAAACACTCGTACCGTAGCAGACTTCCTCGATTCACTATATCTCTTTTACATCGAAGAAGAAGGTTTGTGATATGAAACGTATTTTCACTTGTCTATTTGCGTATAGCTCACAAGTCACTGACACTGAATAACTGATTGTCACTGGGTAAATATACACTGTCCTGTTCATTATCCAGTTCGTTCAGAAACCACCAGCTTGTCTTTTATGATAAATGCCCACGTTCGTGCTTCTATACAGAACTATGTCGGCGTACTTTTTGCTCACAACATTTTATTACATAAATTGGTAGGTGATTGTGTTCTCAGAGAGTACGTGCCTCTAACGCTACATTTCGCGGTCGCGACACTGCCTGACATCTCATAGAGCATAGGAGATCACGCTTGAGGACAACAACACTTTCTAACTGTCGTACTACTGATGCACTTATGTACTGAAGTGACAACATTAGGACATGAACGCACTATAAGTGCTTTTAGAAGTTGTCTCCAAATGAGACAAAATCTGTTCATTTTCTACCCGCGAGTTACTATGTGGGGGGGATTCTTTCATCCTTTCGTCACCCAAGTTTGTAACAACGCATGGTACACACATCATAAACAAACAAATAGTAATAAAAAATAAGAAATTAGAAAATACATACATAAATAAATCACTATACTTAAATTGCTAGGTAGTACAAACAACAGATTAATAATGAAGCTTGGCTGCTGTGCGCGACTGCCTCTAAAGTCTGTGCTTGCGTATATGGTGCTTCTTTTTGTTCATGTTTGTGTTACTTTTTCCTTCCATCAAATATCTTCTGCTCAGATTGGACAAAATATTATAAACATAGCAAAAAAATAAGTGTACTGCATCCCTCTAAAGTCAGCATACATCCTTAGTGTTTTCATACTGAAAAAATAGATTATTAAAATCCCCTGGCGTTACTTAGTGTCACGTAGGGTATTTCTCAGTGATCTTGGTAATGTTTTATTACGTCAATCGTCAGTCATAACGACATTAATGGAACTTAGTGGCTTTTCTCCGCCGATTGAAGTCTCGCAGTATCTCGCCGAGCGTCACCTGTAAATAATTGAGTTTGTTTCGGCGTTACCTCATTTTTTCGGCTAGTTGGTTTCCTGTAACTTATCTTGTACATACTCCTTTATTTTGTTATAAGAGACGGTGTTATGTTTACCTCAGTTAACATTCACAAATCGTACCTCAACATCGTACTTGCATTCAAACATGTATATAAAGTTGGAAAAAATTATCTGTATGACAGTAAGATCACACAAGTTGTTATTCATGAATCCTATCTTTAGGTGCACTTTCCTTAGATTAGGTTACTGTGCCTATGATATATAGTACGCTAAACTTTCATTAGCAGCTAGAAATAATTTTTATAATTTCAGCATACAAAAAAAATTAACATCATTTTTTTATGCGATACATTTATAGATAAAACCTCGTGGTGTGGATACGTCAAAAACACACAATACTTTCGCAGCAACCTATAGTGTACTTGCGTCACATATTTATCCTTTGTACCTTAGGGAGTCCAATATTTTTCTGTAACCTTACCCTGTACCGTATTGCTTTGAGACACAAATGGCATAAAAAAATAACTTACATCTATATTGTTCCGAGGTCTGTGCTAATTGTTCGCTCCAGATACCTCCGTTTATAAACTTAAAACTAAAATACCACTCTGACCAAACAAAAATATTCCGTCAAAGTTTAAAAGTACACTTCTTGTTAAACATCGCTAGTCACCAACTGACGTGTATGTCCTAGCTTACCTGTGTCTTGCGTCCACGTTCACTGACAAATGTAAACAATAATAGTGAAATGTTCTTATTCACTTAGCTGCTTTATCCTAATCGAGTTCGTTCTCTTTTTTTACAGTAACTTTTTTATACGTGTGCATTAATATGTATGGCGTGTGATACTTAATTATAGTAGAATTTTCTTAAGTCTCTGTGTGCATACAGTCCTTTGATCTTGCCATTGTGAGGGTATGCTAGTAAATAACATTCGTCGTGCGGGCTATGTACAATTACGCACGGACCAGTATATTTTATTTGCCACTTAGCATTTTTCTTAGCTAACAAGGAAGATTTCACATGAGTTTTGAGTAACACCTTTTCTCAGACTGCAAATCTGGTAACACCATGTAGCTGTTTATCATAATGCTTCTGTCGGCGTTGGGCTTGTTGTGTGATAGAGATTAATACTGGCCTTATTTTTTCATTTAGGTCTACAGGTTGTCTAGGAACAGACGGGATAGGGTTTACCCATTCATTATTCTCTTTCTTATTGCAGATCAGATCAGACGGTGTAACTGCAGTATCGTTTATTGGGAGATTGTTTACCACCTGTTCAAAAACGTTTAAATATTCAATCCATTTAGATTGCTTGTTGGCTACATATGTCCTCATAAAGCTATTCAATTCACAGAATATTCCTACAGTTGGTTTGGATTGCGGGCTATACCTGGATATCAATATTTGTTTAATCTGTTGTTCTTTCAGAAATTGTTTCCAAGCATGGCATGTAAAATTGGTTGCGTTATCTGTTAAGATCGCCTGTGGTTTCCCAACAGACGGGAAGTAGTCTTTTAGCAAACGTCTGATAATAGGCTTAGCTGCAGTTGTTTTCAAAATGGTTCAAATGGCTCTGAGCACTATGGGACTTAACATCTATGGTCATCAGTCCCCTAGAACTTAGAACTACTTAAACTAACTAACCTAAGGACATCACACAACACCCAGCCATCACGAGGCAGAGAAAATCCCTGACCCCGCCGGGAATCGAACCCGGGAACCCGGGCGTGGGAAGCGAGAACGCTTCCGCACGACCACAAGATGCGGGCGCAGTTGTTTTCGTGGCATGCAATTTCACGTACTTTGAAAATACATCATATACTCCAATGACATATTGTACACCTCCCCTGGCAGAGGGTAAAGGACCCATAGCATCTATGCATACTAGCTCTAGCGGGTTTTTTGGTAAAATAGGATGCAACTCTTGTCTCGTAGTTCAGATTGACAGGCTTAACCTTCTGACAAATAATACAAGTTTTTAATATTTGTTGTGTGCGTCGAAGCATATTGGGAAAGTAGCAGTACATATTTAATTTCTTACAGCACTTGCGGGCGCCATAGTGCCCCCAAGCGTAGTGAGTATGCCAAATTAAACTTTTCTCATACGCTTCGGGTACAGAAACGCACCATGTATCGCTGTCCATGTTTCTCCTGTAGAATAATACATCCTTATGTAACCTGTAATGCTGTTTTATAGGTAAAGGGAGGTTATTGTTTTACTGGGATCTGACTTTCCTCCAGCGGTCATCTTCTTCCTGTAATTTGGCCATATAATTGCACATATCCAAAAAATATTTCCTAAATTTGGCGTCCTTGATGAGCATAACTTTAAATTCCGTGTTCTCTTCTACCAATTCTTCGAACTCAGGTAATCCTTGTGGTAATCTTGACAGTGCGTCGGCGATTACGTTATCTTTGCCATTCACATATATAATTTCAAAATCATAAGACTGCAAAAATAACGTCCACCACGCAAGGCGATTGTGTAGCAACCTACAAGTGAGCAAAAAGCTTAATGCCAGATGGTCACTGTTGACTTGTACATGCTTGCCAAACAGATAATAGTTGAACTTCTTAAAGGCCCACACAATAGAAAGGGCTTCTAATTCTGTTGTAGAATACCTGCACTCGCATTCTGATAGAGGACGGCTAGCAAAACTAATTATCTTAACATTGTCGGAGCTAGCGCCTTCGTCCAGCTGAAATAGACAGTCTCCCAGTCCCGAAAATGAAGCATCCGCCGCTATACAAAAATATTTGCTCATGTCAGGATGTTATAGGATATTAGAATTAACCAAAGCGTGTTTTATTTTATCAAAATCGGTCTGGCATTGAGGCGTCGAGATCCACTGTTTGTCCTTCTTTAATAGGCCCCGTAATGCGTGGCTATTGAGAAACTGGTTCGGTACGAACCGGTGAAAGAAAGAGCACAAACCCACAAATGCCTTTAGCTGTCGTTTTGTGCATGGAGCGGGAAAGTTTTTTTATGGCTAACAGTTTTTCTGGGTTGGGTCTTATCCCTGCAGGTGAAACTGTGTGACCGAGAAATTTCATGTTTTTTCTCACAAATTTGGATTTCTTAAGGTTAGCTGCCCCCCCCCCCCCCCCCCCCCCCCCCCCATGAACCATGGACCTTGCCGTTGGTGGGGAGGCTTGCGTGCCTCAGCGATACAGATAGCCGTACCGTAGGTGCAACCACAACGGAGGGGTATCTGTTGAGAGGCCAGACAAACGTGTGGTTCCTGAAGAGGGGCAGCAGCCTTTTCAGTAGTTGCAAGGGCAACAGTCTGGATGATTGACTGATCTGGCCTTGTAACAATAACCAAAACGGCCTTGCTGTGCTGGTACTGCGAACGGCTGAAAGCAAGGGGAAACTACAGCCGTAATTTTTCCCGAGGGCATGCAGCTTTACTGTATGATTACATGATGATGGCGTCCTCTTGGGTAAAATATTCCGGAGGTAAAATAGTCCCCCATTCGGATCTCCGGGCGGGGACTACTCAAGAGGATGTCGTTATCAGGAGAAAGAAAACTGGCATTCTACGGATCGGAGCGTGGAATGTCAGATCCCTTAATCGGGCAGGTAGGTTAGAAAATTTAAAAAAGGGAAATGGATAGGTTGAAGTTAGATATAGTGGGAATTAGTGAAGTTCGGTGGCAGGAGGAACAAGACTTCTGGTCAGGTGACTACAGGGTTATAAACACAAAATCAAATAGGGGTAATGCAGGAGTAGGTTTAATAATGAATAGGAAAATAGGAATGCGGGTAAGCTACTACAAACAGCATAGTGAACGTATTATTGTGGCCAAGATAGATACGAAGCCCACGCCTACTACAGTAGTACAAGTTTATATGCCAACTAGCTCTGCAGATGACGAAGAAATTGAAGAAATGTATGAGGAAATAAAAGAAATTATTCAGATTGTGAAGGGAGACGAAAATTTAATAGTCATGGGTGACTGGAATTCGAGTGTAGGAAAAGGGAGAGAAGGAAACATAGTAGGTGAATATGGATTGGGGGACAGAAATGAAAGAGGAAGCCGCCTGGTCGAATTTTGCACAGAGCACAACATAATCATAACTAACACTTGGTTTAAGAATCATGAAAGAAGGTTGTATACATGGAAGAACCCTGGAGATACTAAAAGCTATCAAATAGATTATATAATGGTAAGACAGAGATTTAGGAACCAGGATTTAAATTGTAAGACATTTCCAGGGGCAGATGTGGACTCTGACCACAATCTATTGGTTATGACCTGTAGATTAAAACTGAAGAAACTGCAAAAAGGTGGGAATTTAAGGAGATGGGACCTGGATAAACTAAAAGAACCAGAGGTTGTACAGAGACTCAGGGAGAGCATAAGGGAGCAATTGACAGGAATAGGGGAAATAAATACAGTAGAAGAAGAATGGGTAGCTTTGAGGGATGAAGTAGTGAAGGCAGCAGAGGATCAAGTAGGTAAAAAGACGAGGGCTAGTAGAAATCCTTGGGTAACAGAAGAAATATTGAATTTAATTGATGAAAGGAGAAAATATAAAAATGCAGTAAGTGAAACAGGCAAAAAGGAATACAAACGTCTCAAAAATGAGATCGACAGGAAGTGCAAAATGGCTAAGCAGGGATGGCTAGAGGACAAATGTAAGGATGTAGAGGCCTATCTCACTAGGGGTAAGATAGATACCGCCTACAGGAAAATTAAAGAGACCTTTGGAGATAAGAGAACGACTTGTATGAATATCAAGAGCTCGGATGGAAACCCAGTTCTAAGCAAAGAAGGGAAAGCAGAAAGGTGGAAGGAGTATATAGAGGGTCTATACAAGGGCGATGTACTTGAGGACAATATTATGGAAATGGAAGAGGATGTAGATGAAGTGAGTTTGTCAAGGAGGTCAGGTCCTAAAACAGCGTCGAGCGTAGTTATGAAAACGCCGGCACTCACGTTCAATCCGAACGGCAGAACACAATACTGGTAGGACCTACCTGCAAATATGAATGCTCTATACTTCCTACTATCAGATGATAGTGCGATTTGCCAGTACGAACTACAAAGGTCTACACTAGTTACATATTGCACCCCATGAAAACGCTGCAGCTGTTCTTCCAGGTTTTCAGGTCGGGTGGTTACTGGAAGTATAATCTTATTAATCTCCGTGGCATCGAGAACGAGTCTCACCGAATTGTCGGCTTTCTTGACCGCTAGTAGCGGTCTGCAATAACGCGATGATGAAGTCTCTATGATATTCCAGGAGAGCATAATCTTTATTTCTTGAGCCACTGCTTCTCTTTGTGACCAAGGTATAGAATAGGTGTTCTTACAGAATGTGTCGTGGAGCCGGACATCCATGCTATACTGATACGCCCTAATGACTCCGGGCCTTTTCTCAAACACACGAGCATGGCGTAACAATACACTTCTAAGATCACCCTTCTGTTGTTGTGAGATTTCCGAGCATTCAGATATTTTCTGTTCAATCTCATGTTGCGCTACCTGCTGACACCACAGTTCACTTGAGTCGCTACATCGTGAAGTATTGACCTTTAGGATTTGGATGTGTATAGTTCGACAAGATTTGTCGTTCCTGCTCTTGACTTTTATTAAATCCACACAACAATTCTTCCCGTTAATATACAAATGACACTTTCCAGATTCCAAGTCAATTTTAGCACACTTTTCCCTTAAGAAATCCATGCCGAAAATGCACCGTTCCGTCAACCCTTCTACTACTAGAAAAATTGACTGAAAAACCATGTCTTCAATCTGCACTTCGACCATGGTTTGCATTTTAATTAGCTTGGATTTAGCGCCTATGGCTCCTAATATCCTACAATTTTGTACTGGATAGGTCGATAAAGTTGTGTGAATGTTAATCTCTTTAAATAGTGCCTTGGACATCACACTAATTTTCGCACCAGTGTCCACAATGATATGCGTAGGTACCTTCTCTGCTACGGCCTGTAAACTAGCTTGTACTATACCATCACCTTCACATGACTGTGGTTCTTCCTCCTTGGTCAATAAATCACGCATGTCCGTTTCATCTTGGCACCTGAGCAATTTACTGTCATGACAGTATGGATCGCCCCCACGACTATCTATGGCCAACATTGGGGAGCAAAATGAGGCCATGCTTAGTTTAACGCTCCGCGGTTCACATCTGTTTGTATTTCGTTTGCGACTTCAATTATATTTACCCCTGACGTGTTGTTCCTTAGCTGAGTATTTCTGTCGTGGTTTTGCCCTGAGTTTAGCGGCATATTGTCACCTAGTGTTTGAGATTGATAGGCTTGGTTGTTAACTAGATATTGCCACTGCCTACTTTGATGATCCCCCGTGTCGTTGCGGCTAAATTCAGGTTGGAAATTATTGTAACTGTTTCCCCACTGGTTTCTATTGCCATTTCTGTTCGTTACGTTTTCGGTCGTCGGAATAACCAGAAAAATTCCTATCACCGTTTTTTCTTTTTGTATTGTACTGTGGATGTGCCGTAATTTGCCGTAATTTCCTCCCGAACTCGGGCCTGGCGTCTGTGGTGTCGGGCCGCGATCGACAAAAGCCGGTCGCGACTCAGCCGCGCACGCCACATTGTTGACGCCGAAACGCGGCTGGCGCTGCGCAGGCTGGCTGCTACCGCTGCCACGAAAATTGTTTTGGTGGGCTCGATTTTGCCTGGCATCCTCGTTAATTAAATCGATAGAATCTAATACAGATAGGAAATATCCGAGATTGCTCTCTGGTACTCGGATACTGAACGGTAATTTTGCCTTCAGGATGCGCAGTACGTCTGTGTGTGTGACGGCCAGAACCGCGTTTTATTTAAGTATTTTTCAAAATACTTTCGGAGTGATCCAAATTTTGGATTGTATTGCTCCGGGTTGAGCAAAGCTTTCCGTAATCTCTCTTGTACACCTTGTGACCAATACTTAGATAAAAATGCGCCTTCAAATTGTTCTAAAGTCTGACAGTTTTCCGACATTTCCATTGCCCATAGGGCACCATCGCCTTGTATATATCCAGTTACATACTGTATTTTTTGCTTTTCACACCAGGTCTTAGGCAACACATTCTTAAATGACTTTATAAAAATTACCGGGTGGACGGATTTTTTTTCTGGGATAAACACTTGGAACTGCCTGTGTTTTATAAGGCTTTCCTCTAACAGAACAGCCGACAAAGTAGGTTCGGTTGTCTGGTATCTCTCGTTCGTCGCGGTAATGTCGGTTACCATTACGACCTTGGTTAGATGAAAACGCGGGTACATCGGGATAAAGATAACTGTTTGCGGCATCGTCACTCTTACCTGTGCGTCTGTCATCAAATTCCTCTTCTGGCGGTTGTTATCTCTCGTTCTGTGTAGGATGTTTACTCTTTAGTTGCTCGTCTACATGTTTTTTCCAGTCAGGTAAGTCCTGTGTCAGAGCCTTTTGTAACTGAGCTAGGTCAGTTTGTAGTTTAGTTAAGGACGTGTTCTGGGATGTGTACACCTGTTCTACAGTATGAGTTATTGCTTTTTTTAGTTCTGTCTCTAAAGTATGGTTGATATGTCCGTCTTTTTCCTCTAAAAATTTGTCAAACTGCTGTTTTTGTTGTTTCGTCATGTCATGAACTTGGTCTACAGCCTCCTGCATTTTGACACTAAGCTTGGTCTGCTGTAAACTCATAGCTTCAAAATTTTCGGTTAAGGTACGGATCTGTTCTGGCATATCCTTAACTGTAGACTTTAAGTTGTCAATGTCTTGGCTCGTGGAATTTAAATCTTCGCGTACTACCTCTATCTCTTGATCCGCTACCTCTCTTCGTAACTGGGTCAGTTGAGTCGTCAGGTTGTTTTGCACGTCGGTCAGGTTCTTCACGTCGTTTTCTATTTTGTCCATTTGTGTCGTAATATTTTCTACACGCGTATTTACAGTACCTATTTGTGCTGCAACATTATCTATCTGCGTGGTGACATTTTCTGTGTGAGCGTGCATTTGTGCTGCAACATTTTCTACACGTATGTTAACAGTACCTATCTGAGCTGTGACGTGAGCTGCAAACTGTAACATTAAATTCGTCTGCATCTCTCTAAACATGCGCATGAGGTCTGGTTCTACTGGGTCTTGTTTATTGTCAGTATTCGTGTCTGTTTCTGTAGTCTACATGTTGCCGCCCGTCGCTTGCGACTGAGCACTGCCCGTCGCTGCGCTTATGTTTTCAGTGTTCGCAGTACTTTCTGCCTCGAGGTTATGTAAAGGTTGGACTATGGTTTCCTCATCTGACGAACTATCCATGGTTTTGGTTTGAGATCTGAGTTTCACCATGCCGATTCACAACTCAGAACAGCGTGCAGCCGAACTTCACTATCACTACAGTTCGTACTACACGTAAATAAATCACAGATGGCTTTGCGCTCGTCCGCGAAAATTCACGTAGTAAAATAAGTCTCTGGCAAAACAGAAGACTGATATATGATTCTTTTCTTTTTCGCGCGCAATTAATAAATTTTGTCCGCCATCTTGTGATGCATTTACATATAATAGCAAATGAACTATTGCAATTTTTGCGTAAAAAAATGGACAAGAATTTGGAAAAAAGGAACTGATGCGTTCTACGCAGTGGGTGTCGAAAAAATGAAAAAAAATCCCACATTTACTTTCAACTAAAGCGTAGTAGTGCTGCTGCTCTTACCTTAACGTGTTTTTTTCGGACGGTTTTGTAGTCAGAAGAATTAACATTAAATGGTCCAACCGTTTTCTCTCAAAAATTGGTAATTTCTATGGGTTTTTTTCTTTTTTGGTACGCAACTCGCGTAACATGCAACAATAACAATGAGTTGTAATAGCAATAATGGATGGCAAAAATGGCTTAAATATTTCAACTAAAATTTCTACCGATTTTTACTGAAATAATCGTCATGGCACTCGGTCGCCACTGTAACGTACCCTCTCTGTTATTGTTCTTGTTATTTTGTTATTGTTTTTTTGTTATTGTAGTTGTAGAGATATGAAATTATTGTAGCGGTTTGTTTAGTCAGCCGTACTTCGGAATTTTTTGACATTAAATGGAGCCTGAAACTTGCGTAATAAATACTTCGCGTGAAGTACGATTTGCGGCATTAACAAAAATTAATTGCGGAGATGTAATCCACAGAGAATGAACAGAAAAGGTTTAGTACAATGTGCACGACTGACCAGACACATTCAGAGGGTACGTACATTCGCGTACGAATGGTTGCGATCTGATGAGAAAGATCTATCTTAATTTTTTGTGTAAAATAATTACGTCGTAACACACTCGGAGATTGCGAACGTACAATCAGGGTAGAGGCCTGAGTAAAAGAATTGCAATTATTTAAATTTAAGAATATTTCTTTTTCTATCGGACTACTAGTTTTGTACGAAAAGAAAGATTGCAGGTTCTGAATGCCTCGGCACAAACACATCGGAATTAATCTTAGCGGCCACCAAAGGAAAGTAGTGACCACAATCACGTACCTACATTGTTGAGCAGCGCCGTCGTAAAGATCGTCGCCTCCATCTAAAATTCGCCTTCTCGAATTAACAGAATCATTTGTACTCCATTGGTATGGGATTTAGGCTTGATCTTGACAGATATTATAAAACATATTTTTCATCATTTAACACCTTGATTTAACACACACATAGACCTGAAACTATACAGTACGTCTTTACGCCAGCACATCAGAACAAAAAGGTAGTTAATACTAGAAGTAATAAAAGAATCTCGAAATTAGTCCTTTGTCTCTCAATGATAAAAAAGTTTTTTAGAGTATTCCTCTGGTATGACAGTCGAACAAATTTTCTTCTTGTATCTTTGAGATTAAATTTAACATTTTTTAGTTCCTTTTCAGAATACAAGTTTCTACTACGGAAATGTACAGATGCACTCTCAACAAAACACGGATATGAACACCAGCATCCCACCTCGCACAAGCAAACACAAATCACCAGCAACTAAAACAAGATCGTGGCGACGTGCGGTAGCCTGGAGGCAACTACTTGGGCTGATGCTGATCACAGACTCTCCAACGGACATGAATCCAAAAAAAAAAAAAAAAAAAAAGGTTCAAATGGCTCTGAGCACTATGGGACTTAACATCTGTGGTCATCAGTACCCTAGACTTAGAACTACTTAAACCTAAGGACATCACACACATCCATGCCCGAGGCAGGATTCGAACCTACGACCGCAGCAGCAGCGCGGTTCCAGACTGAAGCGCCTAGAACCGCTCGGCCACGGCGCCTGGTGACATGAATCCCATCAATAGTTGCATTACAGTGCAAGAAAAATATTTTGGACTAAAAGATTATATGGATGATGCGTGTTTCTACGGCGCCATGGACTACAATGTGGCGAGGCACATCAAACACGAACTTTTCCGGTGGGGAACACTCTAATCGGCGACCTTTCTTAGAGTAGAAGAGCTAGAAGAGGAAGCCCTGAGTGAAGAAGACCTTAAAAACATCTCTCTATACATATATAAAGATCATAACAGAAATCCAAGATATGGTCATGCCCACCAAGAGCAGGACCATGACGCAATGCACTTAACAGAAGTACGTAACAATGACAACAGACTTCGGAGACACCGTCAAGCCCATACAGAACAGAATAACGACACAGGCATAAAATCATTTTATTTCAAACATGTAACTTACCTGACTCATATGATTATAGTTGGTAGTGACTTTAATTTACCCTCGATATGTTGGCGAAAATACATTTTTAATTCCGGAGGTACGCATAAAACATCATCCGAAACTGTGCTAAACGCATTCTCTGAAAATTATTTCGAGCAGTTAGTTCATGAGTCCACGCGAATACTAACGGTTGTGAAAACACACTTGACCTCTTAGCAACAAATAATCCTGAGTTAATAACGAGAATCAAAACCGATTCAGGGATTAGTGAACACAGGGCTGTCGTAGCAAGATTGAATATTGTAATCCCCAAATCCTCGAAAAATAATAGAGAAATATACCTATTCAAAAAAGCAGATAAAAATTCACTTGACGCCTTCCTGAGGCCAGATGTGGCTTGATTTCAAAGAAATAGTATCGGCATCAATTGAGAGATTTATACCAAATAAATTAACAAACGACGGAGCTGATCCTCCTTGGTACTCAAAACAGGTCAGAACACTGTTGCAGAAACAACGAAACAAGCATGCCAAATTTAAACAGATCCAAAATCCCCATGATCGGCGATCCTTTACAGAAGCTCGAAATTTAGCGCTGGCATCAATGAGAGATGCTTATAATAGCTTCCACAACGAAACATTGTCTCGAAACCTGGCAGAAAATCTAAAGAGATTATGGGCATATATAGAGTACGCTAGTGGCAAGACACAATCAATGCCTTCTCTGCGCGATAGCACTGGAGATACTATCGAAGACAGTGCTGCCAAAGCAGAGTTACTAAACACAGCCTTCTGAAATGCCTTCACAAAAGAAGACGAAGTAAATACTCCAGAATTCGATTCAAGAACAGCTGCCAACATGAGTAACGTTGAAGTAAATATCCTCGGAGTAGTGAAGCAACTTGAATCACTTAATAAATGCAAGGCTTCTGATGCAGACTGTATACCAATTACGTTCCTTTCAGAGTGTGCTGGTGCAATAGCTCCATACTTCACAATCATATACAACTGTTCGAAAGATCCGTACCCAAAGATTAGAAAGTTGGACAGGTCACACCAATATTCAAGAAAGGTAGTACGAGTAATCCACTAAATTACAGGCCCATGTCATTAACGGCGATATGTAGCAGGTTTTGGAACATATATTGCGTTCGAACATTATGAATTACCTCGAAGAAAACGGTCAGTTGACACACAGTCAACATGGATTTAGAAAACATCTTTCTTGTGAAACACAACTAGCTCTTTACTTGCATGAAGTGTTGAGTGGTATTGAAAAGGGATTTCAGATTGATTCGGTATTTCTGGATTTCCGGAAGGCTTTTGACACTGTACCGCACAAGCGGCTTGTAGAGAAATTGTGTGCTTATGGAATATATTTTTAGTTACGTGATTGTATTCGTGATTTCCTGTCCGAGAGGTCACAGTTCGTAGTAATTAACGGAAAGTCATCGAGTAAAACAGAAGTGATTTCTGGCGTTCCCCGAGGCAGTGTTATAGGCCCTTTGCTGTTCCTGATCTATATAAATGATTTGGGAGACAATCTGAGCAGCAGTCTTCGGCTGTTTGCAGATGACGCTGTCGTTTATCGACTAATAGTCATCAAAAGATCAAAACAAATTGCAAAACGATTTAGAGAAGATATCTGTACGGTGCGAAAATGGCAATTGATCCGAAATAACAAAAAGTGTGAGGTCATCCACATGAGTGCTAAAAGCAATCCGTTACACTTCGGTTACACGTTGAATCAGTCAAATTTAAAGGCCGTAAATTCAACTAAATACCTAGGTATTACAATTACGAACAACTTAAATACAGAAATTGTTGTGGGGAAGACTAACCAAAGACTGTGTTTTATTGGCAGGACACTTAGAAAATGTAAGTCTGCTAAGGAGACTGCGTACACTACGCTTGTCCCTCCTCTTTTAGAATACTGCTGCGCAGTGTGGGATCCTTACCAGGTAGGATTGGCGGAATACATCGAAAAAGTTCAAAGAGGGGCAGCACGTTTTGTATTATCGCGAAATAGGGGAGAGAGTGTCACAGAAATGATACAGGACATGGGCTGGACATCATTAAAACAAAGGTGTTTTTTGTTACGAAATTCCAATCACCAACTTACTCCTCCGAATGCGAAAATATTTTGTTGACATCGACCTACACAGGGAGAAACAATCACCATGATAAAATAAGGGAAATTAGAGCTCGTGCGGAAAGATAATAGGTGTTCAATCTTTCCGCGCGCTATACGAGATTGGAATAATAAAGAATTGTGAAGGTGGTTCGATGAACCTTTTGACAGGCACTCAAATGTGATTTGCAGAGCATTCAGGCAGATGCAGATGTAGAGTACATCTGGATACACCGAAACAACATAAACGCAAACTAATTCTTCCCTCGTCAGATGATAGATTACCGTATAATGAAACAAAAGCTTCGGAAAAATATGAATATGGCACATCAAAATGTAAACGATACATCCAAACTATACGTTTGGTCTACGGCGGCAATACGCACGAAAAGACAACTCAGATGCAAGGAATAGTTATCAATGAGAAACAAACGCAAACAGAAAACTTCAATCAACGAAAAGTAATCATGCACCATATGGACACTAAAAACAACATGAATACACAAAAAGCTCACACTGAAAAATCACAACAATCTTCAACTGACGAGACGTCAAATCACCCAAAACCAGAAACTACAGCAAGAGATAAACACACGACCCAGTTAATCAAACAGAGCTACAAAACCATGAAGTAAGAAACGAAATAGACTACGATGACATCGAAGAGAACTTGCGCCTAAGTCGACTGGAGAAGAAAGGAGTTTTTCAAACCGCACTAAGACTGACAACAAGACTGAATCACGCGTTGGGTATGCTACCGCACGACTGAATAAACAGAGAGAATGACTCTACGAACCGAAAACCTACCAACAGATAAACTCGAACCGAAAACCTACAACAGATAAACTCGAACTCTGTATCTTTTACGTAAATCGTGTGAACGAAGAAATGAAGACTTTGTGGTGTCACCGCCAGACACCACACTTGCTAGGTGGTAGCCTTTAAATCGGCCGCGGTCCGGTAGTATACGTCGGACCCGCGTGTCGCCACTATCAGTGATTGCAGACCGAGCGCCGCCACACGGCAGGTCTAGAGAGACTTCCTAGCACTCGCAACCGAACTAGGTTAATAATTGGCTCCTTTTACCGACCTCCCGACTCAGCAGCATTAGTGGCAGAACAACTGAGAGAAAATTTGGAATATATTTCACATAAATTTTCTCAGCATGTTATAATCTTAGGTGGAGATTTCAATTTACCAGATATAGACTGGGACACTCAGATGTTTAGGACGGGTGGTAGGGACAGAGCATCGAGTGACATTATATTGAGTGCACTATCCGAAAATTACCTCGAGCAATTAAACAGAGAACTGACTCGTGGAGATAACATCTTGGACCTACTGATAACAAACAGACCCGAACTTTTCGACTCTGTATGTACAGAACAGGGAATCAGTGATCATAAGGCCGTTGCAGCATCCCTGAATATGGAAGTTAATAGGAATATAAAAAAAGGGAAGAAGGTTTATCTGTTTAGCAAGAGTAATAGAAGGCAGATTTCAGACTACCTAACAGATAAAAACGAAAATTTCTGTTCCGACACTGACAATGTTGAGTGTTTATGGAAAAAGTTCAAGGCAATCGTAAAATGCGTTTTAGACAGGTACGTGCCGAGTAAAACTGTGAGGGACGGGAAAAACCCACCGTGGTACAACAACAAAGTTAGGAAACTACTGCGAAAGCAAAGATAGCTCCACTCCAAGTTTAAACGCAGCCAAAACCTCTCAGACAAACAGAAGCTAAACGATGTCAAAGTTAGCGTAAGGAGGGCTATGCGTGAAGCGTTCAGTGAATTCGAAAGTAAAATTCTATGTACCGACTTAGAGCATATCCAGACACTACGGGATGATGATGGCATTGAAACAGAGGATGACACGCGTAAAGCTGAAATACTAAACACCTTTTTCCAAAGCTGTTTCACAGAGGAAGACCGCACAACAGTTCCTTCTCTAAATCCTCGCACAAACGAAAAAATGGCTGACATCGAAATAAGTGTCCAAGGAATAGAAAAGCAACTGGAATCACTCAATAGAGAAAAGTCCACTGGACCTGACGGGATACCAATTCAATTCTACACAGAGTACGCGAAAGAACTTGCACCCCTTCTAACAGCCGTGTACCGCAAGTCTCTAGAGGAACGGAGGGTTCCAAATGATTGGAAAAGAGCACAGATAGTCCCAGTCTTCAAGAAGGGTCGTCGAGCAGATGCGCAAAACTATAGACCTATATCTCTGACGTCGATCTGTTGTAGAATTTTAGAACATGTTTTTTGCTCGAGTATCATGTCGTTTTTGGAAACCCAGAATCTACTATGTAGGAATCAACATGGATTCCGGAAACAGCGATCGTGTGAGACCCAACTCGCTTTATTTGTTCATGAGACCCAGAAAATATTAGATACAGGCTCCCAGGTAGATGCTATTTTTCTTGACTTCCGGAAGGCGTTCGATACAGTTCCACACTGTCGCCTGATAAACAAAGTAAGAGCCTACGGAACATCAGACCAGCTGTGTGGCTGGATTGAAGAGTTTTTAGCAAACAGAACACAGCATGTTGTTATCAATGGAGAGACGTCTACAGACGTTAAAGTAAGCTCTGACGTGCCACAGGGGAGTGTTATGGGACCATTGCTTTTCACAATATATATAATTGACCTAGCAGATAGTGTCGGAAGTTCCATGCGGCTTTTCGCGGATGATGCTGTAGTATACAGAGAAGTTGCAGCATTAGAAAATTGTAGCGAAATGCAGGAAGATCTGCAGCGGATAGGCACTTGGTGCAGGGAGTGGCAACTGACCCTTAACATAGACAAATGTAATGTATTGCGAATACATAGAAAGAAGGATCCTTTATTGTATGATTATATGATAGCGGAACAAACACTGGTAGCAGTTACGTCTGTAAAATATCTGGGAGTATGCGTGCGGAACGATTTGAAGTGGAATGATCATATAAAATTAATTGTTGGTAAGGCGGGTACCAGGTTGAGATTCATTGGGAGAGTGCTTAGAAAATGTAGTCCATCAACAAAGGAGGTGGCTTACAAAACACTCGTTCGACCTATACTTGAGTATTGCTCATCAGTGTGGGAACCGTACCAGATCGATCTGACGGAGGAGATAGAGAAGATCCAAAGAAGAGCGGCGCGTTTCGTCACAGGGTTATTTGGTAACCGTGATAGCGTTACGGAGATGTTTAATAAACTCAAGTGGCAGACTCTGCAAGAGAGGCGCTCTGCATCGCGGTGTAGCTTGCTCGCCAGGTTTCGAGAGGGTGCGTTTCTGGATGAGGTATCGAATATATTGCTTCCCCCTACTTATACCTCCCGAGGAGATCACGAATGTAAAATTAGAGAGATTAGAGCGCGCACGGAGGCTTTCAGACAGTCGTTCTTCCCGCGAACCATACGCGACTGGAACAGGAAAGGGAGGTAATGACAGTGGCACGTAAAGTGCCCTCCGCCACACACCGTCGGGTGGCTTGCGGAGTATAAATGTAGATGTAGATGTACAGCAGACTTTGCTAGCGATGGTTCACTGCCTACTTACGTTCTCATTAGCCGAGACGATAGTTTAGCATAGCCTTCAGCTACGTCATTTGCTACGACCTAGCAAGGCGCCATTATCAGTTGCTATTGATATTGTGAATCATGTACCGTCAAGACCGACGTTCATCATTAATGGATTAAAGTTAAGTATTCCACCAGCTACGTCCGTTTTTCTAAATTCTAATTTCCTTGTCCTGTTCCAGACCTCACGCCAGCCTGCGTGAGCTAAAACGCGTGCATTTCGGCCTTCTCTAGTAACACGGTGTTGGCTCTCCTGCCAACCAAAACAGACCTTAACCCTGACAATGCCTACAAAGACGTGGTAAGGGTGCATGAACGCATGTACTTCGATTACACCTAGAGCGGGCCGAAGTTCTTTGTTTTTGCTATATTTCCATAATGAAAGTCTTGCAGCTAAACTGTATGGGTAGCACCATGGTGGCCGCGGTACTTGGTAGGCTGGTGAACGTGGTATGCGCGTACGTATTGTGTCTGCAAGAACCGCACACACGAGACGGAAGAATTCCAGACCTTTCGAGGCAGTACATGCAAATCACAGGCACCAACAAGACCAAGGCTGCAATCATTGCAGTAAACAGCAACATTACAGTAACACAAATTACGCAGTTATGCACACAACATACGGTTAGAGTCGAAATAATTTTTGGCAGGGAAACGTGAATCATCTCGTCGATCTACGCTCAAGACATTGCTCGATTTGCAAATGCTAGACGACTACTTATCTTAACAGACATAAATGTTAGGTCAATCGCCTGGCACTATGACAGAACAGACCCCAGAATACAAAAATAGTCGACGTCATAAACGAATGTACCTTCTCGTTTTTAAACAAACCAGGCCAGCCACCAGTTTACCATGGAAATAGTGGACTAGACAGCAACACAGACTTTTCTCTGGCAAACAGCGCATCATTAATACAGACAGCGAACTGGCACGTGCTCGATAAGAGAATACTCAGTGATCGTAACGCAATAATTATATACACAAAAAAACACAGCCACAAACACAGACACTTTATAGCACCCAAGATTGCTACTACATAAAGCAAACTGGCAAAAACTAAGGCAAGTGATTGAAGATTATCCTCTATGCGGCACCCAAGAAAGCATAGATTACAGAGCACACGTTCTTACAGACGTTTCACAGAGAGCACAAGCTACAGCAGTACCTGCAGCACGCAACGCGCCCAAGCACGGAGCACTATGGTCAGCACTATTACTAGGACTGAGAAAAGACATTCGTGATAAAGGACGATATTATCAAAAATCAAAGACGGCACAGGAAAGAGAAATTACGCTTCAACACTACCGCGACGCTGAAACACGATACAAAAACGAACAACATAAGGTCAGGAAAGACCATTGGGGCAGGTATGTTAGGACAAACTGACAGAGCAACATCTGGGGCGAGCCGTTTGTACTGCAGACTGAACGTATAAAGAGCCCTACAGTATTATCAACACTGAAGAAACCGGATGGTACCACCGCCAGAGGCTGGAGATGCACAGCACAGTATCTCCTCGACAAACTGCTTCCTGACAATGACCACACTCAGGACAAACAACTTCGCACCATCCTTCGCAGACTACTTTATGACAAATACGAAAACCGAGGTATCATCATCGCCTTTTCTTACGAGGAAATTGTACTGGCAAAAAAAATTAAGAACAAAAAGGCTCTGGGCCCTGATGGAATCCGCCCTGAAACCGTCAAACAAACTGCTCCACTTATCGTACCATACCTGACAGACTTGCTGAACCATGCTCTACTAGAAGGACGAATACCGAATATAAGGGAGATGGAAAATGCAATTATAATCAAGAAAGCGGAGGACAAAGACCAGACTGACCCTGAGACATACAGACCAATGTGACTCATTAACATTCTGGCAAAGGTACAGGAGAGATTGCTGTGCAACAGACTTCAGTCGTACTGGCAGCTATTTGGCCGTGGACCACATCAGTTTGGTTTTCGACCACATAAATCCATCGACGACGCAGTAAATAGGACCATAGAAATGACACAAACAATACATGACAAACACATAGTAGCAATTCCAATTGACATGGCTGGTGCTTTCGACAATCTTTGGTGGCTGGCGCTATTTGCAAGAATGTTCCACTGGCTCTATACAACAGCCTTAGAGATTATTGTAGCAACAGGATAGTGGAATGGAAGAATGGTCGCCAGAAGGATATAAAGAGGGTAACAAAGGGTTGTGCGGACCAATTTTATGGGACATAACCATAGAATGAATTGAATGCACTAGAAGTCAACGACCTGGCTGACAGGGTGTTTGCGTACGCCAGTGACCCTATGGTCATGGTGTCTGCAAACTCCAGGTCCAAATTAGAGAGTAAAGCCATGCAGCTCCTCGCGTTCATCGGTGAATGGTGCACGAACAACAAACTCACAGCAGCAACAAACAAAACTGTTTCCTTACTTCTAAGAGGCAGACTGAAAAGAAATCCAATTATACAGTTAAACAACACATCTATAAAAAGCAAAACTGTGACCTGATACCTTGGCATTTGCGTTGATGTACGTTTACACTTTAACAAGTAACAAAGTGACAAAACTGGTGCATAAACTTGCAACACTGAACACTATAAGATACAGACTACCGCTTCAGACAGTGAGGACATACTACACAGCACTCTTTTAGTCAATGACTTGTTTTGCAGCTAGTGCTTCGGGGCATCGATTATGCTTAGGTACCCACAAAACCATTGTGAGGTGCGGCCAGAGGAGTGGGGACTTTCGGCACGACCTCGCTGAGGCACACTGCGTGGTACTGGGAGTTTTCCCCACAGACGTTACAATTCGACACAGATCAGCGGCATACTGGCTGAAGAAGGGAAGACGCGACAAAATAAGAGAAATAACTGGACAAGACATAACTGACAGACGGAAATTAAAGAGGTGGAGAATTGATACATGGCAGATAGAATGGGACACAACTAATAAGAGAAGACGAGTCCACCCTTTCCTTTCCAGTACACGAGAGCAGATGAATTTGAAGAATGTAAATCCAACACGCGGGATAGTGCACTTTCTCATGGACCCGTATCTTGCGCATCTCCACAGGTTTGGCCTAAAACAGTCTCACACTTGTGCCTGTGGTGAGAATGGAACACCTGAACGGTGCTCATCTGCGGTGCCCTAGGACACATAAGACCGAGTTTAGGAAACCACGACATGGGACACTTAATACGTAGACAAGATGACTGGAACTCTATAAACAACATCGTAGATGAAGTATCGCGAGCACTATATGCGACATACAAACAGGGAAGTCCATACGCTAGAATAAGACAGGTTCCACATCAGACAGATCAGCAGTACACAGTAAACGACACAGACACCAGCACAGATACGGAATCGGATGCTACATCACACACAGGAAGTGAAGACGAGACAAACTAACAACCATAGCAAAACTAAGCGAAGATTCTACAACACTACGGCGAATTAGTCTGAAAAAAAGCTCTCTGTGCTGCTCTTTGTTATAATACTTCATAGCATGTAACACTATCTGAAGATGTGACATTTCTTCTTCTTTCGTTGCATCAGGTGTGACAGACTGGAAGTTTTACCGAGCCCTCGCACCTGATGCAGCTAACTATGACGTTTAAATCAACTCCCAGTCTCCACTGTTACCTTAAGTTCGGAAACACATTATAAATTAATTAATCAATACATTAAATTAAGTATTACCATCGTCAAGACAACACATTTTTAACAGAAGTAGTCATACACGCAGAAGGTATAAAGAGAAGAACTGTCACATCATAGGTAAGTCGAATTTCCATCACTTGTTTCTTCCATTAAATACACTTTTACATTAAAATTAAAATACATCCACAATCTATTATATATCTCATTACTATCATTATCTATTTTAGCAACAAGTTTAAACAAAATTGCTTATATGTGCCTGTGTGTGTGTGTGTGTGTGTGTGTGTGTGTTTTATTTATCTTTATGTTAAGTTTTCAACAAAAAAAGAAATGTACTAGTAATAAAACTGAATTTGTGAGACAACATGTGAAATCACACAATATACGACCTGTTATATAATAACAAGCAGCAGGTGTTTACTTAAGAAATAAATAAATAAACTAGCAGAGTGTGTCAGACTGCTGCTGTACCGATCAGGAATCAAAAGGAAGTTTGCACCAAGTATGGGTTCATCAACACCAGCATCTATGAATGTCCAGGCGACAACGTCACCAAATCCGAAATCTAGTGTGCAGGTCTGAGATGTGCAGACTCGGATTATCATGTTGTTTGCTGTATAAAGCTGAATAGCTGATCTGGAAGGTGTTGCAGATGCAGAATAGAAGAGGCGGCAAAGTGCTGGCTTCGGAGCTGGAGTCTGCAAAGAAGCATTGGCTGCTGATACAATCGAGAACAAAGAGACTGTTACCATGAAGAGCGTGAGGTGGGAGAAAGCCAACACCATCATTCCGAGTGTCTAGGTGGCTTACATATCCTGCATGGTTCAGTATGCTTCCACCAAACTGTCTGTCGAGTTTGGAAAGTGACATGGTGGATGACAGTTGTTAGCAGAGTCACCGAATTATGCATGATACAAGTAGAAGTAGCTTGTGCAGCGCCGTTGCTGGATGCACATGGGGTTGTTCTGGCAGGTATAGGTCATCATCCAGCTGGCAGTTATGATGTTAGGGTCGGATGCGGTTTGCTGAGATCACCATGTCTCATGGTAGGCATAAGGGTTTGGGTTTGTTGTAGTAGTGTGTAGGTCGAAGCTTTGCCAGCCAGCGGTGATGTCAGGGTCGGCAGATATCAGGTAAGATCAGCGCTGTTCGTGGTAGATGAGAAGTCGGTTGTGCTTCCACTGCAGTTGTAAGCCACATCTGAAACCACTGTTGTTAGCGTTATTTGTATATTGCCGATGTTGAATGATGGAAAACGTTCTGTCGAAAAATTTGAGGCACATGTATAGTGGCTGTTGCTCAAGGAAAGCCACAGCCAGTTGAACTTACAGGAGGCAGCTGGATGACCCACAGTGTTCGTAGTGTATGACAGTGCATGAGGTGGAAATCAGTTTGAGTGTGTAGCCGACGCCATAGACGCGATAGAATCCTGATCTTCAAATCTTCTTTGTAGATTACGTAGTGTAATTGTTTTCCTGGGGAGTGGGTGAGGAAGTGGAGGAGTGGCGTTTTAGCAAACTTGTCTTGTTGTCTGAGGACAGGGCAACGATGATATTGCTGATTGTATCCGTGTGTTCAGCCAGGTGACAAGTAGTATGATGAATTTCGTGCTGTCACTGATGACATCACTTGAAGTGAAAGTGCTGTCCATAATGGCGAACCGAAGACTTGGTTGATGTGGTCAAAAAGGTGGCAGCTTAAGATGTGTCCCCAGTCTGGAAGATTGCCACGGCTACGTCTGTAGGGGATGAACGGCAGTGCAAATAGGCTTCATGTGTGGGACGACTTGTGCAGTAGGCGAATTGGAAGATAATGCAGCCTGGAGTGATTGAAATTGCTTGCGGTATGGGTGATATCTCAGTAAAAGCGAGTGCACGCGAATCTGACTCGCCAGATTGATGTCGCTCGGAAGCACCCTGGTTTGTGAGTAAAGCAGAGTCCATTCCGAAGTCATGGAGTACGCTGTGTAGTGCTCACCACCATTTTTTTCATCATCAGAGCACTGTTGTAAAGAATATCACTGTCACTTTTGATAATTTGACGTGTGTGGAGGGTGTTGTCAATAACTCCGGGTACTGTAGAAGAAGAACTGTTCTCTGAATGCATGAAATGCACAGGGGGGGAGGGGGGGGGGGCATTATCGCAGCACAAGGTGGCACACAAAAAACTGGCCCTGAGTACAGGCTGCTTGCCAGTTACGCACTAACTGTTATCTGCCATGAACAGATGCAATAACAAACACAGTGTGATGCAAAAAAACTTTTACAATCTGATAAGGCACATCGGGCATACAACAAGGATCAGTAATCACATAGGACGCAGGGGCTACAAACGCCACAAGAGGGCTCTACAGTCACGAGAGGGCATTGTTTTACAAATACGGATGGAAACACAGAGACCTTGGCTGTTCACACTGTGGAAGCATTGGGAGTAACTTGGATAGCTATATGTACCGCTGAATGACTGAGATGCATTTGATTCATGACGCAGCCAACTGTAATGGACGAGAAGCCATGCGACTGTATCGTGCAAAATATCCTGATAGAGAGGTGCCCTGCCACAGATTATTCACCACCCTGCATCGCTGATTGTGCAAAACTGTCTCATTGCCTGTGCACGAAACAGATGCTGGTCGCCAATGAACAACACAAACAGTTGCAGCGGAAGAAAGTGTTGTGTGCCATCAACAACAACACGAGGTGTATCCCACCCCATTGATATACCCAAACCCTCCATCTGGCGCATTTTACATGACGAAGGACACCATCCATTTCATTTCCAACAAATCCAGGCATTGCAATGGGAGGACTACAACAAATGCATGGGATTTGCAAAAGGAGGTTTCTGCAGGAATCTGCCGCAGACTGAGGCCTTACAGTAAGTGTTCTCTTTACTGATGAGGCTGCGTTCTCGCTCAAGGGTGTAATGAACGTTCACAACCCGCATATGTGACTGGATGTGAACCCACATGCTACATGAATGCATGCCACACAATGCAAGTTTACCCGTAACGTGTGGGCTGGACTCCTCGGAGACTGTTTAATTGGGCAGAACAGACTGACCTGATAGGTTCTTGTATCTCGTATTCCTGAGAGAGATTCTGCCACACAAGCTGAATGATGTTTCCATGCCTATTCATCGCCTCATTCGATTTCAGCATGATGGACACCCCACGCATTTCAGCAGACAATTGAGGGCACATCTGAAGTCAACCCCTCCTGGGCACTGGATCAGTCACAGTGGGCCAGTCACATTGCCACCACAATCAGCCTATCAATCCCCAACCGATTTTTTCCTGTGTGGGTGTTTGAAGGGCCTTGTGTATGAAACACCTGTTACATCGTCGGAGGACCTAGTTGGCAGGATTGTTGCAGCGGTAGTATGTATTCGAGATACACCAAGTACCTTTGAGAGGGTGCGCCATTCAATGCAGTGTCAAAGTTAGATGTGGCTCAATGCATCTGGACAAAACTTTGCCTGGTATTGGGCTCCGTAGAAGTTGAATGCCCGCTGGATCAAATGGAATCGATAGATGATAGAGGGCAGTGTGGCCACAGCATTATTCTCATCCAGTTAGTGCGCTATCGTCTCTCCAGGTGAATACACTGACCAATGGTGTCCTTCGTGGCTGGCATAAGTAACATCACACCTCGACAGTTCAGTCAGTCATGTATTTCGTATAATAGCATTCATTACTATCTCGACTGTCCCACTGTCTACTCGTCAACGACTTCACTTTGGTATTGGTCTTACTTTTAGTCTCAATGTGGACTGTGATTCGTACTTGACCTTTTGGCAGTGCTATGTCGAAAGTTTGTTGCACTACATTGTTGCACACGCCGCTATTGACTTGCTGTGCCGTATCGGATCCACAGTTCAGTCAGCCCTGTTGCTCGACTCTGGCGTGAGTTTGAGTCCCGTCCACAGATGGTCGTCCCATCTTGCGTCGTCATCATTTCTCTCCAGATTTTCTGACATGTGCACTCGTATCTGGCTACTCGCGTATGTAGGAATTTGCAACGAAGAAAAAGGAGTTGTTCCACAGTATGGAAGCTACACTGGTTAGCCTCATCGAGTAACAGCAACAGCTGATCAACAAGCGACAGACACAGATGGACTTGTTATTGTGGTGTCACCGCCAGACACCACACTTGCTAGGTGGTAGCCTTTAAATCGGCCGCGGTCCGTTAGTATACGTCGGACTCGCGTGTCGCCACTATCAGTGATTGCAGACCGAGCGCCGCCACACAGCAGGTCTAGAGACACTTCCTAGCACTCGCCCAGTTGTACAACCGACTTTGCTAGTGATGGTTCACTGACAAAATACGCTCTCATTTCCCGAGACCATAGTTAGCATAGCCTTCAGCTACGTTATTTGCTACGACCTAGCAAGGCGCCATTACCAGTTACTATTGATACTGTAATAATACCTCACGCCAGCCTGCGTAAGCTAAAACGCGTGCCTTTCGGCTTCCTCTTGTAACCCGGTGTTGGCTCTCCTGCCAACCCACAACACTTATAAAAGTAGCTTCAGCTCTTAGCGGACAAACTTCATGTGCAGGAGGCTCAGCGCTCGCTGCACTCGACACAACATTCTGTCCTCCATCATTTCCTCCCTTCACTGACGCTATGGAGGACTGGGACACATATTTGCATCGACTGAAGCTACATTTCACAGAATTTCAAGTCATAAACGATTCATTGCAGCCATCGATCATTCTGTCTTGGGCGTTGCCGGACACCTTTATTCTCCTCTGAAAATTGGCGCCTCTGTCTGAACCCGTTGCCCTCTCCTTTCAGAAGAAATGCGTTGTGCTGACTAATTTTATTCCCAGAGGTACCGTCTGGTTGCCTCTAGTCTAGTGCTTTCTCAATGCCATAAACATCAGGGACAATCATACCGCTCATGGATCACTGGACTACAAGGACTCGGGAGCAAATGTGATTTTATTTCGCCAATCAAGGCTGTAAGGTTTCCTACGCTTACTTCTTGATTCGTGATGTGATGTGATGGTTCAGCTGTAGCCTCACCCAGAGATTCGCATGGCGATGTTGAAACTGGGTAACCTGTCGTTAAAGGACATCTTCCACATCGCTCATTCGTTCGAAATTGCACAGGCAGCTAATGAATGACCCACAGCAAGGCTGCAAGTGGCGACAATTCACACACCAACACGTGGGCCACCTCAGTGTAGTAAGCGTAGGACGACAGCCAGGTTGCAACAACGTCTTGATTCGTCTTTGTCCACCTCTATGGCTTCTGAGCCTCCAGTCGCCTCTCAAAGACAGCTGCAGGAGTCCCCAGCTCGATCCCTTCACACAGAAACTGTTTCTCCGCTACGCATGTCTCACCAGAACATCTGTTTTCAGGTGAACACTGAGACCACTGTCTCTTTGATCAATCAGGCGACTTACGTCCAGCTGGGACACATGACTTGGCTTTTGACTTTCTTTGTCGGTCACCATCTGTCAGATATCAATATTTTTGGCTTCGATACCTTTGTGGGGTTTGGATTTTCTGCCTCAGATGAAGTCAAGCTGGTTTCCATAGCGGTCCCTTTCCAAGAACTGGACGACCTCTGCATGGCGTTTTCGCCTCTCTTTCAACTGGATTTTGGGTGTGCTTCAGACTTCCAGGCACACATCAGCCTTCAGCTGGATGCAACGCCTCGTTTTCGCTACACCAGACCTATTCAGATGACCTTACGGTCTGCTGTGAAGCAGGAACTCAGTCGCCTGTGGGCAGCTGGGGTTGTCAAACCTGTCAGATGTAGTACATGGGCCACAACCCTCGTCTTCATCTGGAAGCCGAATGGGTCTTTTTGCTTGTGTGGGAATTTCAAGGCGACCATCAATACTCAATCGCAGATAACAACTTATCCTACTCCCCAGCAAGAAGACCTCCTCACCAGGCTGGCTGGGGGGAATATTTTTCCAAGAGAGACCTTACTGATGCATACTTCCAGCTATACTTAGATAGAAAATTGTTGTCCTTAACACAATGTTTGGTTGTATAACTACAATGACTCTTCTTTGGCATTTCCTCAGCCCCTGCAATATTCCAGCGATTCCTGGAACAGTTGATAAAGCATATTCTGGCTTGTGTCAATTATTTGGATGACGTTATTGTCACTCGATCCTCCTGCCAGCAGCATTTGGAAAGCGTCCGCATCCTGTTCATGATCCTGCAGGCCAGGGTCCTGCATTGTCATTTGGAGAAGTGCAGTATTTTTCAGCCAGGAGTGGAGTACTGGGGGCATCGGCTCTCTAAAGAGGAAATCAGAACGCTGCCGCCATCTCTCCTTTACCTTGTCCAACCAACTTACCTGAATTACAGGCGTTTTTGGGCAAGCTCAACTATTAACCTAAATTCTTACCTCAGGCGCCCCTTGTTGTACAACCTCTCAATCAGTTGCATAAAAAGGAGGTCCCTTATACCTGGGCCCCTGACTGCGACCAGGCTTTTTTCAAATTGAAAACCATGCTGACATCCACATCCTGCTTCATGCTCTTCTCTTCCTATCACCCATTGATTGTGGCAGCTGATGTGTCCACCTACAGTTTCAGAGCAGTCTTGGCACACAGGAATGGGGATGGTTCCAAACAGCCTATAGGATACATCTCCAAGATCCTGACCCTGGCACAGCGCAACAATTCCCAGATCGAAAAGGAGGAACTGGCAATAGTGTTCGCAGTCAAAAAATTTCATGTCTACCATTTTAAGACGTGGATCTCTCTAATTAAGGTGACGGGCCATTCGTGACGTTATTCAGGCCATATTCCAACCACCCAGAACGAACAATGCAACGCCTCCAGTGATGGACGTTCCTTAGTGCCTACAGTTGTACTATCTGGTACAAGCCAACAGCCCAGCATTGTAATGCTGATGCATTGTCCCATCTAGCGGCTGGCCCAGACCCTGATTTCGATCAACAGGAGGTCCTCTGCTTACACATCGATGCCAATTGGCAACATACTTTGGACGGTTTTCCCCTTACAGCATAGTGTGTTGCGGCTGTAACATGCCAGGACCACACTGTGTGACAGGTTCTTCACTGTGTAATCTATGGCAACCCCATTACCTCACTCATCAGCTGACAGCAGGGCTCTGCCCTTGGAAACAGCTTTCTCACTCATTCTCAGTTGTTGAAGATGTCATCATTTTGGATACTGAGATGGATGCACATCGAGTGGTTATTCCAGTGGAACTGCATCATCAAATTTTGAGTTTGCTCCACAGGGATCATTGTGGCATGTCTTGCATGAAGACGTTGGCACATCGCCATGTGTACTGACCTGGGATCGATGGTAACATCAATAATATGGTCTGTAGTTATGTTCCATGCACCTGGTGCCAGATGGCGCCCCCTCAGTCCTTTGACTCTTGACCTACTCCTTGCCTCTCTTGGGGACAGCATCCATCTCGATTTTGCAGGTCCATCCTTGGGTTCTACATGGTTGCTCGTTATAGATGTTTACTCAAAGTAAACATGGCATCCACCATGGCCGAGGCCACCCTTACAGCCTTAGCCCAAGGTTTAGCCATTGAAGGGTTGGCTCACACATTGATCTCTGACAGTGGCCCACAATTCATGGCCTCTGCCTTCAAGGTCTTCTGCACCACGAACAGCAACAAACACATCTGAACTGTGCACGGCTCGTGTTCATGCCGTTTCTTGCTTGACAGCTTGTCTTTATGGAACTGTCGCCTCGTTTCTTATTCGACTTACTGGCATCACTAACTTGCTAGCTTGCCCGCCTGTGAGTGGCAGCAGCAGCGCGTATCGATAAGAGCTCTGTCGTATTATCTTTCAAGCAACCGCTAGCATTTCCGGCTCGTCATGTGTCGGGGGTTCAGTCGGGACGCAGCGCCAGTGAGGTCCGAACAGCCAGTACTCGCCAATCGCTGGGGACACACATGCACTGTCCAACGAAAGGAGACTGGAGTGGGAACGACCGTTGGTTGGTCGTTCGGTCGGTCGTCTCATCGGACGGCATATATTTGGTCGCCGACCACTTTGGGTTCTCTGTGTGTGTCGACTAGTCATTCGTCCTTGTTGTTCCACAGTGATTGCTTTTACGATTGTTCGAGTTCTTGTGGAAGTGTTTTCATGGAACTGTGTCTATCTTTCGACTGAGCAGTTGTGTCAATGCTCTCTGCATACTGGAGTAGACAGTCGGTCGGTTGGGACAGAGCAGCGAGGGATGAGGTTCAAATGGTTCTGAGCACTATGGGACTTAACATCTATGGTCATCAGTCCCCTAGAACTTAGAACTACTTAAACCTAACTAACCTAAGGACATCACACAACACCCAGCCATCACGAGGCAGAGAAAATCCCTGACCCCGCCGGGAATCGAACCCGGGAACCCGGGCGTGGGAAGCGAGAACGCTACCGCACGACCACGAGATGCGGGCTGGGATGAGGTTATTAGCGTATTCTTCCATGGTGTGTTTTTCCTCATCGTGTTGACGCTGTCCAGCATGGCCTCTAGTTCGACAGCCCTTGGAGTTTGTTCATATTTTTCAGTGGTTATTGTGCCTTGGCTCGCCGGAGTGGCTGAGCGGTTCTAGCCGCTACAGTCTGGAACTGCACGACCGCTACGGTCGCCGGTTCGAATCCTGCCTTGGGCAGGTTAGTTAGGTTTAAGTGGTTCTAAGTTCTAGGGGACTGATGACCTCAGCAGTTAAGTCCCATAGTGCCATTTGAACCATTTTATTGTGCCTTGGCTGTATTTAGACACCAATATTTGAAGACGTAGTGCTGCTGGTATCTTCGTCCTCTTTGACATTTTCGGTTGTCGTGCCTTTGGTCGGGCGGAAGGGAACTGATTAGGTCTGTGGTCGGTCCTTCAGCCGTCCCTGAGTCGGGTTGCCATCCGATTATATAGTCTTACCCTTGTCTGCCTGTCTCACCTAAACTTATGTTAGAGTTACCTCCTGAGGCCGACCCTTGGAACGCTTCTGAGCACCACTGTTCTGTTGTTTTTACATTGTGATCTTCGTTTAGTGTCAAGTACTGTGCAAGGCCTTCAGCCATCTATTAATTTAGTTTGTTTTAATGTTAAGATAAGGGCTTCAGCCACCTTAAATCAAAACTTTGAAGATTCTTGCTTAAACTAATTTTTTTTAAAAAAATAATGAAAGAGGGGGATTTTGCCCATTGGAAATCCATATTATCCAGGCTTTATGCCCCTCTGGCTCCCTTTGGATTAGTGATTCCCCTTTGGCATGCCCACATCCAACACTGTTCTGATGGACACTGCCGACCGCACTTGCTCCCCACAGCCTACAGTCGATGAGATTTCATCATAGCCTGTACATTCCTTCCACCTTTCACAGCATCTTCTGGGGCATTTTCATCTATATCCATCGGTTTATGATGGAGAAGGATATGGTATTAGGCTGTGCGGAAGTTGAAGGCCTGCCGGAGGGAATGGACCTCGACAGACAGGAGAGGACAGTTTGATCACAGTGCTGTACTCACCTACTGAGTCACCCACCACCTATCCAAGTGAATACATTGGCCAATAGTGTCCCTCATGGCCAGCATAAATACTGCTGCACCTCGATCATGCAGTCAGTCATGGACTTCACCCAACGGCATTCATTACTATGTTCACCGTACTACCGACTACTCATTGACGACTTTGCTTTGGGATTGGATTTGCTCTTTGTTGTCAATTTGGATTGTGGCTCATACTTGACCTGTTGACAGTGTTGTGTCGAATGTTATTGCTTGACTCTAGTGTGGGTTTGTGTCCCGTCTGCAGGCAGTCTTCCTGCCTTGTGTCATCATTGTCTCTCTCTAGGTTTTTTTTATGTGTGCTCTGGTATCCACGTAATTACAGATATAGCACTTTGAGCATCTCCTACAGTGGGCGCCTAGCTACAGCATGTGACTAAATAACTGCAACGCCATTATGTTGTCCTGGATGTCCTTTGCGACCCCCAGTTCCTAAGTGGTTACTGACTCTTGTTGCATGCCTGATGTGCCATGTAAGTTTGTAAACGTTCTTTTGAATCACCCCGCGGATAAACATATAATAATTAGATGATAAAGAAATAACAAATAAGCTGATGGAAATTCGTACTGGCAATACAAATGTAGTCACAACAGTGTCGAAACAATAGATGACAATTGGCAGGCGGCAGTGAACAGTCCTGTAAGGGCTGGTTTTCATGCGCCACCTTGTAGCTGTGTTTTAACCATAAATGTCCCAAATTAAATATGAATGCAGTCGCCATAGGTCACTAATATAGTGCTCCACTACAGATGAAATATAGGATGTACGGTAATACAACCCAAATCGAAATATGCCCGCACTTTATTAATGCTGAGTCGGTATAAAGGAAGATACATGTATGATGCCAGAAGCCACTAACAAAACTGGCAGTGAAAGAGTACTTCTGGTGGTCTCAGTCGACCACCAGCGTTATTTATTTATTCATTCATTCATTCATCCTTCAGTCGGGTTTTAGAGCAATATTGGATATCATATATATTTGCATTTAAAGCTACAGGATATATTATAATTTTAGCCCATATATTATTACTTCGCAATACATACACATATATGTTTATTTGTTGGGGCCATTTAGGACCACGTTAAGTCTTGTTGCATTTAGTACTGGACATCGCTTTTTTCTGAGCACAGATTTCCCTCATTTGTTGTGAGTGGATCTGCTTGCACTCTTCTGTCCAAAGGACACCATGTCTTCTTTTCAATTGCTCATCTTGGGTTATCCCATTTGTCACTATCTTCTTTCGGAAAAGAAATCTGTCAAAGGCATCTTCAGGTTTGATATGTAGCATCTGGAGGTCTTCTTTGGTGTTTTTAAACCATTGCACCGTAGTTTTAGGTTTTGAATCAAAAAAAGATAAATATATTTTTGATTAATCTATTTCCATCCATTCGTTTGAGGCGACCATAAAATCGTGCCCATCTTTTACAGACTGTGTCTGTAATTTTTTCTATTTTACTGTTTACTGCAGACTTCTTGTTGGATCTATTTTGATGGATGTCATTCTTGTACTTGGATCCTAGAGTTCTTCTAATGATTTTGCGCTTTTTTTCTCCAGTTCTTCGGTGAGTCTTCTACCAGCATTTAGGGATAAGGTTTCGACTGCATACAGAACTACTGGCTTCAAAACTGTTTTGTAGTGATATATGTTACTGTTCTGGGAAAGGCATTCCTTGGTGTGGATCATGTGGGATGTTTGGTAAGCTGTTTCTAGTTTGTGTACCTGCTCCCTAAGGGCTTCCTTGTTCAGTCCATTTTTCATGATATCTCACCCAGGTACTTAAATTTGTCTATCTGGGCGATGACCCCATATTTCGTACAGAGTTTTCGTGGGGCGTCTTTAATGTTAGTCATGACTTCTGTTTTTTCAAATGATATTTGCAGACCAGTTTGTTCAGCGATTTATTTTAACTGTTCGATTTGAACTCTAGCAGTGTCTATGTCGTTTGAAAGATTGGCAATGTCATCAGCTAAAGCCAAGGAGTCTACCTCGATCCCCATCGATTTGCTTGCAATTCGCACTGGGCTATAGTTGATTTCCATTAATCATTCACGCCAGGTCTTCATGATATTTTCACGATGCAGTTAAAAAGGCATTGGAGGCAGGCCATCATCTTGCCTGATCCCTGTTTTAGATCAAAGGAATCCGAGAGACACCCGAGGAATTTTACTTTGTATTTTGTATCTGTTAGGGTAGCTCTAATTAATGCCTGCAATTTAAGGTCAACTCCGAACTCATTTAGGATGTTCAGCAAGACCTCACGGTCTGTGGAGTTGTATGCCTTCCTCAAGTCCACAAAGACTAACACATAGTGTTTGGACCTTAGAGTACAATATCTGATTATTGTTTTGAGGTTGTAGATCTATTCAGCTGTTTAGCAACTTTTTATGAAGCCCCCTTGGTATTCACCTATTTGATGTGCGACTTGTTCCTCTCAACCCTCCAGAATGGCGAGTGAGAGAATTTTACAGATTCGCAGTAACAGGGGGATATATATATATATATATATATATATATATATATATATATATATATATATATATATGTGTGTGTGTGTGTGTGTGTGTGTGTGTGTGTGTGTGTGTCTATAAAATAATTGATGAAATCATAAGCAAAACAAAAATTTTACTATTTTTTAATATGCTCCATATGCCCGACCAGTTTCAGTTTTTGGTACAATGGATGAGACATAAGAAAAATTTTAAAGTTTACTCTTCATTGACACAGTACTCAAGCTACTGCTTTTATACTGCAAATATGCGTTCTTGTCGCGGAATTTGCACATATATATTTCGCCGCCCTTGCCCCACCTTTGATTAGTTTTTTTGCGGCAAACAGTCCACAACGACCTTTCTGTGTATTAACGTTTCCATAGTTGCTATCGAGTCAGTTGCGCCTATTTTCTTTATTAAAGATCTATAAGCAGCTGATTTCTTAACTTGATCGCTGTATTTCTTGCTCTTAATTTCCCACAAATATGTGTGTCTCAGAATAGTTCAATAAATTCAGCAAGAAATTCTCTAGCGCACTGACGCGTACCTTCTACTTTCGGATTCACTGTGAACACACAACTGACTCAAAAACAATTTTGCTGTCATTATCCGTCCACACTATACGTTTTGTCTGCGCATTTGTTTTTGCGCAGGTAAAATGTTTCATTTGGCCCTGCGTAGTGAAAATATAGTGTGAAGGAGCAAGGAATGTGTTTTTGCCATTATATACTTTACGAATCTTATTAATATGACGTGTAATTTAGGTATTACATATCAAATAATACTTAAAAATGAGATGAAGGTTAGTCATATAAGTTGCAGTTGCATATTTGAAATTGTTTGTGTATCTCTGATGCCAGTATTGACGAGTACCTAATTAATCTGACGTGTGTTGTGAAAGGGTGTGTTTGTATACAGAGTGAGTTTGGAAATTCCAGTCCTTTGTGATCAAGGAAATAATGAAAACAGTTTGCTAAACTCTTATCCCTAGTGATTGTGGATCATAGAGGGCATTATCAAATGGATGGAAGTGAGCAGGAGAGCACAAATTCCGAACTGTCGGACAGCTGGATGGTAATAAATGAAACTGCAACAAATAAGACTAAGGATAACGGAACACCTTCCGACGGAAGCGATGGTGAATCCGTGGAAGTCATCGACCAAGAAGAGTGTGATGAAGGTACGACGTTAGGAATATATTGTCATGCTTTGTTGTCAGAGTAGCAGTATGATTCCCATATTAACGTTGTTATCAGTCACCCGATAAGTAACAGTCAAATCATCCGTGTTATTGCTGTCATTCTGATCTTAAGCCCGAAGAATGGTTTGATGCAGCTCTATACATTAGTCTATCCTGTTCAAAACCATACGTTTGTGCATAACAACAGCAATTACATACATTTGTGCCTGAGTTCTGTATTCAAGCCCTGGTGTACCTCTACAAATTCCCCTCCTCCCTACTCTCTCTGTCTCTCTCATTCCCCTTCCCACATTACGTAGTTGCCGGTTCCTTGATGTCACGTTAGGCTTATGCCATAAATTTATTTTCTTCCCAGGCCAACTCGATACTTCTTCATTAATTACTATTAGCTATCTGACCATCAGCTATCCTATGTAAAGAACCACATTTCGAAAGCTTTGAGCCCTATTATTTTTTTCTTTTCTTTGCTGTTTATTGCCCACATTTCACTTTCATTCAAGGCCACACTCCGCACAAATACCTCCTAACTTCCTAACACCTAGGCCCTACATAGCAATTAAATTTGGAGTTAATGGATTTTACAGTACACTATAAATGTAGGTTTTCCTTTCTTTAGTGTTTGCTCTGTGATAAGTCATAGTGTCAGTATTGCTTCTTGTGCTCCTACATTTCACCGATACCCAAACTGCTTTTTTCATTTGGCCAGCTTCTATCGGTCTTGCCATTCTTGCATAAGTAATTGATGTTAATATTTTGTAACCAAGACAAAACTGATTGTTTGGTAGTGTTCACACCAGTCCACAGCTGCCATGTATTGAATTGGGATTATTATATACTTCTTGAAGTCTGATGGTATTTTTTCTATAGCTTGAACGTTGTATACCAGGTAGAACAATTTTGTCATAGTATGTTCTCTAGAGACCTCTGAGTGAATATCGTTCATTCCAGGTAGGGGTCATGTTTCAACTTAGGTCTTTCAGGGTTCCATCAAATTCCTCTCATAGCATAATTTTTCCTGTCCCATCTACTACATATCATTTTATAATATTGGCTTAGTCCTCCTGTATATTCCTATTATCTCTTCTTTGCTTAGTCCTGGATTGCTTTCTGAGCTCTAGTATTCACTTGTCTCCAAACAATTCTTTAATTTTCCTACAGATGGCATCTATCTTTCTGTTGGTGAAGTAGGCTTGTACAGCCTTGCATTTTTTCTTTGCCGTCCCTGGTTTGCCATTTTCCACTTTTTGTCAGTCTCATTTATTAAACCTTTTGAGAGAGCCAGAGTCTCGAAAATGATAAGACATATATGTAGGCCTATTCCCCTTTTGCGTGCAATTATATTTTCCCATATCATACATTCTATATCTTCTATATTATCCAAGGATTTGTAGTGAGCCTTGCCTTTTTACTTAAGTGAACCACTTCAGCCACCACCATTTCATATCTCAAATCTACCCGTTCATCCTCTGTTCTATCCCTTTTCTGATTTTCCACTCAGTTGTTGTTTAGTGCTCCCTCTGAAATTCTCCATAACTGCTGGTTCTTTCAATTTTTCCATCCTCCATCTCCTAAATTTCTTGTCTCTTAAGCAGTTTATTTAGTTTTAAGCATCAGTTAATATTCCATAAACTCTGGCCAGAGTGCACATCTGCTCCTGGAAATGTTTTGAAGTTTAAAATCTGCTTTTGAAATATCTGTCTTGCTATCATACCATCTATTTGATGTCTCTAAATCTGTACCATGTACTGTCTGTGCAAATTAAGTTGACACACTGCATGGTGGGTGATGGGAGTGACTTTAAAGTCATTTCCCATTTTTTTCTAGCAGATTATAACTGTATTGATTTTCATCATTAAGATAAAATATTCACACCAACATGTTGGTGACAAATGCCATTTTGACACCTCAATCTGATTATGTAATAAAGATAACATCCTCCATCCTATATTACAAATGTAAATAATTTAATAAAAAATTTCACAGAAATCAGCAAATAATATCATATACATCACCATTTGCTCTGGAACTAAATTGATCAAGTAATTAAATGAGCTTAGCTGAACTCTCACTGAATCACCATCTCCACTACACCTGTACAGGGTCTCTCAGGAAGATTGGTCAATATTCATTGATATAGCAGAAACACTCATTTGAAGCAAAAAAACTTTGTACATACATAGGCATTTGCCATATTCTGCATGGTTTCCAAGGTACAACACATTTAATGTACATTTGTTTTTGGACCAGTGGTGCATATCGTAATCGATGGATTAATCGTGGTAGTAGAGTTAACTGCCACTAAGATGTCCAGACATTACACTGTTAGAGTTTGGTTTATGAAGTTGTATGAAGTCTGAGGTTTACAAATGATAGGTGTATAAGTGAGGTGAATTGTATGTTCGCATATGGACGTTGCTGCCCTCATTGTGAAATGTGCAGAGGCACTCAGGCAAGCAACAAAACATGTTCTCCCAAGAGTATACTTATGCATTGATGTTGATGGTGGGATATTTGGACATTTATTGTGGGCAATACAGGAGCTGTAATATGCTATGTATGGTAATTCTTAGAAGTGGACGGGTTAAAAAAAATTTTTTTTCAGTTGATAATTTGTAAAACCCATGTTGTAATGTTTAATAACTGTTGTGCATGTGTAAACCTGACAATGAATTTAATAATACATAAAATAAATAACAATGTATGTAAAAGATGTTTGATCTCGAAACAGGGCATGTACCCATATGAAGTTTTTTGCTTCAAATGATCATCCCTGTCACATCCCCGAATATTGATCATTGCTCCTGTGACACTCTCTACAATACTAACATACAACACAATCCAGCCAATCCACAGTAGATTGTTATTTCCGCTAAACCTGGTTAAGGCTAGTAAACAACACAATCCAAGTCATCCAGCCATGACGAGTGCCATCAACACCTGGAACAAGCTCCATGACACCAGTAACTCTGAAAATATTTTACACACTATTATATAAGAAATGAACATGCATAAAAAAATAAATAATGACTCAACCACACACTCAAACAACTGTAATGGCATACAAAAAGCACTAAATGAATGTAGTAAACAGAACATAAATTACATCTGCCAGAGCAACATATGAAGAAAAGGCCATTTAATGTACTGAAATTATGGAAAGGATAGATAGCTACCCACCATAAAGATGACATGTTATGTTGCAAATAGGCATGACAGTAAGACTGACAATTAAGCTTTCACTGAAAGCCTTCATCAGTAAAGAAAACCACACAAACAAACTTGTCTAATACACCCGTGACCTCTACCTCAGGCCGCTCAGGCCAAACTGAAACTGAAGCACTTCAAATGAGAGCAACGATCCGTAGTAGAGTGGGCAAAGGGAATGAATAGCAGGAAACAGTGCTGCCTGGCGAAGTGTACAGGGACTAGAGGTGGCCGACAAGGCTACCTGGTGCAGCATTGGGAAGGTGTGGGGGAGGGAGGGAAGGGGAAAAAAATGGTGTGGAAAGAAGATGAGTAGAGAAGGGGAAAGATTGATGGGTGCATTGGCAGAGAGCATTGCACAGTGAGGATGATAAAATGTAAGTTGGGAGGAAGTTCTAACGGTCTTCGGATGACAGGAGAGACCGTGTGGTACTGGGGTGCAAGACTCACACCTCTCTTGCGGTTGACTCACTTATTGTGTGCAGCCAATCTTCTTCTCAGTTCAGAGAGCTGCGTCAATCTTCACAAACACTTCTTCTCCGAAGACTCTAGGTTGTTAAGGGAATTTCAAAATAGGCTTATTTTCTACTCTTGAAATGATTCTGTACTCTCAGGATACTTTTGTTCAACTCTGTTATATTTTCATCTCCACAATAAAACAACTTCACAAGATTCAAACAAGCATTCAACTCTCATGAGTCAGCTCCATCTTGGACCTTTAGAAACTAACAGATACAGTTATAATGTGTTTGGTTTAATAACCACTATAAAACCAATTCTTACTTCTCGCAAGTCCAACATCCGAAAGTCAAATGTAAGTGTCTTTAGTTCAATACATAATTCATTTGTTCACAATAATACAGTCGTTACACCGTCAAGGACTAGAGTGTGCTTGCTCTTGTGCTGGTCATGCAGCTTCTCAGGCATGCGCTGCAAACAGTTGTCCACGCCAATCCACCGTCACTATTGCCATATTCTCCCGATACATGTCCATCTTGCACACACAAAATTGGCATTGAGGTTGACTCTCCACTCTCTCACCCTCGTATTTAAAATATCGGGTGTTCAAGACGGGGGAAAGCCGAGTGTCTCTAGAATTTATACTGAAATGCTCGAGGCACTACATATCCCTCCCCTTAGTTCGAACATGCAATATTTTATACGTAGGATAATTCTTTACCTTTTAACGATGTCTCTCTTTCTATTAATAACCATTCATATTTTACTGTAATTATAATACATGACCCTTTCAATCCATATTGGAGTTAGCTCTGTTTTCTACTCCTCTTACAATCGAAAATTACAGGTGTTCATAACTCATGAATACTCTGCTGCATTGTTCATACTTCCCGTACTACTTTTTCTAAGTATGTACTTATTCATTATCTATTGTAATCTGGAGAAACTCTGGGTTGAATAAAAGTGTTCCCTTCTTGGATATTTGTAAACCCGAAACTTAATGAGGCTATTTATGCATAGAATTCAAACTTACCAGACTCATCCCGTTAAACGTGTGACTTCTATCATGGTACTGCCCTTTTTCCCTTTAGGAACAGTAGCTATATCTTACATAGGTTGGTCCTAGGAGTACCCTTTCTCCTTCTGTTTTGGTGGGTACACCCTGTCCTCATTCCTATCCTCCTATGGTATAGGTCAATCCCCTTTTTGGTGCCCCTGTCCACGCAGTATAGGTCAGCCCTTCACAGGCCTTCCTATCCACCATTCTTCTGACCCACTAAATGTCGAGTGCGCCCTCCATATCCTTCTTGAGTAGGCCTCCTGGTTCATTGCCCTAGCATACATCTTTATGTATACTATACTTAAATATTCTCTGGTAAAATTACAAATCTACTTTACACTCATATTCTGCTTTTTAATACTTCATCTTATACCCTAGAGTCCTCTTTCACTCCTCACTTTTACTGTATAAACAAATATGTCCACACATAGTAGGTGCTATGTCTGCCTGTATTTACCAACTCCCAGTAGATACTATGTCTTTTCTCAGAGGACTGGCACGGCACATGTAAATATACAGGGTGGTCCATTGATAGTGACTGGGCCAAATATCTCACGGAATAAGCATCAAACAAAAAAACTGCAAAGAACAAAACTCATCTAACTTGAAGGAGGAAACCAGATGGCACTATGGTTGGCCCACTAGATGGCGCTGCCATAGGTGAAACAAATATCAACTGCATTTTTTAAAATAGGAACCCCCATTTTTTTATTACATATTCGTTTAGTACTTAAAGAAATATGAACGTTTTAGGTGGACCACTTTTTTTGCTTTGTGATAGATGGCGCTGTAATAGTCGCAAATGTATAAGTACGTGGTATCGCGTAACATTCCGCCAGTGTGGACGGTATTTGCTTCATGATACATTACCTGTGTTAAAATGGACCGTTTACCAATTGCAGAAAAGGTTTATATTGTGTTGATGTATGGTTATTGTGATCAAAATGCCCAACGGGCGTGTGCTATGTATGCCGCTCAGTATCCTGGACAACATCATCCAAGTGTCCGGACCGTTCGCTGGATAGTTACGTTATTTAAGGAAACAAGGAGTGTTCAGCCACATGTGAAACGTCAACCACGACCTGCAACAAATGATGATTGCACCCATACCATATTTCTATGCACCAGGAATTGCATGGGGACGACTTTGAACGTCGTGTACAGTTCTGCCACTGGGCACAAGAGAAATTACGGGACGATGACAGATTTTTTTGCACGCGTTCTATTTAGCGATGAAGTGTCATTCACCAACAGCGGTAACATGTTGTTGTTGTGGTCTTCAGTCCTGAGACTGGTTTGATGCAGCTCGCCATGCTACTCTATCCTGTGCAAGCTTTTTCATCTCCCAGTACCTACTGCAACCTACATCCTTCTGAATCTGCTTAGTGTATTCATTTCTTGGTCTCCCTCTACGATTTTTACCCTCCACGCTGCCCTCCAATACTAAATTGGTGATCCCTTGATGCCTCAGAACATGTCCTACCAACCGATCCCTTCTTCTGGTCAAGTTGTGCCACAAACTTCTCTTCTCCCCAATCCTATTCAATACTTCCTCATTAGTTATGTGATCTACCCATCTAATCTTCAGCATTCTTCTGTAGCACCACATTTCGAAAGCTTCTATTCTCTTCTTGTCCAAACTATTTATCGTCCATGTTTCACTTCCATACATGGCTACACTCCATACAAATACTTTCAGAAATGACTTCCTGACACTTAAATCTATACTCGATGTTAACAAATTTCTCTTCCTTAGAAACACTTTCCTTGCCATAGCCAGTCTACATTTTATATCCTCTCTACTCCGACCATCATCAGTTATTTTGCTCCCCAAATAGCAAAACTCCTTTACTACTTTAAGTGTCTCATTTTCTAATCTAATTCCCTCAGCGTCACCCGACTTAATTTGACTACATTCCATTATCCTCATTTTGCTTTTGTTGATGATCATCTTATACCCTCCTTTCAAGACACTGTCCAGTCTGTTCAACTGCTCTTCCAAGTCCTTTGCTGTCTCTGACAGAATTGCAATGTCATCGGCGAACCTCAAAGTTTTTATTTCTTCTCCATGAATTTTAATACCTACTCCGAATTTTTCTTTTGTTTCCTTTACTGCTTGCTCAATATACAGATTGAACAACATCGGGGAGAGGCTACAACCCTGTCTTACTCCCTTCCCAACCACTGCTTCCCTTTCATGTCCCTCGACTCTTATAACTGCCATCTGGTTTCTGTACAAATTGTAAATAGCCTTTCGCTCCCTGTATTTTACCCCTGCCACCTTCAGAATTTGAAAGAGAGTATTCCAGTCAACATTGTCAAAAGCTTTCTCTAAGTCTACATATGCTAGAAACGTAGGTTTGCCTTTCCTTAATCTTTCTTCTAAGATTAGTCGTAAGGGGAGTATTGCCTCACGTGTTCCAGTGTTTCTACGGAATCCAAACTGATCTTCCCCGTGGTTGGCTTCTACTAGTTTTTCCATTCGTCTGTAAAGAATTTGTGTTAATATTTTGCAGCTGTGACTTATTAAACTGATCGTTCAGTAATTTTCACATCTGTCAACACCTGCTTTCTTTGGGATTGGAATTATTATATTCTTCTTGAAGTCTGAGGGTATTTCGCCTGTTTCATACATCTTGCTCACCAGATGGTAGAGTTTTGTCAGGACTGGCTCTCCCAAGGCCGTCAGTAGTTCCAATGGAATGTTGTCTACTCCGGGGGCCTTGTTTCGACTCAGGCCTTTCAGTGCTCTGTCAAACTCTTCACGCAGTATCATATCTCCCATTTCATCTTCATCTACATCCTCTTCCATTTCCATAATATTGTCCTCAAGTACATCACCCTTGTATAGACCATCTATATACTCCTTCCATCTTTCTGCTTTCCCTTCTTTGCTTAGAACTGGGTTTCCATCTGAGCTCTTGATATTCATACAAGTCGTTCTCTTATCTCCAAAGGTCTCTTTAATTTTCCTGTAGGCGGTATCTATCTTACCCCTAGTGAGATAGGCCTCTACATCCTTACATTTGTCCTCTAGCCATCCCTGCTTAGCCATTTTGCACTTCCTGTCAATCTCATTTTTGAGACGTTTGTATTTCTTTTTGCCTGCTTCATTTACTGCATTTTTATATTTTCTCCTTTCATCAATTAAATTCAATATTTCTTCTGTTACCCAAGGATTTCTACTACCCCTCGTCTTTTTTCCTACTTGATCCTCTGCTGCCTTCGCTACTTCATCCCTCAAAGCTACCCATTCTTCTTCTACTGTATTTCTTTCCCCCATTCCTGTCAATTGTTCCCTTATGCTCTCCCTGAAACTCTGTACAACCTCTGGTTTACTCAGTTTATCCAGGTCCCATCTCCTTAAATTCCCACCTTTTTGCAGTTTCTTCAGTTTTAATCTACAGGTCATAACCAATAGAATATGGTCAGAGTCCACATCTGCCCCTGGAAATGTCTTACAATTTAAAACCTGGTTCCTAAATCTCTGTCTTACCATTATATAATCTATCTGATACCTTTTAGTATCTCCAGGGTTCTTCCATGTATACAACCTTCTTTCATGATTCTTAAACCAAGTGTTAGCTATGATTATGTTGTGCTCTGTGCAAAATTCTACCAGGCGGCTTCCTCTTTCATTTCTTAGCCCCAATCCATATTCACCTACTATGTTTCCTTCTCTCCCTTTTCCTACACTCGAATTCCAGTCACCCATGACTATTAAATTTTTGTCTCCCTTCACAATCTGAATAATTTCTTTTATTTCATCATACATTTCTTCAATTTCTTCGTCATCTGCAGAGCTAGTTGGCATATAAACTTGTACTACTGTAGTAGGTGTAGGCTTCGTATCTATCTTGGCCACAATAATGCGTTCACTATGCTGTTTGTAGTACCTTACCCGCATTCCTATTTTCCTATTCATTATTAAACCTACTCCTGCATTACCCCTATTTGATTTTGTGTTTATGACCCTGTAGTCACCTGACCTGAAGTCTTGTTCCTCCTGTCACCGAACTTCACTAATTCCCACTGTATCTAACTTTAACCTATCCATTTCCCTTTTTAAATTTTCTAACCTACCTGCCCGATTAAGGGATCTGACATTCCACGCTGCGATCCGTAGAACGCCAGTTTTCTTTCTCCTGATAACGACATCCTCTTGAGTAGTCCTTGCCCGGAGATCCGAATGGGGGACTACTTTACCTCCGGAATATTTTACCCAAGAGGACGCCATCACCATTTAATCATACAGTAAAGCTGCATGCCCTCGGGAAAAATTACGGCTGTAGTTTCACCTTGCTTTCAGCCGTTCGCAGTACCAGCACAGCAAGGCCGTTTTGGTTATTGTTACAAGGCCAGATCAGTCAATCATCCACAGACTGTTGCCCTTGCAACTACTGAAAAGCCTGCTGCCCCTCTTCAGGAACCACACATTTGTCTGGCCTCTCAACAGATACCCCTCCGTTGTGGTTGCACCTACGGTACGGCTATCTGTATCGCTGAGGCACGCAAGCCTCCCCACCAACGGCAAGGTCCATGGTTCATGGGGGGGAGGAGCGGTGACATAAACCGGCATAATATGTACTAATGGGCAACGGAAAATCCACGATAGCTGCGACAAGTGGAACATCTGCAACCTTGGCGAGTTAATGTATGGTGCAGCATTATGGGATAATTGGCCCCCATTTTATCGATGGCAATCTAAATGGTGCAGTGTATGTTGATTTCCTACATAATGTTCGACCGATGTTACTACAAGATGTTTCACTGCATGACAGAATGGTGATGTACTTCCAACATGAAGGATGTCCGGCACGTAGCTCGCGTGTGGTTGAAGCGGTATTGAATAGCATATTTCATGACAGGTGCATTGGTCGTCGAAGCACCATACCATGGCCCGCACATTCACCAGATCTGATGTCCCCGGATTTCTTTCTGTGGGGAAAGTTGAAGGATATTTGCTATCGTGATCCATCGACAACGCCTGACAACATGCGTCAGCGCATTGTCAGTGCGTGTGTGAACGTTACGAAAGGCGAACTACTCACTGTTGAGAGGAATGTCGTTCCACATATTGCCAAATGCATTGAGGTTGACGGACATCATTTCGAGCATTTATTGCATTAATGTGGTATTTGCAGGTAATCGCGCTGTAACAGCATGCGCTAGACAAGTTTCGTTGTTTGTAGTTTTTTCGTTTGATGCTTATTTCATGAGGTATTTGGCCCGGTCACGATCAATCGACCACCCTGTATATTTGAGATCAACAAAATTAACGATGCAGAACCATCACCAATAAGAGCAATACTCATAATAGTTCTTACATGTCGGTACGTATGTATATGTGATGCAGAACTGTCACGGCAAACAGCAATGTATGCAAATTTTTGTGTGTGCAGATACTTTCCCCCTACAACACTTGACGGTTCTCACAACATTTCAATCTGTACTTTCCCTGTTTGCATCTTCGTGTTATGTTGTGTGTATGCTTAAGTGTGTTTGTGTATCCTGATTCTTCAGCTGACTTATGTGAAATAAGTTGAGGTTATAGTGAACCACAGAAATTGAGAAGGACTTCAGTGATAGAAGAGGGAAAGATTGATAGGTACTCAGTAGAGAAGTAAGAAAGGAAAAAGTAGAGACGGTTGCTAAGAAGACAGCCTCAAAGACAAGAAACCTTCCCCCCCCCTTCTCCAGGATCCATACTTCGCCTGTTATTGAGTGAGAAGCTGAAGGAGGTATGATGATGTTAAATGTATCCTACAGAACGGACAATTTCACTTTCACCTTTGAAGCCCCCAAAGAAAAATCTTAGCAACACCTATTGAATGGCAAATGGTGAAGAATCATTTACACTTGTCTGCGAGGGTGGTCTGAAAGTTGGGGTGTGTGGTTAGTGTTAGTCCTGCTTGTACTTACACTACCCACCCCTTCCAAAAGTGATACTAACCCTCCCCTTTACATTACATCTCACAAAAGGTATGAACTACTCTATAAAAATAGAAAATTATACACTACGATAATATAGTTGTTTAGTCATTCACTATATTTCATACACACATAAAGCACTCCATTCAGTTTCTGATGTTTAGAAGTTACTTAATTTGAATAGTACCCCGATATTACCTTTATACTAGTACTGTATTCTATTCATCTCATTTCATGTTTAGAGATCACTATTCATCTGTGATTCTCTTAAATTGGTCCTAATCTTGGAGTCGTATTCGGTTTCAAAAGTATGGGATAGTTTAAGAATTCAAGAATACATTACAGAATAGTTTAGAATTGAAGGGAATCCGGTGCAGGAAAACTAAGTTTGAAGAAACACTGAAAATAACTAGGGATCAGATGGCCGTCACTCCGTCCATTAACACAGAACGTTAACATCCGTGGGGGATATACAACTTTATGTCTTCTACATTGTTTTCCTTTTTGTGATCCCGTTAGAGGATCCACTAAAACTAAGGTTTTGGGATGTACCACCGTTTGCAGTTGGTAAGGTCCCTCATACTTTAAAAAAAAAAAAAAAAAAAAAAAAAAAAAAAAAAAAAGTGTTTCTTTCTTCAGGGCAGATCTCTGGAGATGCTGCCTTACTAAGACTAGGTCATTAACATTATACTTAGGTTCAACAGCCTTCTTGTTATATTTACTCACCCGTTGTTCAACTAAGTTCTTAGAAACTATTATTTGGTTAAGTTGGTAATCAACACTAGGTTGTTCCGGCCAAGTAAAATATTTAATAAGGGGTTCTCTCACAAAGGGTTTACCTATTACTTCCTAAGGAGTTAATCCAGTTGATAAATATGGTAATTCATTTAAAAGAAGCTCAAAGTCTTTAACTTTCGTTACCCATGACGTATGTTTTTCATGGCAGTATATACAGCATAATTTCCCAATTTCTGTCATAACCCTTTCACGCGGGTTAGAAGACGGATTGTAGTTGGAGATTAATACCTGACGAATATCTTTCCACGCTAAGAATTCTTTAAAGTCGTTACTAACAAATTGTGGTCCATTATCAGAGAGGAATCGTTTTGGTTTGCCCACCTCGAGAAAGTATTGTTGCAGACAGTGTATCACTGTTGGTGTATTTGCTTTCTTAATAGGATACAACATCACATACTTAGAATAACATTCAGAGAGAACAAAAATGTATGCAACTCCTCCTTTACCTTTTGGAATTGGTCCAAAGAAGTCCGCTACTGTAAGAGCGTGTAATGCCTTACGTATGATTGGATACATTTTGTATCTAACGTGAGTGTTACTCTCTTTCACTTTTTAACAGGTTTCACAAGTTCTAATTAAAGATGCTACCTTATGCCCCAACTTTTTAAAATAATAGAACTTGTTCATGTGGGCTATACACTTTTTTCTTACGAAGTGTCCATACCCTGTGTGGACATACCGCACAATTTGATCCTCCATCAACTTTGGGATGCATAAACGCCACTGTTGAGAGGTTATACTATCTCTCCAAAATAAATTATTCCCTATAACTTTCCATTTCTCTGCTTGATTAGGAGACTTTCTAAAGTAAAGACTTTCTAATACACTTGGCATATATCTCTGTAAAATAGGTATCATGATGGATGTTATTCTTTGAGCCATTTCTTGTACCCTGTTGTGTGGGTATTATATTGTCATACAATTAATCACAAAAATTATGCTGGGTCCTTCTATAAGTTTTAAGTCTTTCATATCTACAGGTAATCTAGACAAAGCGTCAGGTACAATATTTTCAGAACCTTTTATGTACTGTATCCTAATGTCATACTCCTGTAAGAATAACATCCGTTGCATTAATCTACTATGCAACAATCGACTGTTCATTAAAAAGGATAGTGCTTGATGATCTGTATATACATGGATTTCTGAACCCCAAATTAGTGTTTGGAATTTTTGTATACTCCGTACTATAGCCAATAGTTCTTTTTCTGTTGCTGTGTAGTTTAACTCATGTTTGTTGAGACTCCAGCTAGCAAAAGCTATAGATCTGTGACCGGTGCTTTCCAGACCCCACTCTCCTTGAAAAAGTTCTGCTGCTATACCGTAGTCAGAAGCACCTGTTGCAAGTTTAAACGGTTCACCCATAACCAGATGGTGTAATATAGGTGATTCTGCTAATGCTTTTTTCACATTCTCAAACACATCATTGACCTCTTGGTCCCAAATCCATGGTATTACCTTCCATAATAAATGCAAAAGTCTCGGGTCGTTCAGTTCCTGACTTCGTATATACTGTGTATAATACCTGGCCATTCCAATAAATCCCTTCAATTGTCTTATGTTTCTAGGAGATCGACATTACTTAATAGCCTTTATACGTTCTAAATCTGGTCTAATTCCCTGCACTTCGATGATATGCCCTAAAAACTTAAGCTCTTGTCTCGCAAAGTGTGACTTGGATAGTTTTACTGTAATACCTTTTTCTTTAAACGTACTCAGGGTTTTCCTTAGGGTTATACAATGTTCTTCCCATGTAGCAGATATAATAAGGATATCGTCCACATATATTATTAAGTCCCTTAACAATTCCCTTCCTAACTCCTCATCCAGTGTGCGTATAAAAACGGATACCGAGATATGTAGTCCAAACCATTGTTGTTGTTCTGGTCTTCAGTCCAGAGACTGGTTTGATGCAGCTCTCCATGCTACTCTATCCTGTGCAAGCTTCTTCCTCTTCTAGTACCTACTGCAACGTACATCCTTCTGAATCTGCTTAGTGTATTCATCTCTTGGTCTCCCTCTACTACAATTTTTACTCTCCACGCTGCCCTCCAATACTAAATTGGTGATCCCTTGATGCCTCAGAATATGCCCTACCAACTGATCCCTTCTTCTAGTAAAGTTGTGCCACAAATTTCTCCTCTCTCCAATTCTATTCAATACCTTCTCATTAGTTATGTGATGTACCCACTTAATCTTCAGCATTCTTCTGTAGCACCACATTTTGAAAGCGTCTATTCTTTTCTTGTCTAAACTACTTATTGTCCAAGTTTCACTTCCATACATGGCTACACTACATAACAAAACTTCCAGAAACAACTTCCTGATGCTTAAATCTATACTTGATGTTAACAAATTTCTCTTCTTGAGAAACGCTTTCCTTGCCATTGCCGGTCTACATTTTATATCCTCTCTACTTCGACCATCATCAGTTATTTTGCTCCCCAAATAGCAAAACTCATTTACTACTTTAAAGATCTCATTTCCTAATCTAATTCCTGCAGTATCACTCGATTTAATTTGACTACATTCCATTATCCTCGTTTTGCTTTTGTTGATGTTCATCTAATATCCTCCTTTCAAGACACTGTCCATTCCGTTCAGCTGCTCTTCCAGGTTCCTTGCTGTCTCTGACGGAATTACAATGTCATCGGCAAATTTCAAAGTTTTTATTTCTTCTCCATGGATTTTAATTCCTACTCTGAATTTTTCTTTTGTTTCCTTTACTGCTTGCTCAATATACAGATTGAATAACATCGGGGATAGGCTACGACCCTGTCTCACTCCCTTCCCAACCACTGCTTCCCTTTCATGCCCCTCGACTCTTATAACTACCATCTGGGTTCTGCACAAATTGTAAATAGCATTTCACTCCCTGTATTTTACCCCTGCCACCTTCAGAATTTGAAAGAGAGTATTCCAGTCAACATTGTCAAAAGCTTTCTCTAAGTCTACAAATGCTAGAAACGTAGGTTTGCCTTTCCTTAATCTTTCTTCTAAGATTAGTCGTAAGGTGAGTATTGCCTCACGTGTTCCAGTGTTTCTACGGAATCCAAACTGATCTTCCCCGAGGTTGGTTCTACTAGTTTTTCCATTCGTCTGTAAAGAATTTGTGTTAATATTTTGCAGCTGTGACTTATTAAACTGATCGTTCAGTAATTTTCACATCTGTCAACACCTGCTTTCTTTGGGATTGGAATTATTATATTCTTCTTGAAGTCTGAGGGTATTTCGCCTGTTTCATACATCTTGCTCACCAGATGGTAGAGTTTTGTCAGGACTGGCTCTCCCAAGGCCGTCAGTAGTTCCAATGGAATGTTGTCTACTCCGGGGGCCTTGTTTCGACTCAGGCCTTTCAGTGCTCTGTCAAACTCGTCACGCAGTATCATATCTCTCATTTCATCTTCATCCTCTTCCATTTCCATAATATTGTCCTCAAGTACATCACCCTTGTATAGACCCTCTATATACTCCTTCTACCTTTCTGCTTTCCCTTCTTTGCTTAGAACTGGGTTTCCATCTGAGCTCTTGATATTCATACAAGTCGTTCTCTTATCTCCAAAGGTCTCTTTAATTTTCCTGTAGGCAGTATCTATCTTACCCCTAGTGAGATAGGCCTCTACATCCTTACATTTGTCCTCTAGCCATCCCTGCTTAGCCATTTTGCACTTCCTGTCGATCTCATTTTTGAGACGTTTGTATTCCTTTTTGCGTGCTTCATTTACTGCATTTTTATATTTTCTCCTTTCATCAGTTAAATTCAATATTTCTTCTGTTACCCAAGGGTTCCTACTACCCCTCGTCTTTTTACCTACTTGATCCTCTGCTGCCTTCACTATTTCACCCCTCAAAGCTACCCATTCTTCTTCTACTGTATTTCTTTCCTCCATTCCTGTCAATTGTTCCCTTATGCTCTCCCTGAAACTCTGTACAAGCCCTGGTTTAGTCAATTTATCCAGGTCCCATCTCATTAAGTTCCCACCTTTTTGCAGTTTCTTCAGTTGTAATCTACAGTTCATAACCAGTAGAGTGTGGTCAGAGTCCACATCTACCCCTGGAAATGTCTTACAGTTTAAAACCTGGTTCCTGAATCTGTGAATCTCTGTCCTACAATTATATAGTCTATCTGAGACCTTCCAGTATCTCCAGGCTTGTTCCATGTATACAACCTTCTTTCATGATTCTTGGACCAATTGTTAGCTATGATTAAGTTATGCTCTATGCAAAATTCTACCAGGCGGCTTCCTCTTTCATTCCTTACTCCCATTCCATATTCACCTACTACGTTTCCTTCCCTTCCTTTTCCTACTATTGAATTCCAGTCACCCATGACTATTAAATTTTTTTCTCCCTTCACTAGCTGAATAATTTCTTTTATCCCATCATATATTTCATCAATCTCTTTGTCATCTGTGGAGCTAGTTGGCATATAAACTTGTACTGCTGTAGTAGGGGTGGGCTTCGTGTCTGTCATGGCCACAATAATGCGTTCACTATGCTGTTTGTAGTAGCTTACCCACATTCCTATTTTCCTATTCATTATTGAACCTACTCTTGCATTACCCCTATTTGATTTCGTATTTATAATCCTTTATTCACCTGACCAGAAGTCTTGTTCCTCCTGCCACCGACTTCACTAATTCCCACCATATCTAACTTTAACCGATCCATTTCCCATTTTAAATTTTCGAACCTAACTGCCCGATTAAGGGATCTGACATTCCACCCTCCGATCCATAGAATGCCAGTTTCCTTTCTCCTGATAACAACGTCCTCCTGAGTAGTCCCCGCCCGGAGATCTGAATGGGGAACTATTTTACCTCTGGAATATTTTAACCAAGAGGACGCCATCATCATTCAACCATACAGTAAAGCTGCATGCCCTGGGGAAAATTATGGCTATAGTTTCCCCTTGCTTTCAACCAATCGCAGTACCAGCACAATAATACCGCTTTGATTAGTGTTACAAGGCCAGATCAGTCAATCATCCAGACTGTTGCCCCTGCAACTACTGAAAAGGCTTTTGCCCCTCTTGAGGAACCACACATTTTTCTGACCTGTCAACATATATCCCTTTGTTGTGGTTGCACCTACGGTACGGCTATCTGTATCGCTGGGGCATGCAAGCCTGCCCACCAACGGCAAGGTCCATGGTTCAAGGGGGGGTGGGGGGTCCAAACCGTAACACATTAAAATGATATGATTTCCCATCAAATAGAAATGCTGTAGTACACTTCTTTGAATCAAGATGCAACCAAATTTGCCAATACCCAGCAGTCAGGTCCATTGTGCTAAAATACCGTGATTTTTCAAATTTGGACAGTAATTCCTCAATATTAATTGGTCTGTCTCGTTCTGTCTCTGTGTTATTCAAAGTGCGTGCATCTAGCACTAACCGCACATCCCCTGTAGCCTTTTTTTACCACTACTAAAGGGTTATTCATGACACTCGTACTATGTGCTATTATTTTGCTGTCATTCATTTTATCTATTTCTTCTTTAACCGCCTCACTGGTATTGGTTACGGTTTACAGAAAAATGGAGTTTTATCTTTGATCTTCAATTTACATACGTAGTCACTAATACTACACGGACTATCAGAAAATACCATTTCGTATTCCAATAGAATTTTAGCTAAATCCAATTTCTGGTTGTTGGTTAAAATTGAGGATTCACTTACTTTATTTTGTATGTCAGCTTGGTGTGATGCATGACTTAAGTTTTCAATCTCTGGTGACAATTGTGCTGTCACTGTTGTCATAAAAGCTGATTCTCAGTTATTTGTTTACTATTATAGGGGTCAGTGACAAACTTTACACAATATTTATCGTCACCTAGTCCAAAATAAAGACAATTGTCCTCAAAATTCAATTTGACGTTAAACTCTGATAGTCAGCCTAGACCAAACAACACATCCCTCTTGATATTTTCTTCTACTAAAAGTCTCTGACGAAATGGGACAGTCCCAATGATGCAGTTTACCTGGGTTTCGTGTTTTACAACCTTACTTTTGGTCCCAATAATACCTACTATGTACACTCCTGTTACCGGTAATAGCGGTAAGTTATGTTTAGTTCCTAATGTATTAAAGAAATAATTAGAAATAAGTGACACTTCACTACCAGAATCAGTAAATATGTTAACTTTGAAATCTTCTACCCTTCCAACTATAATTGGTTGTGGATTAACGGTAGTTAAGCTAGGTTCTACTAGCAACAACCATTCTTGGGTCAGTACTTTATGCATAAAGCTAACATATTTATTATGAGCTAGGCTTCCTAATATATTTCTACGACTTGGGCCCCGGCCCTGGATCCAGATCGCATAACGTTTTTCTCATTGTTTGTAAGTACCGGCTGGTTGCCAAATCAGGATATTGCGTTTTCATTTTGTACTCCACTGCCACTAGGAGCAAATTCCTGCGACATTACTGGGCGATGTACGTTCTCATTTCGGTCTTTATTCAAGGCATCCACTGTGTCTACAAAGGATAACAATTCTTCTTCTGTCTTCCACCCACTACATAATATATCCTTCCTAGCATAGATAGGTAACCATCTTATTAAGATTCTAACTAAGCCCTCTTCATCCATTGGTTTATCCAAGTACTTAGCTCATGTCAGATGCCAGTCAAAATATCTTCTCCTTAAACTTTTTCTAGAAGTCGGCCCAAGACGAAAAATTCTCAGTGTTCACAGTGCCCCATTCTGAAGCTTCCCCTAAAAGGTACCCTACCGTGAACTCTATCTTTTTTGAGTCTTCCCAGTTTTTTGGCAAGGCTTGGTTAAATCGTTTCAGAAAATATGTTGGGTGTACATCCCCGTCTGGCATAAATTTTGGAAACTGCCTGGATAGTCCTGAATTTGCTCCCCATTGTAGGTCGGTTATTGCCACACTGGTTAACACCACGTTAGAAGAAGTCACTTTTTTGTTTACCTTGTCCTGGATAAGTTTGAATTCTTTCCATAAACTGTCTATGCCTTTTTTCGTATCAGTAAGTTCCAAAGCTAAATCTGAAGAAATGTTGTTAGGGGTTACCCTCTCGGCCACTTTTCTGTCTATTAACTCTTCTACTTGTTCCTCCAGATTGTATATATTTAAGGTAGCGGATGTCGCTAGTTTCTCTTTAAAATCCCTTTCCATGGTATCAACTCGAGTGTTGACGCTTGCAATTTGTGATTGGACAAAAGGAGTTAGCTTATCTTGTTTCTCAATACTATCCTTCAGGGCGTGCAACCTCTGCTTTACAGCATCGTAGTTAACATTGCATACGCTTTGAAATGATCCTAATTTTTCAATAAGTTCCTTTTCTACATAATTACATTTATCTTCAATGTCAAATTCTAATTTTTTAGTTAAATCTTGAAGTTGCTCATCCTTTCTCTGGTTAAATTGAATAAATAGTTGATTAATGTGAGTATTCAAAGATCTAGTGAGTCCACTCTTTAAATCTAACTTCAGATTTTCTACCTTATTATTAAGAGGGTCAAATTCAGTCTTTATTAAAACTATATTTGCAGCTTGACTATTCAAGGTTTCATGTTGATTACATAAAATTTCACTCTGAGCATCTAATTTACTATTTAATTGGGTATTCACTGAATCTAACTTAAGGCTTAAATTCGCAATCAGTTCATCTCTCAATGAAGCGTTTTGAGCATTCAGTTCATCTCCAAACGAAGCATTTTGAGAATTTAATTTTTCACTTAAAGTTACACTTTGTGCTTCTAGTTTTTCACTTCAAATGGCACTCATTAACTTTACTAACTCCGTCCAGTCTGGCACTCCCCTGTCGACTTCCCCAGCCCTGGCTGGCTCTAAAGTTGTTCCACGTTGTTGTTCCTGATCCATAGTTTTATTGATCTTAGATCTAGTGATCATCTAAAGAAAATTCACCACTGAATACAATAACTATAATAACAGTTTAACGTGCAATCGTCCCCTCAACTCTACCAAAAAATGGTTGTTTTTTCACTCACCCAGCATAGAGTTCAAGCTGCATTGGTACGAAGATGTGCAATCAGCGCCGGTGGACAGCACTGGCGCCGGCAGCGCCGGACGTTGGTGTCAGCGTCGTCATCAGCGAGTGGACACGGAGTCAGCACTGGTGAGCAGCAGCTGGTGCAGTCGGCATCGGTGGCTGCTTACGGCGACGGCAGCGGCGTGATGTATGTGTGTGAAGACTGCTTACTCTCCACACCCGACCTTCTTAGTCAAAATGTTGAGGTCATCTCTCCAGTTCTCTCCGCTATTACTTTCTCATGTCTTTTACAGCATTGCACTCGCAAATTTCTTCCATTTGTTCATTGGACTCTGCACAATTACTAGAAACAGTTCTCGTATGTTGTTAGACTTGGTTGCTATGGCAGCACCTAATATCTTTTTTCCGTTTCTGTCTTTAAATTCCAGCTTTCTTCGGGTCCTGTCACATAGGTCGCCACGTTCTAACAGTCTTCGGAGGACAGGAAAGACGGCGTGGTACTGGGGTGCAAGACTCGCACGTCTCTCGCAGTTGACTTACATATTGTGGGCAGCAAATCTTCTTCTCAGGTCAGACGGCTGTGTCAATCTTCACAAACTCTTCTTCTCCGAAGACTCTAGCTGGTTAAGGGAATTTCAAAATAGACCTTTTTTTCCACTCTTGAAATGATTCTGTACTCTCAGGATACTTTTGTTCAACTTTGTTATATTTTCATCTCCACAATAAAACAACTTCACAAGATTCACACAAGCATTCAACTCTCACGAGTCAACTCCGTCTTGGACCTTTAGATACTAACAGATACAATTATAATGTGTTTGGTTTAATAACCACTATAAAACCAGTTCTTGCTTCTCACAAGTCCAACATCTGAAGGTCAAATGTAAGTGTCTTTAGTTCAATACATAATTCATTTCTTCACAACAATATAGTCATTACACTGTCAAGGAATAGAGTGTGCTTGCTCTTGTACTGGACATGCAGCTTCTCAGGCATGCGCTGCAAACACTTGTTTGTGCTGATCGACCGTCACTATTGCCATATTCTACCGATACATGTCCATCCTGCACACACAGAAACCGGCGCCAAGGTAGACACATCTCCACTCTCTCACCCTCGTACTTAAAATATCGAGTGTTCAAGATGGTGGAAGGCCAAGTTTCTCTAGAATTTACACTGAAATTCTCGAGGTACTACAAAGTGATGGGGGCAGAGTGGGCAGAAATTGTTGGGTGGAGGGTGTGGGGACAGTAGCTTACCATAGGTTGAGACCGGGATGATTTCAGGAGTGGAGAATGTGTTGTAAGGATATATTTCATGTGCGCAGTTCAGAAAAGCTGATGGTGGAGGGAAGGATCCATATCGCCCATGTTGTGAAGCAGTCCTTGAAATCAGGCATGTTATGTTCAGCTGTATGTTGTGCAACAGGGGGTTCCACTTTGCTGCTGGCCACAGTTTGGCAGCGGCCATTCATCCTGGTGGATAGCTGATTAGTATATACCAATATAAAAAGCTGAGGAGTGATTGCAGCAAAGCTAGTACACAACATGGATGCTTTCACAGGTGGACTGGTCTCTGAGGGTGTAGGATAAGCCTTTGATAGGACTAGAATAGGAAGTTCTGCATGGGTGGATTGGGTGGGTCTGCACCATTGTAGTATGCTGAAACTTCCTGGCAGATTAAAACTGTGTGCCTGACCGAGACTTGAACTCGGGACCTTTGCCTTTCGCGGGCAAGTGCTCTACCATCTGAGCTACCGAAGCACGACTCACGCCCGGTACTCACAGCTTTACTTCTGCCAGTATCTCGTCTCCTACCTTCCAAACTGGCAGAATTAAAGCTGTGAGTACCGGGCGTGAGTCGTGCTTCGGTATCTCAGATGGTAGAGCACTTGCCCGTGAAAGGCAAAGGTCCCGAGTTCGAGTCTCGGTCGGGCACACAGTTTTAATCTGCCAGGAAGTTTCATATCAGCACACACTCCGCTGCAGAGTGAAAATCTCATTGTAGTATGCTGTTCATTTTCAACACATTGACAAACACCTTAAACATATTGTAAATTAACAACATACTGCCTCAGCTCAGTACCATATGTCTTAACACAAGAAGTTGACATGTAACAGTAATTTTTCAGAAAGAAAATAAACCAACAAGTCCACTGAAGATAGTGCATAAAGTCCTGAAACGTGTTTAGGTGAAATGAAAATATAAACCAGTGTCTTGCATAAGGTGAAATTCTTCTTCAGTCTTTTCGTCAAAAGCGTGGCCATAAGAAGACCTGCAACATCCAAAAGATGACTAAAAACCATAAAGAACTGTGCAGTTCTTTTTTGTATTTTTCGTGATAAATAACTCCATTTTGTTTGTACTTGACAAATCCTTTATTTGGATAAAATCATACACATGACCCAGGTTAGAACATGTAAGTTCCATCTTCAGACATTCCAAAAAAAAAAAAAAAAACAAGGAAACCTAAGAGGGATTCTTCAAAAAATTAATTAACATTTAAATGACCCATACAGATGTGAAAATCGGTGTCATACCTTGATTGTGTACCGTACTAGAAAGTGGTACCAGTTATTTAAAAAATCCAGAAAATTGATCAGGTTGCATTTGAGATCCTGTGTGGGTGAGGTATGAAAAGGTTCTCTGAATCAATCACTACACACTGGTAAATGGGGCCTAACTGAAAAATCTTGAATGTATCAGCAAATAAGGAGATATTGCCAGCCTAATGTAACCTATGAACCAACTGTGAATGACTAGATGTGTGATGTGGATGTAAGAAATGTAGGCATAACAACCATAAGATACCAATTTATGAACCTCAAAAGTAGCTTACCATACAAGTGCCCAGTCCGCCGCATGTTGTGGATGCTCAGAAAGACCGGTCAACAGACTGCCTCATGAACTGCAGTGAGACACCTGTGTACACATACATCAAAGATAAGCTGCCACCAGAACTAATACTGAGGGCGGGAGGGACCACGAAAGAAATCATAGCTAGTAACATGGTTGCACCCCTATGTTTTCTCATAAATGCCACCAGCTGTGAACAAAAACCACTTTACTTATGCATGGCATTATCTAAGATATGCCTGGTAACAACAAAAGTGAGACATGCAGTGCATAATGCAATTGTCAAGAAATAAAAATGTCAATAAAATTGTCAAGAAGTGAAATTAATAAAACCACAGTACAAAATATAAAATGAATAAAATCATTCTTTGAATGTCCTCAAGGTGCTTAGTTATTTTAAAAGGTAAGAATTCCAGACAGCAAGCAATACTCAGCGATCAATAATGTTGTTGCATCTCACTGTGCAGTCCTCGTGTAAAAGCCAAAGTTCTGTTTGTAGTCATTCTATCTTGACTGATGTCACTTTTGCTGGTATGTATGAGCTTATCATTTATTTTTGCACATACTGTAATGTCACCCTGGCCATCAGTTACTATGTACAGCTACTAATATTTGATACTAGTGGCTGCTAAGAGTTTGAATAAAAATAATGAGACATGATGGCAAAAGGCTTCTGGTCAAGGAAGTCATTCTCTGCCTCAGAGGATGTTGATGGCTCTCAGATTGTTGATGGAGTGGTAGACAGAGATTCCAAGTCCGTGCCCAACATTCTTCTACAGAAACTGTTCTAGGGCAAGGTTGCAGAAGAGGATAGAAAGTACTGAATTAAAGGCAGACTCAGTGTATCCACAGAAAATGCAGTGGTGATTAACTCCATTTTTGCAGTATAATCCCAAGTGTATCTGATTTCGTGCTTTTGTTTGGGTCTGTACAGGGTGGGTTTTCAGAAGTAGGATGAACGAAGATAACAATCTGAAAATGTGAACATATAATGTTAGAAATTATAGATGTCATGGAGAAACTGGTATGATAGTGAAATATTTACTAAGACTTCAGAGAAGAGTTAATTTGTTATTGGAAACAGTAGAAATGGGGGAGAAGGCGGGAGTGTTGCAGTAGCAAACAGATTACAATTTTGTAACAGAAAGTGTGCTACTGAATAGTAACCATGACTTAAGAGTGGCCAAATGCAATTAAAATATTCACTGTCTGGCCAAATAGTGTCTTTCTTTCTGATCATCTCCAGACACGAAAGTCATGCTCCTCTCCTCACTTAATTGTTTACTGTAGAGGAAGGAACTATCACACCAGCTTCCAGTTCATTCTGATTGTATCTGATTTATTAAGTCAGTCTCATATTTCAGCAACATGGAGTGAAAATAATTTTCATCTGAACATAATGCAAAAGTTGATTGAGCTACAATGATGTGGAATTGTGTGAACTTTCTCAAGATAACACCACACTAAGCCTTTCAACAGAATCTACATCTATACCATCTTCAAGCCACCGTATTGCTTGTGGTGTCGGGTGTTTCCCGCTATCATTTCTTCCTTTCTGCATTCTGATATTGAGTTGCATGAACAAGTTAGTGTCTTTGACACCTATCATGATGAGATTACAGGAAAAGTTTCCATGTTGCTGTGCATTCTGATGATGTACGTTAAGTATTGTCGTACTGCATATTCAGTCTATAGATGACATATTTTGCGGAGAGCTTATAGTTTGTGAGTGTGGCCAGATTCATTGAAATAAGAGATAAGTATATGTCTATTGCAAGGAGATACATGTACTCATTTTTTGGATCAAATCCATTTTCTGTTGTTTAGGGTCATAAATGTAGGCACATATGGGATTTCACAGTGCATACATTGTTTCTAGTATATTTTGCATAGAATATACTAGTCTGATAGGACTTCCTGCTTAATCGCTTAAGAACAATGCAGAAGCTTCCCAATTGTTTATTTGTAATCTATAAAGATACTGCCATGCCTAAACAGCACTGATCTTACCTGTTTGTGGAAAAAATATACTGCAATTTTTCCTTATCTTTCATTTAATTATTCATTCACATGTGGTGCCCAGCAAGTCCTATCATGAAGGAGAACACTCAACTTTCAAAAAGTTTATTAAAAACAAATTGTGACTAGTGCTATTCTACCAACATTGGTAAACATGGTAATCACTTCTAGATTCCTATTTTTTATTTTATTTTTGTGTGTTAGGAGAAGAACGGGTACTTTTGAGAGAAGCCACTGCTGCTCCTGCTATGCTACTCTGCTGCTGTTGTCAGAGATCATTGTAGTTCTCTATACATCGGAAAACTTAAAAACCTGTTTAAAGTGAACTTTAGTGTTAGTTGGAGTTCAAATATTCTGATATTTCCTACACTTCCCCCATCCTCTTAGTCTTTTGGCTTGTTTGATGTGGTTTAGCTTGACTTCTTCCCTGTGCCAACATCTTTGTCTCAGAATAATGTTCACACCCAATGTCCTCAAATAGTTGTTGGATGTATTTCAATCTTCGTTTTCTCCTGTAGTTTTTACACTCTGTTCCCTAATTCTTAACACTTTTCCTATCATCCTGTTCTGTCCATCAGATCCTTTTCCACACTGATTCTACATAGAACCTCTTCATTCCATATCTAACCAGTTCACTTAATTTTCAGCATACTCTAACATCTAACCCAAAATGCTTTGACTCTTTTCTGTTCCACTTTTCCCCCAGTCCACAATTCACTTCTGCATTGTGCTTTGCTCCAGATGTACTTTCTCAAGAATTTCTTCCTTTTAGTGAAGAATTAGTTCGTTGCCTTTCCTAGTCTGTTTACTATAACCTCCATGTAATGTTATATATTGCTTCCAAAGTAATAGAAATCCAACATTTAGTCTATTATGTTGCTCTCAATTCTGATTTCAAGTTTATCGTTATTGTTATTTTCACTACTCTTCATTACTTTCTTCTTTCTTTGTTCACTCTGTCTATAATCTGTGCTCAGTAGACATTTTGTTCCATTCAACAGGTTCCATAATTCTTTTGCATTTTCACTGATAATAGCTGTGCCATGAGCAAATCTTATCACTGATATCCTTTCACATTGAATTTTAGTCCTACTCTTGAACTTTTATTTTATTTCTGTCATAGCTTCTTTGATGTACAGTTTGAACAGTAACAGAGAAAGACTGCACCTCTGCCTTACACCCCTTTTTTTTTACTGAGCCCTTGTCTCTATGGTCTTGTGTTCTTACTGCGTCCTCTTTATTCTTATATGTATTGTATGTAATCAATTTTTATCTCTAAGTTATCCTTATTTTTCTGAAAATTTCAAACGTCTAACTCCATTGCTTCTTCTACGTCAATAAATCTTAAGTAGGTATCCTGATTTTTCAAAAGTCTTGCCCCCATGATCAAATCTAGCATCAGAACTCCCTCCCTGGCGTGTTTACCTTATTCTTGTCAGCAACTTTGATGCATCAGCTGTTAAGCTGATATGTCTCCAGCCTCATAGATTCTATATGCTAACTAAAACAGTCATTTGTTTGCCACATCTCTCAATAATTTTAGATATTGTAAAGGAAAGTCATCTATGCCTTTTCCTTTATTTGATTGCAGACCTTTGAAAGTGCTTTCAAACTGTGGCTAATAGTAAATCCTCTACATCTTCCAAATCAACACCTATTTCTGCTTCTATCTTGTAAGTAGACTGTTCCTCCCTTTCATAAATTCTCCAATGTATTTTTTCCATCCTGCTGTCTTCTCTGTGTTCAGCAGTGGGATTTCTTTTGCACCCTTAATGTTGACAGATTTTCTTGTAATTTCACAGAAAGTTGCTTTGACTGATCTATGTACTGGGTCTGCACTTCCAGTGACCTTTTTTTCCCCGTTGTCTTCACATTTTTGCTCCAGCCACTTGGCTTTTCCTGTTAATTTCATTCCTAAGTGTCTTATATTGCCCTATTCCTTTTTACCCTGAACATTTTTGTATTTCCTACTTTTACCAATAAAGTGAAGTGTTTCTTCCATCATCAAATTTTTCGTTGCAGTTATCTAAATCTACATCTACATGATTACTCTGCAATTCACATTTAAGTGCTTGGCAGAGTGTTCATCGAACCACAATCATACTATCTCTCTACCATTCCACTCCCGAACAGCGCGCGGGAAAAACGAACACCTAAACCTTTCTGTTCGAACTCTGATTTCTCTTATTTTATTTTGATGATCATTCCTACCTATGTAGGTTGGGCTCAACAAAATATTTTCGCATTCGGAAGAGAAAGTTGGTGGCTGAAATTTCGTAAATAGATCTCGCCGCGACGAAAAACATCTTTGCTTTAATGACTTCCATCCCAACTCGCGTATCATATCTGCCACACTCTCTCCCCTATTACGTGATAATACAAAACGAGCTGCCCTTTTTTGCACCCTTTCGATGTCCTCCGTCAATCCCACCTGGTAAGGATCTCACACTGCGCAGCAATATTCTAACAGAGGACGAACGAGTGTAGTGTATCTTGTACCCATATTTGACTGTTCAGCATTTGTGGGTGCCCATTTTAATGATACCCATTCCACTTCACCAGGGCCACTTGCTGTATTCATTACTGTAGTTTATACAGCTTCAGAGAACTTCAAACGTATCTCATATTCCTTAGTACTTACTGTCCTACTGACTTACGCATTGCTTCTTCTTATCAGTTCTCTTACTCCTCAGTGTACTCTTTATTATTACAAAAGTGTGATCTGTGTCTATATGAGCTTCTCAGTATACCTTACTAGCTAATATGGTTATAATAAAGGGAAACATTCCACGTAGGAAAAATATATCTAAAAACAAAGATGATGTGACTTACCAAATGAAAGTGCTGGCAGGTCGACAGACACACAAACAAACACAAACATACACACAAAATTCAAGCTTTCGCAAAAAACTGTTGCCTCATCAGGAAAGAGGGAAGGAGAGGGAAAGACGAAAGTGTGAGTGTATACTGTCCTTTTTTCCCCCCTAAGGTAAGTCTTTCCGCTCTCGGGATTGGAATGACTCCTTACCCTCTCCCTTAAAACCCACATCCTTTCGTCTTTCCCTCTCCTTCCCTCTTTCCTGATGAGGCAACAGTCTGTTGCGAAAGCTTGAATTTTGTGTGTATGTTTGTGATGTTTGTGTGTCTGTCGACCTGCCAGCACTTTCATTTGGTAAGTCACATCAACTTTGTTTTTACTAGCTAATATCATATACCTTATTCCTTATACTTGAATATCTTATTTTTGAATCTCTTTCTCACTATGATACAATTCTGTTGATATATTCCTATGTCTCCCGGCCTTTTCCAAGGATACCTCCTTTTCTTGTGTACATTAAAGAGTGAATTTGCTATACTTAATTTTAAAAATGATGTGAACAAGAAACCAGTTTCACTGTGAACAATCTTTTCAGTTCTCTTTGGAGAGATGGACTACGATGTTGCACAGACAGATGAAGAGGTGAATGGACCGAAGAACAAAAAATATGTTCATCATCCCAACAAAGATGTTAATACAGCTCTCAACATACTGATGGTAATTGCAGCTTCAGTTGTTGTAGGACTTGCTGTAGGACATTACCTTGGTAAGATACCATACATTATAATCAGCTGTACGTGTTGCCCTCTTTGTGTCTTTTTTCTGACATCATGATTATACAGGTTATGGCAGTTAATAACATCTTTTATGACTGTAATAAGGGTATTATTAAGACCAAATGTGATTTGCTTTATTTTAAAGCATTTTCAGTGGTCACTTTAACTTTTTTTTTCACTAGAATCACAAACAGTTCTGAAGCCTCAACTTACAATTATTGTTACGTATAGTTTTTTGGTTACAGAATTCCTAACATTCTTCTGCACATACATCGTCAATTTTTGCGCACAGCACTTTCACTGATAACAAATATATTAATATTTTTATGTTGTGCAAGTCCACTGCCATCAGCTTAGATAGCACTTGGTTACTAGTGAACCATGGACCTTGCCGTTGGTGGGGAGGCTTGCGTGCCTCAGCGGTACAGATAGCCGTACCGTACGTGCAACCACAATGGAGGGGTATCTGTTGAGAGGCCAGACAAACGTGTGGTTCCTGAAGAGGGGCAGCAGCCTTTTCAGTAGTTGCAAGGGCAACAGTCTGGATGATTGACTGATCTGGCCTTGTAAGAATAACCAAAACGGCCTTGCTGTGCTGGTACTGCGAACAGCTGAAAGCAAGGGGAAACTACAGCCGTAATTTTTCCCGAAGGCATGCGGCATTACTGTATGGCTAATGATGATGGCGTCCTCTTGGGTAAAATATTCCAGAAGTACAATAGTCCCCCATTCGGATCTCCGGGCGGGGACTACTCAAGAGGACATCGTTATCAGGAGAAAGAAAACTGGCGTTCTACGGATCGGAGCGTGGAATGTCAGATCCCTTAATCAAGCAGGTAGGTTAGAAAATTTAAAAAGGGAAATGGATAAGTTAAAGTTAGATATAGTGGGAATTAGTGAAGTTCGGTGGCAGGAGGAACAAGACTTCTGGTCAGGTGACTACAGGGTTATAAACACAAAATCAAATAGGGGTAATGCAGGAGTAGGTTTAATAATGAATAACAAAATAGGAGTGCGGGTAAGCTACTACAAACAGCATAGGGAACGCATTATTGTGGCCAATATAGATACGAAGCCCAACCCTACTACAGTAGTACAAGTTTATATGCCAACTAGCTCTGCAGATGATGAAGAAATTGAAGAAATGTATGATGAAATAAAAGAAATTATTCAGATAGTGAAGGGAGACGAAAATTTAATAGTCATGGGTGACTGGAATTCGGTAGTAGGAAAAAGGAGAGAAGGAAACGTAGTAGGTGAATGTGGATTGGGGCTAAGAAATGAAAGAGGAAGCTGCCTGGTAGAATTTTGCACAGAGCACAACTTAATCATAGCTAACACTTGGTTCAAGAATAATAAAAGAAGGTTGTATACATGGAAGAAGCCTGGAGATACTGACAGATTTCAGATAGATTATATAATGGTAAGACAGAGATTTAGGAACCAGGTTTTAAATTGTAAGACATTTCCAGATGTGGATTCTGACCACAATCTATTGGTTATGAACTGTAGATTGAAACTGAAGAACCTGCAAAAAGGTGGGAATTTAAGGAGATGGGACCTGGATAAACTGAGTAAACCAGAGATTGTACAGAGTTTCAGGGAGAGCATAAGGGAACAATTGACAAGAATGGGGGAAAGAAATACAGTAGAAGAAGAATGGGTAACTTTGAGGGATGAAGTAGTGAAGGCAGCAGAGGATCAAGTAGGTAATAAGACGAGGGCTAGTAGAAACCCATGGGTAACAGAAGAAATATTGAATTTAATTGATGAAAGGAGAAAATATAAGAATACAGTAAATGAAGCAGGCAAAAAGGAGTACAAACGTTTCAAAAATGAGATCGACAGGAAGTGCAAAATGGCTGAGCAGGGATGGCTAGAGGACAAATGTAAAGATGTAGAGGCTTATCTTACTAGGGGTAAGATGGATACTGCCTACAGGAAAATTAGACAGACCTTTGGAGAAAAGAGAACCACTTGTATGAATATCAAGAGCTCAGATGGAAACCAAGTTCTAAGCAAAGAAGGGAAAGCAGAAAGATGGAAGGAGTATATAGAGGGTCTATACAAGGGTGACGTACTTGAGGACAATATTATGGAAATGGAAGAGGATATAGACGAAGATGAAATGGGAGATACGATACTGCGTGAAGAGTTTGACAGAGCACTGAAAGACCTGAGTCAAACAAGGCCCCTAGAGTAGACAGCATTCCATTAGAACTACTGACGGCCTTGGGAGAGCCGGTCGTGACAAAACTCTACAATCTGATGAGCAAGATGTATGAGACAGGCGAAATTCCCTCAGATTTCAAGAAGAATATAATAATTCCAATCCCAAAGAAAGCAGATGTGACAGATGTGAAAGTTACCGAACAATCAGTTTAATAAGTCACAGCTGCAAAATACTAACACGAATTCTTTACAGACGAATGGAGAAACTGGTAGAAGCTGACCTCAGGGAAGATCAGTTTGGATTCCGTAGAAATATTGGAACACGTGAGGCAATACTGACCCTACGACTTATCTTAGAAGAAAGATTAAGGAAAGGCAAACCTACGTTTCTAGCATTTGTAGACTTAGAGAAAGCTTTTGACAATGTTGACTGGAATACTCTCTTTCAAATTCTGAAGGCGGCAGGGGTAAAATACAGGGAACGAAAGGCTGTTTATAATTTGTACGGAAACCAGATGGCAGTGATAAGAGTCGAGGGACATGAAAGAGAAGCAGTGATTGGGAAGGGAGTGAGACAGGGTTGTAGCTTCTCCCCGATGTTATTCAATCTGTATATTGAGCAAGCAGTGAAGGAAACAAAAGAAAAATTTGGAGTAGGTATTAAAATCCATGGAGAAGAAATAAAAACTTTGAGGTTTGCCGATGACATTGTAATTCTGTCAGAGACAGCAAAGGACTTGGAAGAGCAGTTGAACGGAATGGATAATGTCTTGAAAGGAGGATATAAGATGAACATCAACAAAAGCAAAACGAGGATAATGGAATGTAGTCGAATTAAGTCGGGTGATGCTGAGGGAATTAGATTAGGAAATGAGACACTTAAAGTAGTAAAGGAGTTTTGCTATTTGGGGAGCAAAATAACTGATGATGGTGGAAGTAGAGATAATATAAAATGTAGACTTGCAATGGCAAGGAAAGCGTTTCTGAAGAAGAGAAATTTGTTAACATCGAGTATAGATTTAAGTGTCAAGAAGTCGTTTCTGAAAGTGTCTGTATGGAATGCAGCCATGTATGGAAGTGAAACATGGATGATCAATAGTTTGGACAAGAAGAGAATAGAAGCTTTCGAAATTTGGTGCTACAGAAGAATGCTGAAGATTAGATGGTTAGATCATATAACTAATGAGGAGGTATTGAATAGAACTGGGGAGAAGAGGAGTTTGTAGCACAACTTGACTAGACGAAGGAATCGGTTGGTAGGACATGTTCTGAGGCATCAAGGGATCACCAGTTTAGTATTGGAGGGAAGCGTGGAGGGTAAAAATTGTAGAGGGAGACCAAGAGATGAATACATTAAGCAGATTCAGAAGGATGTAGGTTGCAGTAGGTACTGGGAGATGAAGGAGCTTGCACAGGATAGAGTAGCATGGAGAGCTGCATCAAACCAGTCTCAGGACTGAAGACCACAACACACTAATGTTTGTATTTTCATTTGTTATGTGTTTTGGAAGTTCTCTTATACGGTTAAAAAATGTTTCTTGCTACTGAATCTGACTATTTTCATGTCTGTTTTTGTTGTGGTAGGGCAGTGGGTGTTTTCTTGGAAGTGTTCTGCAAATGTTGAATGCTGTAACCTGCTGGTTACTACACCTTCTGCTAACAGCAGATGTAAGTGGGGCCACGGCGGCAAGATTAGTGTGTACTGAAATTCAAACTGTGTGGCCACAACTACCTGAGATGGTCACCAGGAGCAGCCTGGTCACCAACTACCATTATCAGATGCTTTGTGCACGTGCAGCACTACACTATTGACACATGACATGTATAGTGTCTTTATAAAGGCATGAACGGGCCTCCATGCCCTTGGTTGGTAAATGGGTTTGAGACATGTAGACTACTTCTGTTGTACTCTTCTTGATGCCATTCCCTGACCCAATAAATTGTATCTCTTTTACAGCCATGTATTTACTTGTGTTCCTAATCAGAACACAAATGGCAACATCGAGGGTCAAATTTTTGTGTGTTTCGGATTCTGTGGTTTTTCTGGCATCAGCTCCTCCATGGAGGCTTTATCCCCATAACTTCTGCAACAACAGCAGGTGCATATGGCTATGTTGGAATGTTTGTTCGCCACGTTTACCCAGGCTCAGGCACCTACCACCGTTCGTCCCCCGTGATGAATTCCCGAAGGGCTGGGACATGTATGAGAAGAGACATTGTCAACATTTCATGGCATTTCAGGTGGTCAGCACAGAGGTCGATAAGGCTCTTTTTTAATGGTGCATACCTTGTGTGCCAGTTAGCTTCTCTGCAGAAACAAGCATCACTTTCTTTTGACAATATGCATAGTTTGCTGTCTTCCTTTCACCAGAAGTGCGTGCAAGTGGTTGCTGCATGTGTTGAATTCTACCAGTGTCACAAACAGCCACAGCAATCATATTGAGCTTGGACGGCCAAGCTTCACAGCCTCACTCATTAAGTGTTGGTTCGTCCCGGATATCTTATGCCGACAACATTGTCAGAGACAGTCATTTGTTTGGTCCCAAATAAGGAGTTGAATCAATGTGCCCTTCAGCTTGAAGATGGTACATTAGAGGAGATTTTGATGGCATTGTTGACAGTGTGAAGCCCTGGTGCATGGAGCCTGGCTCACTGGGGGAAGAGGAGGGAGCCGCAATACAAAGAAGCCAACTGGGCTGACGTAGTAAAACATGTTATAAGCAGCAGGGAAAATGAACAACACTTCCTTCATGCTCCTTTTCTTTTGCACAGTACCAGCAGGCGGCCTGCCCCAAGCAGTGGGCTTCTTAAATGTAAAAGAAAGGGCACGTGGCAGGGGTATTTCGATCTCCATCCCAACCTTCCACCCCAGGAGTCATTACAGGAATCAGTGAACATTGATATTCATGCTGTTTCATCATCGTTTATTATTGTCTGCAAGCCAGAACAAACTGTTCATTGAAGTGCGGGTGATAGCTAAACCATTAATCCTATAAGTTGACACGGTGGCCGCTGTGTTGCCACTCAGCACATAGATGTAAGACAGGCTTGGGTTCCCACTGTTGGCACACATTGAATGTTGATTGGTAAGCTATAGCAAACAGCAGATTGCTGTTCCTGGTGAATTTACAGCCAAAACAGTTTACAAGTCAGTTCCATTACGTACTTGTTGGTTAACAATGCAAATACTGAAAATCTGTTTTAGTTAGATGCCTTTGCTACTTTTGGTTTTTCTATTGCAGATGCAGTGTACCTGGTGTCAGGCCAATTAACATGTAACAAATTGGATATTTTGTGTTCTGAGCTTTTGGTTCTCTTTGCCCCAGGGTTAGGTTTTGCAAACAATTTCACGGGACCCCTCGACCTCAAACCCTCTGCCTGCCCTCCCTTTTTTTGGATGTATCTGGTGCCAGTAGCTTCATGTGACCAGGTTAAGATGGAGCTGGATTGCTTAACATCATTGGGAATGATTAGACCAATTTCCTCAAGTGAGTGCGTTATGCTCTTAGTGATCGTATAGAAGCCGTCCAGTAGGCTTTGGCTCTGTGGTGACTTCGAGGTCACTGTTAATGCACAGTCAGTTGTAGATAGACCTTTGCAAAGTGGGCGGGGGGGGGTCAGTTCTTTTCGAAAATCAGCTTGAGTGAAGCCTACCTTCAGATCCTGTTGGATGAATCATCAAAACAGTTGCTTGTCGTTAATATGCCTTTTGGCCACTGTGAGTATCAACAGCTTATGTTTGGAGTTGCTAGTGCACCTGCCATCTTTCAACATCTTTTAGAAATTTTATTACTGTTGTCCCTCATCGCATTAACTCTCTTGATGATATTGTCATGACAGGTGCTATCATGGAGGGTCACCTATGTAACCTCCATTCTTTGTTACTATTTTGCAGACCACATGCCTTAAATGTAACCTAGCTAAATCCAACTTCTCCAAACCTTCCATTGTTTATTTGGGCCATGTAATTCCCCAGCAGGAAGTGTGCCACTTTGAAGAATATGTTGCTGCCATTATGGCTATGAGAACTTCAGGCACTCCTTGGCAAAGTGGGATACTGTCACAAGCTCATTCGCAGAGTGGGTACTATCACCCAGCCCTTGCACCTGTTGGTTTGTGAAAGTGCTCCATTTGTTTGGTCTGCAGTCTGTTAGCATGCTTTTGTGCAGCTTAGTCTTCACTAAGTGCCGTGTTTGGTCATATTTCAACCCGGCAAGCATCCAGTCCTGGCGATAGATGTGTTCCAGTATGTCCTGGTACATCAACATTCAGATGGCTCCGAAGAGCCCATTGCCTTTGTATCAGAAACACTCAACTCGGCTCAGCAACATTATTTTTTGATGGAGAAATATACTTTTACTATTGTCTGGGCCTTAAAAAATTCATGTGTGCGAAACTTCATTTAATTTCTAACCACAAGCCCTTACTTTCACTGTTTAGGCCATGAGTGCCTTACCGGACAAAGCCACTCATTGTCTGCAGCGTTGGGCTCTGTTCTTGTCCTGGTACAATTATTAGATCCATTGTCATCCCATGTCTCAATTATGCGAATGCTGGTTCTTTTTCCCAACTCACGTGACTCCTTGTTCAAGCAGGAGGAAGTACTTTGTTTCCAACTGGATATGGAGGCAATGCACACAGTGGATGGCTTTCTCTTTATCAGTTCTGGTATTGCCTCTGCTTTGGCAGTGGATCCAGTGCTCCAGCATGTCGTATGCACGATACAAGACGGATGGCCCAATTTCTGCTGGGCCGGGCAGATCTGCTTCAGAATTTTTATGTGATCAGCCATTGCCTCTCCTTCTTGAATGTGTTATTCACCTTTCGATGGAAGGGTTTACTCCCCATGTTGTGGTTCATGCAGCTCAGAGATGGGAGGCTCCTCGCTTATTACATCAGGATGACTGGGGAATCTTTCACACAAAATTGTTGACACACTGTGATGTTTATTGATTGGCGACTCCATAGTGTCCTGTGCTCTACGACCAGATAATGGGTATACTTGAAAGGAGAGACAGCATTGGTCGTATATTTTTGTTTATTATCACAAAATCGATTTTCTGTCACTTAGTGACCATCTTCAGTGCTGTAATATATAACTTAAATTAGTAAGCACTGGTGTCAATAAGCTTACGGCGATCACATAGACTATGTGATCGCTGCAAGCTTATTGACACCAGTGCTTACTAATTTAAGTTATATATTACAGCACTGAAGATGGTCACTAAGTGACAGAAAATCGATTTTGCGATAATAAACAAAACTATACGACCAATGCTGTCTCTCCTTTCAAGTATACACTGTGATGTGTCATCGATCAGGAGGAGGAACGCCTCGTTGTGGCCTGCCCCAGTGTTCGGGTTGGGAAGCAGCGCTACACCCTATTTTTTCACCATGGCTGACCCCTATGCAGCCCCTCAAATATCTCCACTCATATGATTCTCTCTATTTCTTATATTTTCAGCCACTTTAATTCTATTTAGTTAAATAAATTCTTTTTCTCCTTTAAACCTAATCTTATTAAAAAAGCAGAAAAAAGAACAATTGAGATAAAAAAATCTAATCTGAAAATAATAACAAATTTATTTTCAACATTTGACCCATCTACTAACATCTTTAGCTTATCGTTAAATTGAACTAGAACATTTCTAGGACTATTATTAATCCCATCAATATTTTGACTTACACCACCACGAATTAATATTATCTGAAATAAGCTAAACTTAACCTTACATAATGAATTAAAAACATTATTAGGACCAAAATCATTTAATGGAACAACATTCATCTTTATTTCAGTTTTCATTATAATATTATTCAATAATTTCATAGGATTATTCCCTTATATTTTTACTAGAACAAGACATTTAGCATTAAGATTCGCAATCGCTTTACCTATATGATTAAGATTTATTCTGTTTGGATGAATCAATCACACTAATCATATATTTACACACCTTGTTCCTCAAGGAACCCCCTTGTACTAATATCATTTATAGTACTAATTGAAGCAATTAGGAATGTTACCTGACCAGTTACACTAGCACTATGACTACCAGCAAATATAATTGCTGGACACCTATTATTAACCTTATTAGGAAATACAGGGCCATCTATAGCAATAAATTTATTTCATTTCATTCCTAATTATTGGACAAATACTTCTATTTATTCTAGAATCAGCAGTAGCTTTAATTCATGTTTTCTCAATTTTAAGAATTTTATAATCTAGAGAAGTTACTGAACTTATGTTAACAACTCCCTCAAACCACCGATGCCACTTAGTAGATTACAGACCTTGACCATTAACAGGAGCAATTGGAGCAATAGCTCTATATCAGGATTAGCAAAATGAGTCCACCTATTCAATATTAACCAATTCATTATTGGATTTGGAATTACATTATTAACTATAAATTAAGGATTATGTACAGGATTTGTATTCATTGGATTACGATGAGGAATAATTTTATTTATTGCATCAGAAGTTTTATTCTTTGTATCATTCTTCTGAGCTTTCTTTAGCAGAAGACTGGCACCAACAGTTGAATGAGGAATACTATGCCCCAAATAGAAATTCAACCTTTTTATCCTATACAAATTCCATTACTTAATACAGCTGTTCTTTAAGCCTCAGGGGCAACCGTAACATGAGCACACCACAGTCTTATAGAATCTATTCATACTCGAGCACTACGAGGTTTATTCTTTGCAGTACTATTAGGACCAGATTTCACAACACTTCTCATCAAAAGAAAATCTTGAGTAAAAATTATTATCCCCAGATATTGAATAATAAAATAAATGAAAAGAATAAGAAGCAGAAGAATAAGTCCACATTGATTCTGCTGGTCCTTCTTTAGAAATTTTCGGGTTATTAGTAACTGATGCTTTGTCTTGTTTTCTGTATGTCACTCTGTGGCGGCAGATGGAAAAGTCAAGGCCCTTTTGAAGATATTCTCCATAGGAGACATGCCTTGCACCTTGGTTTTGGACAGTGTTTCTCAGTTTGTGGTGCAGTCTTTTAAGGATTTTTGTACACAGTGGTGTTTGCCATTTCCATGTGAAGACAAATGGCGAATTGGAATACCTTGTCCAAACATTTGAAATGAAGTTGCACAATTATGTGGAAGATTTCCTGGTTGAGTAGGCTCTCACATTTTTTTTAATTTTTAATTTTTTTTAATGCTCTTACAGAATGACAGCAATTGCGACCTAGAGTCCCACTGAGTTCGTACACTGCTGTCAGCTGGATTCCACCTGTCATCCACAGCCAGCACAGTTGCCATATCTTTATGGTTTGCAGCGAAGATCAAGTCAAAGTATGCCACCAGAATCAGCTGTGTTCTAGGATGAGCACAGGGCCCCCTCCTCAAGCTGTGGGCGCACCTCATTCTTCATCGGCCCTGGCTGTTCCAAGGGTTGAGCAGGCCAATAGTCAGGGTTTCATCAGCACTGATGGCAAGTTTGCTTTCTGCAGCAGGTGCTGACACCTCCCACTGCACTGAGTTGGCACTGCCTTCAGTGGTGACAGAAGCCAGGCCTCTATCAATAGTGCCTCTCCTTTCCATTCCGCCATCATCGCTGTCCATTCTGGTGCCCCTTGTTGTGGCTCCAAGATCTAAACTCCCCCCCCCCCCCCTTCCCCCTCCCCCCTCCACTGTCGCCAGTCCTGGGGTTTGCAGGTGGTGGCATTATTCTACACAGATCAGGAACTTCTCATGCCTTCGACGACCATCCCCAGCACCGCCATGGATGAGTCTTTGTGCACAGTGCACAGCATCATGGATGGCGACACCTGCTCCCCCACTGTCCCTTCCACCCACCCACCTACACACACACACACACACACACACACACACACACACACACACACACACACACACAAGGAAGGAGGAGTGTAGTAACTTGCTGTTTACTGCACCTACCGCCCACAGTGAACAAAGGCAGGCTACTTTGGCAAATGTACTGCACATCACCGTCAAACAGTGTGCCTGCAAATACCCGAGGCCACCATGAGGGACAGCCCGGTCAGTGACTGTCATCACCAGTTCCACCGTGCACGTGCAGCACTACACGAACAACACTTTGCATTTTTGTTGATGTCACTCTGTGACCCAGTAAATTGTTTCTCTTTTACAGCTGTGTGTTTCTTTGTGTTCCTACATAGAAGATTAAATGGTCGGTGCCATATTTCCATGTTCTTGCTTCAAATGTTCTATTGGTCTGCCCTAAATACAGATCAACACAACCATTACACTGGAGTTGGTACATATAAGATTTTTTAATATCAGTCAGTGTTATCTCCCTTCTTTATGATCCTAGCAAACAAAATTGTAAGAAAAACCATATTGTTACATTCACCATTGAACATACATTAAAATAAAGCAAAATACATTCAGTCTTAATATGACATTTATGACACTCAAAAAAGAAGGTATTAACCTATGTGACCAATATGAAGTCGCCTGGCAAAGACAAATAATTTTGACTATTGGAAATATCAGTTTCAACTTTCTTCTCTTTCATGCATGTAATATATCTTATGTATTTATCTTGCACCAGTGTCCGCCCCTGGTAGCTGAGTGGTCAGCATGACGGAATGTTATACCTAACAGCCCGGGTTCGATTCCCAGCTGGGTCGGAGACGTTCAGGGACTGGGTGTCGTGTTGTCCTTATCATCGTCATTTCCTTCCCATTGACATGCAAGTCACTGAAGTGGCGTCAACTTGAAAGACTTGCACCAGACGATCAGTCTACCCGACACGGCATTTTCCATCCTGTACCAGTACCTTTCCCACTTTTTTCCTACAATTGACAAATTCATTTCATAACCTATTCTTGTTTCTCAACTTTCTTTATGAGTTGCATCTACCATATATTGTGTTACTGTTGAGATACAAGTGAGTGATGTGAAATATGACACAGCCCACACATAAATATCACAGATGGCTCACTTTAACTTACCTGTCTCTTACCGGTGAAAGTTGACTGGTTTTTTGCTGCTTCAGAATGTTTTTGCTCATTGCCAGTCTCAGCTCTGTAACAGTATTGAATGCCATAGCAGTAAGTAGCCACTGTGTATCTTGTGTGGATTTGTGTGCAGTGTTGTTCATAGTGATTGATAATATTATTTACAAAAATAAGCAAAGTGTCTATACCTGGCCCTTCTAGCAACTTGCTATCAACTTTCATGCCACTCTGAGATGTATTCATCTATTAGATTTTCGTTTTTTCTGAAAGCGAAAAGCTGGCTGCTCTGTGAGAGGGAGGTGGGATTGACCTAACAGCCAATGCACCATGAGCCGATCACATGCTTTCACACCAAGCATCCTCTGCTCTAGGGCCAAGTTTAAGTGTGCAATCTGTACAGCAGTTGTAGGTGTCAGGTATACAACTAATTTTGTGTTTGTTAAAATTGTTGTTGTTGTTGTTGCCTTTAGTCTGAAGACTGGTTCTTTTTAGCTGTCGGTGCTAGTCTATCCTGTACAAGCTTTTTCATTGCTGCATGATTATTGCAACTTATATCAGTTCATCCGTGCATACTGTATTTAAGCCTTGGTCTCTGTCTACAATTTGTACAATCCCCCCCCCCCCCCCCCCCCCACACACACACACTTCCTTTCATAGTCAAATAGACAATTCCTTGATGCCTGAGGATATGTCCTATCAAGTGATGCCATCTTTTAGTCAACTTGCGTTATGAATTTCTTTTTGTCCCCAATTTGAATCAGTACCTTGTCATTTCTTAATCGATATACCCATCAAATCTTGAACATTTTCCCATAGCACCATATTTCAAAAGATTCTGTTCTCTTCTTGCAGTTAGTCCGCATATAAACTTGTACTGTGGTGGTATTAGCTTTGTGTCTGTCTTGACTGCAATAATGTGTTCACTGTGCTTTTCATAGTATCTTACCCACATTTCTATTTTCTTATTCATGATTGGGCCTACTATTGTATTACCTCTATTTGATTTTGTTTTGATAGCTCTGTATGTACCTGACAAGGGGCCCCGTTCTTCTTGCCACTCCAATTCACTAATTCCCATTATATCTAACTTCAACCTATCCACTTCCCTTTTTAAATTCTCTAACTCCCCCCCCCATGAACCATGGACCTTGCCGTTGGTGGGGAGGCTTGCGTGCCTCAGCGATACAGATAGCCGTACCGTAGGTGCAACCACAACGGAGGGGTATCTGTTGAGAGGCCAGACAAACGTGTGGTTCCTGAAGAGGGGCAGCAGCCTTTTCAGTAGTTGCAAGGGCAACAGTCTAGATGATTGACTGATCTGGCCTTGTAACAATAACCAAAATGGCATTGCCGTGCCGGTACTGCGGCGAACGGCTGAAAGCAAGGGGAAACTACAGCCGTAATTTTTCCCGAGGGCATGCAGCTTTACTGTATGATTACATGATGATGGCGTCCTCTTGGGTAAAATATTCCGGAGGTAAAATAGTCCCCCATTCGGATCTCCGGGCGGGGACTACTCAAGAGGATGTCGTTATCAGGAGAAAGAAAACTGGCGTTCTACGGATCGGAGGGTGGAATGTCAGATCCCTTAATCGGGCAGGTAGGTTAGAAAATTTAAAAAGGGAAATGGATAGGTTGAAGTTAGATATAGTGGGAATTAGTGAAGTTCGGTGGCAGGAGGAACAAGACTTCTGGTCAGGTGACTACAGGGTTATAAACACAAAATCAAATAGGGGTAATGCAGGAGTAGGTTTAATAATGAATAGGAAAATAGGAATGCGGGTAAGCTACTACAAACAGCATAGTGAACGCATTATTGTGGCCAAGATAGATACGAAGCCCACACCTACTACAGTAGTACAAGTTTATATGCCAACTAGCTCTGCAGATGACGAAGAAATTGAAGAAATGTATGATGAAATAAAAGAAATTATTCAGATTGTGAAGGGAGACGAAAATTTAATAGTCATGGGTGACTGGAATTCGAGTGTAGGAAAAGGGAGAGAAGGAAACATAGTAGGTGAATATGGATTGGGGGACAGAAATGAAAGAGGAAGCCGCCTGGTAGAATTTTGCACAGAGCACAACATAATCATAACTAACACTTGGTTTAAGAATCATGAAAGAAGGTTGTATACATGGAAGAACCCTGGAGATACTAAAAGGTATCAGATAGATTATATAATGGTAAGACAGAGATTTAGGAACCAGGTTTTAAATTGTAAGACATTTCCAGGGGCAGATGTGGACTCTGACCACAATCTATTGGTTATGACCTGTAGATTAAAACTGAAGAAACTGCAAAAAGGTGGGAATTTAAGGAGATGGGACCTGGATAAACTAAAAGAACCAGAGGTTGTACAGAGATTCAGGGACAGCATAAGGGAGCAATTGACAGGAATGGGGGAAATAAATACAATAGAAGAAGAATGGGTAGCTTTGAGGGATGAAGTAGTGAAGGCAGCAGAGGATCAAGTAGGTAAAAAGACGAGGGCTAGTAGAAATCCTTGGGTAACAGAAGAAATATTGAATTTAATTGATGAAAGGAGAAAATATAAAAATGCAATAAGTGAAACAGGCAAAAAGGAATACAAACGTCTCAAAAATGAGATCGACAGGAAGTGCAAAATGGCTAAGCAGGGATGGCTAGAGGACAAATGTAAGGATGTAGAGGCCTATCTCACTAGGGGTAAGATAGATACCGCGTACAGGAAAATTAAAGAGACCTTTGGAGATAAGAGAACGACTTGTATGAATATCAAGAGCTCAGATGGAAACCCAGTTCTAAGCAAAGAAGGGAAAGCAGAAAGGTGGAAGGAGTATATAGAGGGTCTATACAAGGGCGATGTACTTGAGGACAATATTATGGAAATGGAAGACGATGTAGATGAAGATGAAATGGGAGATATGATACTGCGTGAAGAGTTTGACAGAGCACTGAAAGACCTGAGTCGAAACAAAGCCCCCGGAGTAGACAATATTCCATTGGAACTACTGACGGCTGTGGGAGAGCCAGTCCTGACAAAACTCTACCATCTGGTGAGGAAGATGTATGAGACAGGCGAAATACCCTCAGACTTCAAGAAGAATATAATAATTCCAATCCCAAAGAAAGCAGGTGTTGACAGATGTGAAAATTACCGAACTATCAGCTTAATAAGTCACAGCTGCAAAATACTAACACGAATTCTTTACAGACGAATGGAAAAACTAGTAGAAGCCAACCTCGGGGAAGATCAGTTTGGATTCCGTAGAAACACTGGAACACGTGAGGCAATACTGACCTTACGACTTATCTTAGAAGAAAGATTAAGGAAAGGCAAACCTACGTTTCTAGCATTTGTAGACTTAGAGAAAGCTTTTGACAATGTTGACTGCAATACTCTCTTTCAAATTCTGAAGGTGGCAGGGGTAAAATACAGGGAGCGAAAGGCTATTTACAATTTGTACAGAAAAGAGTCGAGGGACATGAAAGGGAGGCAGTGGTTGGGAAGGGAGTAAGACAGGGTTGTAGCCTCTCCCCGATGTTGTTCAATCTGTATATTGAGCAAGCAGTAAAGGAAACAAAAGAAAAATTCGGAGTAGGTATTAAAATTCATGGAGAAGAAATAAAAACTTTGAGGTTTGCCGATGACATTCTAATTCTGTCAGAGACAGCAAAGGACTTGGAAGAGCAGTTGAATGGAATGGACAGTGTCTTGAAAGGAGGATATAAGATGAACATCAACAAAAGCAAAACAAGGATAATGGAATGTAGTCTAATTAAGTCGGGTGATGCTGAGGGAATTAGATTAGGAAATGAGGCACTTAAATTAGGAAAGGAGTTTTGCTATTTGGGGAGCAAAATAACTGATGATGGTCGAAGTAGAGAGGATATAAAATGTAGGCTGGCAATGGCAAGGAAAGCGTTTCTGAAGAAGAGAAATTTGTTAACATCCAGTATTGATTTAAGTGTCAGGAAGTAATTTCTGAAAGTATTTGTATGGAGTGTAGCCATGTATGGAAGTGAAACATGGACGATAAATAGTTTGGACAAGAAGAGAATAGAAGCTTTCGAAATGTGGTGCTACAGAAGAATGCTGAAGATTAGATGGGTAGATCACATAACTAATGAGGAAGTATTGAATAGGATTGGGGAGAAGAGAAGTTTGTGGCGCAACTTGACCAGAAGAAGGGATCGGTTGGTAGGACATGTTCTGAGGCATCAAGGGATCACCAATTTAGTATTGGAGGGGAGCGTGGAGGGTAAAAATCGTAGAGGGAGACCAAGAGATGAATACACAAAGCAGATTCAGAAGGATGTAGGTTGCAGTAGGTACTGGGAGATGAAAAAGCTTGCACAGGATAGAGTAGCATGGAGAGCTGCATCAAACCAGTCTCAGGACTGAAGACCACAACAACAACAACAACCTACTTACCCAATAAAGGTATCTAACATTTCACACTTCAGCCTGTAGAAAACCTAATTTGTTTTTAAAATGACTGAATCGAAATTAAGAAAATAGCTTGTTTTTTACAGGTTAAATATCATAATGGGTGCTAAAACTTCATGATAGGATGTTTATCACTGTGCTTGCCGGTTACTAAAATATGAAATTAATATAGAATTGTGTAAATAATTAACAACAGAGTTTGGTTGCCATGAGATAGAATCATGGGGAATGCCACACATATACTTCAGAGTCACACAAGTCCTGCCAGTTTTGTAGGAATACAACAGACATTGTTTGCAGACGTGGCTAACAGTTAATATTACAGCATTGGGAGGAAAAGGGGGGGGGGGGGGCGGAGGCAATGGAAGATGGGAGCAACAATTGCATGCATGAAAATGTTACTATTGTGATGTGTTGCCACACTCTGACTGCCTTGAGTAAACTCATTATGCTAACCTAAGTTTAAGAAATGGTTCCAGAAATCCAAAGTACCTTGTTAAGTTTTATCACTCATAGTATTGTCAGGATGCATAGCTCACTTCACTATGTCTTTGAAACAAAATACTATCATTTTTGTTCCGGGTTCCTGGAAGGAAAGTACCATATCTTTTTGTTGTTACTATTCATCCAGTAGTGCTTCTCAAGATCTTTTCCTTTTTCCTTTTGTTTCATCTCTATCGTATTATTTGATTGTATATCATCTTTTTCTGTAAAATTTCATGTGTTCAATTTGTATCTTACCTTCAGATTTGAAATGATACGCCAGTATTCGTGAATGATTTGACTTCATTGAGCGCGCGCGTGCGCGCACACACACACACACACACACACACACACACACACACACACACACACATACAAAAAGAGAGAGAGAGAGAGAGAGAGAGAGAGAGAATTGTTCTTGATGTGTGAATAAAATAATTTTATTTAGAGTCCATTTCGTTTAAATGATACTTGAATATCTGTTTCCACAATTCTATGTGTAGAGGATGTCATAGCTTTGCATAACACAGATTAGATTGTTTCACATTTGAGCCATAATATTTCTCAACAACCTTGGCCGCAAATCAGCCCTACACATGTATATGCGTGCCTGACATTAATATCACTGCTGATGTACAACAAATTACAGTTTAGTTCACTTTTAATTGGTCTAGTTGTAAGTACTCTGACCATAAATGTTGACATGATTTTATCTAATTGCTGCCATACATTTCCCACAAGTAATACAACAATGACAAAGTTTTAGTTATTTGTCCTAATGTTTTGCTCTCTGCACTTGCGTTAAAAGTCTGCAGTCACGTACCAGTATCTTTTACTTTTAGTAATTAGGTAATGATTTATTTTTTTTTCCCATGAGGATGATTCATCGAATTGAGAAACGAGTGATTTCATGTCAAAACGGGTCAAGAGTAAATGTGTCACATCACTATTTCAAACGTTGCTGAAAAAATATGTATTGAAGTTCCACGTGATACCTCTCCAAAACAACAATTTTTTAGTTTTTCTGATGATTTGTTAAAATGTTACAGACTTCTCTAAATGAGAGTATTTGTGGAAATGGAACAAAAAGGAAAATTGTAATAAAGAAACCTTTTTTTAAATAAACTGTGAAAATTTGTAACTTTTTTGTGAATTTCAAAATTATATTTTGAAAATATGAATAGTCACAGGATGTTAACTGTCTTGCGAAATGATAAAGTGGAAGAACTGCATACTGTCAGTTATGGCATTAATGCATGAAATGCTTAACCTGTCAAAAGATAAAAGAATCTGATTTTTTTTTATTTAGAAATTATTTTCTCCAAAAACCCCAGTGTAAATATTCTAAAAATTTCATGGTACGTTAGTTGGTCATTGTACTGAGGGAATGTACGATAAGAGTGGACAATCCTTGTTTGTACAAAATGTGAGAAATTTTTTAGGTAGACCTAGCTCTACTCTCAGATTGATTGCTGAGTTTAAGTAAATATCATGCAAAACTAATATTTCTGAGTCAAAATCATTACTGTACAACATTATAAATGAGTGGGAAAACAATTCATAGTTTTGTACGAGAGCATTTTATAACAAAAATGTGATACAGAATATTTATACCCATTTTTCTTTTTATGATATTATTCACAAATTATTGTGATCTTCTGTCATGATTTCACTACTTCATGACTTTCCATACTTTGCCTACAATGTAACAATCAACACTGCATTGTTGAAAAGAGTTCATTTGTTTTTTCATAAGGTTATCATTGAACCTTTGTAGCCAAGCTGAATTTGCATGTGGACAGGGATGATCCAACAACAGCAGTCCTTGGGAAATGGAAACTACACATTGATTTTTTGATGATGGCCATTTTAAAACATTAGCAGGATCATGAGGTGTCATAAAGGAGACGGTTATATCTTGCAGCTCATGAGAGACACTTATTATCTGTCCCACCCACCACTGATTGTCATACACACAAGAAGTGAAGTAGCTCATTACAAAGTCTTCTAATGTATATTATGATCTCTGCATTTCACATACAATAATATGCTGCATTTCGTGGAGAAATGTTCCTGCAATGTATGTGCTACTCCGGCATGCAACCCAGTAGTGACTTGATTGAATTCGTACCACAGGCTTCGTAAGAGACCACTCTTCTCTCTCTCTCTCTCTCTCTCTCTCTCTCTCTCTCTCTCTTTATTTTTTATTTGAACAGAATTCCCTTAATGTACTTTATTTAGAATTAAGAGTTACATCTTTGTTACTAACTTCAGTAGCATTTCTTATAGCATTAACAGCTTTGTGCTGTAGATTAATTCTTGTTGCAAGTTTGCAAGATGTTTACAGAGACCTCCTACCTCATCACATGCACTTGTTCCATGACCTGTTCCTGAAAATATTCATCTCTTTTGTCATAGTTCGTGTACTACAGTGTTGACCAAGCTTATAAAGCTGAAAACAGTTTTTAAAATGAGATGTTGTACCATCAGTCACAAGCACATGTTTAGGAAATGCACGGCCTTGAGATGCTATGTCATCAATTATCATGCTGACAGTATAGCATGCATGTGCACTGTCATGAATGAGATTATCACTGACAATAGCAGAACAGTGTGATTTGTCAAGGAAGTGAGCAACACATGTGAATATTGAATACTGGAACCTGTGACATGTGCTAGTGGAGACTTTGAATTTTACTCTGCAAAGCAACAGACCAGTTCTCAGCAAAGTGAAAATGAGGAACTAACGTGTCAGTATTCTGGGATGTGGCTGAGTTTGCTTCTGCTGTGTCCTGTCTCTGAAACCTCTGGATGTGATGGTGAGCTATTCCTTTCATGACCCAGTGACTAACCTCTGTAACAAACTTCTCTGGCTCTTCTGTCTTCTTCACCATCTCTCCCCCTCCCATAATGCATAGGTTACATCATTGTCAATATCCTAAAGGTGTAATGCTTCAACAGTCATCATTTCGGCACCAGGACACATTGCACACTTCTGCAGCCAGCATTTATCTTGCAGCTCATGACGTATACACAAACACATCAGGTCCATCTCTCTGTACTTCTTTCCTGTGACACTGTTTATGGCATAACAGACAAGTTGGAAGTTAGTGCAGTAAATACATGTGCATGCTTCCTTCACTGGCTGGCATTTTACCTATTTTGGTTTTGCCTGCAATAGGAATGTGGGCATGCCCAAATACCTTTTTCGTTCTTTATTTTATGAGCTTGTGAAATCAAATAATGTGAGGCGGTGGGCATGTATTTCTGTATCTACTGGTTAAGGCAGCTACCTGGCGTCAGTGTCAGTAACTGTACCTTCTCAGTATAGGTGGCTGCTGGGATATCAATATTTAGGTTTTGAAACCACACATCACATTTCGTGTACATATCACTATCTTCAGGTTCTGCACCACGTGCATCTGCAGTATGCACTTCACAAAGTTTTGAAGGTGTTGCTTGTGCAAAACTTATTTCAATTTCTTCCACTTTTCTTTTTACATACTGTTATCTTCTTGTGCTTCTTAGCTTCCCTGGACATTTAAGGGGGGACATAGAAGAAGCTATAGCAGAAGTGCTAACATTCAACGCATCAACAACTTCACATCCAGGAATATAAATGTCTGCACTGTCTTCTTCAGTTACACATTCAGGTGATGGTGATCATTCAGATGGGGTGTCACTAAATTTCTTCTTGTAGTGATTGTAACAATTCCTGCACAATGGATGTGATGCTAATACCATTACTTGAGGACCAATATATTTCTGCAATACCTCTGACAGATTTCCAACATTTGTGAAGTGTTTTCACTTTTCTTAAGCACCTTCTTTTGTCTATTTTTCATAGTACACACACTTCACTCTTTCACTGCTGTATTTCCTGACTGATATTGTATCTAACAGAAAGTTCAAACCAAACACAAAACTTGATGCAGAATGGTTTATGTGCAAGTTCTCATTCATTTGTGATTAACAGAAGAATGCTGGAAACAGTGGTGCCAATATGCGTATTTTACTCTAGAAATTCAGCGACGTGAAGTATGCAGAATGTTAAAAATATTTTTACACAGAAAAATATTTCCCACATTTTCAGTAATAAATATTTATATAATACAGGAATCTGGTGTAGAGAAGATACTATTTATAATTACTACAGTAGTGTCTGGTAATATGACAAGGTAGCATTCTGTGGCTTTCCAAATTAGAAAAACAGTGGAAAAATTAACTTAAATTTCGTATTTTCATCTTAAATTTGTAAGTTAAAGGAGTCCCATAAGAGCGCAGGTGTCAAATAAATTTCAACACACTATGAGGGAGCTTTAATGCAAAACATGTGCCAGGTCTCTAGTACTTTTGGTCTACTAGGTATATATTTTTTTAATCTCAACTGTTTTAAGAGTTCTTTACAAAATATGCATTTTTCAAAGGACTGTATCATTTACAAAAATTAAGATAAATGAAAATACTTTATTTCTTAACACTTATGATATAGAGGTCTAATACATATTTTTTCCAGAAAAATTCATGACCACGGGTTGACATCACCTGTATGATTTGACATGAAACCACCCATGTGCTAATTGCTACTGCCTTTGCTGCAATTTGATGCAGTTATATTCTATGCCTTTGAAGATCTATTTATTTCAATTATTAGTATTTTGTTTTAGGTTACTCAGAGGAGGTGAACGACATGGGCTCAAGAGTGAAGAAATTGCAAGCTGAGAACTTCAAACTAAAGAATCACATTTGCCTGACACTGAAAAACTATGACAATCATGTAATGCATATTACAGGTAATGCTTATACAGAACTGAAACATTTTAATGAAAATTATGGTGTGTTCCTCACAGTTTTGCTAAATCTTACCTGTCCACATACTGAAGCTAAGGTGTCAGGCTTTGAAACATCTTTGGATGACTTACGGCAGGATATTCTGAATGGTCACATTTCTGATGATGAGCTTCATGACAGAATTGGTAATCTATTACGGAATCGCTCCAAGGGAGATGAAGTTATTGACTACATGAACTCTCCAGAGAAAGCACTTCAAACTGAGGGAGGAACTATTACTACACAAGGAAAGGGACAGACTGCCACAGCCTCGCAAACAACAGAAACTGTCACAGTCAAAGGATGTTCTTCACAAATTAATGCGTACACTGAAAGTGTAATAGTAAAAACACAAGAGGAAAGCACTTCTAAGAAGAAAATACATGAACACATGACAAGGACAAGTATTCCAGAAAGTGCACAAGTGAGGGTGGGAGGCCAAGCAGAAACAAGAAAAAGTGCATTGTCAGAGGAGCTGATCGGTTCACTAGCTAAGTCACCATCTAAAATTTCTATATCTACATCTACACACATTTCTGAAAGATGCCAAGCTGCCACTGATTCCAAGGACTCACCTGTTAGTACAGAAGATCCAAACAAAAGTATGTTAAAACATATTGTGAAAGATGTTGTCCAGGAAATCACTGAATCTGTACTTGCATTGCATCACGATGACATAAGGGATATAAGAAACGAAGCAAAGAAATTGATGCAAAGCTTTCCAATTTTTAAGTCAGCACTATTACTAAACATGGAAGCTACCACAAAACTTAAATCACATCTGCAGTATATTAAAGACATGCTTTATTCAGTCCTGGAAAACAGTCCTCATATGACCGACAAAAGAAAAATTGATGAAATTTTTAGCAGTGTTAACCTCCATGCACTGCACTTAGAAAAAGCTATGGATTCCCTGCAGGTAATTGAAGTTACCTTAAATCCAAAAGGAAGTGCTGTGTTAAATGTTGAGAGAAGTAATGTTTGCACTGTTTCTGATTTCATTAATGAGGTTTTTATTAATTATCACCACAATACACACCCCATGGAGCACTGTAGAAAACATCCTAACAGCCCTCATGAGGAAAACAATATGTATACTGCAACTGAAACACCATCACGTAAAAAAGTCATAGATGATCCTACTGTGGAAGTTTTATCGCAGAGGAGTGCTATAGAAAGACATGGAAAGATTTCTAATTTCGAAAATTTGCCGAAGATAGAAACTGATGATAAATTTGTTACTCGGCACCACCTCCATTCAAAACTAAGTAAATATGACAAAAGACTGACACGTGAAATCAAAAAAGAGAAAAAGAAGAAAAAACAAGATCATGATAAGAAAAAGTACAAAAAATCTAAGCAAGAGTCTGCTGAAACCAGAAGAAACAATGGAAAGGATGAATGGAAACATAAGGATTTTAAAAAAATGAAGGAAAAGTATCGTGACCAAGGAAGAAATTTAAAGAAGCAATATCATTATAAAGAAGAAAAACATTTTAAAAGCAAACTGTATGACACAAGAAAGAAAAATACTCATAATATATACAAATGGAATAAAGATGAAGACTACAGGCATAGCAACATGTCTGGGGATTGGGTAATTGACATGAATAGAGCACGAGCAGAATCTAGAGAGAATGAACACAAAAGTGATTGGCTCTTTGAAAGAGCATATGCAAGGAAAGCTAAAAGAAATGGGAAGTGGGATATGAATAACTGGAATAACTGGTATTTTCAAAGAGCTGAAGATAGAAAGTCATGTCGTCAGAAATCTGGCAGTGAATACAGCAAAATTCCAGATCCTCCACCAAATGAGTCTGAAAAAGAATACCATGACAATAATAGCAAACAGCATCAAAAACAAAGGAAGTATTTTAAACCAAAGAGATGGATATCCAAAGCCTATATGACTGTTTCAAAATTCAGATTTTAAATATTTTTTTTGTAGCAGTAACACACTGTTAACATATATATTGACATGTTAATGATGGTTAACATAGTCTGATTTTTATATTGTCTTACATGACATGAATGGCTGTGTTAGTATGTAAACAGGCACCATGAAACCTTTGACTGTTTTCACATACCTGAATGTAACATGTTTATACTTCTGTGATAATGCACAAACAGTATTGTTTCAAATACATTTTACTTTTTTGCTTTATATTACTTCACTAATATAATTTCTGTTATTGATATGTAAATATTGTACATGTTAAAAATAAATCTTTGATTAAATCCCCTGTGTAGAACACTTAATCAGATCCAGAATCTTAATTGTCATTGACATTTCCTGTCTCATCTTTAAAAGATCAACTTTAGTTCATATCTTTTCAGAAAGAGATTTTCACTCTGTAGTGGAGTGTGCGCTGGTATGAAACTTCCTGGCAAATCAAAACTGTGTGCTGGAGTGAGACTCAAACTCTGGATCTTTGCCTTTCATGGGCAAGTGCTCTACCAGCTGAGCTACCCAAGCACAACTCAAGACCCGTCCTCACAGTGGAAGTAAAGCTGTAAGGACTAGTCACAAATCGTGCTTTGGTAGCTCAGTTGGTAGAGCACATTCTCCCGAGTTCGCATCTCTGTCCAACACACAGCTCTGATCTGTCAGGAAGTTTCATTTTGTTCATATGTGGTAATTCCTCAGCACTAGATCTCCTCTTGTGCAATCAGCTGAGCTCTCCTTGTGCTGCCTCCTGAGATGGAAAGAGACTTAGAGCAATAAGTGTGACAAAAGCCAAAGTTGAAATTCTTCCCTTGATCTGTTTTCTTTCTGTACCTTGTAATTTCATTTCACTGAAGTAATAATGAGAGTGGTGTTATGGATGTTGTTGCTTTGTGGATGATTTTTACTGGCCATTCACAGATGTGCAAACACACTTGGCATAGTGCTGTACGTCTGGTGTGAATGTCAAACAGCACCACTCTGTGCAACAGTGAACAAGATCTGTGCAGTGTCAATACATCAAAGAAAATGGTTCACTCGTATGCACTGTGTTTCGATGTCATTTCTTGTTTCCCAATTTTATTGACAAGTACACACTGGAATATTGTTGTGCACTTACCAACACTGCTCCATTCTCTACTGGTCTGTGCTATTTTGTGATGCTCTAACATGTTTGTGTGCTGTGTGGCTCGTCCGGTGTGAACATTTTTTCAGCATGCAGTCACTGCAGCACGTACCACAACTCAGTTGTATTACATTTACCCAAGTTAGCAGCAGATCTATTGGATGAAGTCTTGGTTTTCCTTGTATACAATGGCTATGTTTATACACGCTGTACATTCTGTTCCTCATTTAATAACTTTCAGCAGATGCATCTTCTGAGGTCACTGTGTACAGTATATACATAAGACTTACTGAAGAGTTTGCTCCAGAAACTCTTTCATTACTTTTCAGAAATAGTTGGCTTAACCATTAGACTATCCAAGCACACCTCGTGAACTGACTTAAATTATTTTAACTTATGAATTTTAATGGTCAGAGAGTCTTCTGTTACAGTCACTGCCATAAGTAGTGAGATTCATGTCCCACTTAAGCATTTCAATGCAGATATCTCTGGAGCCACAATAGATTCTGAAAATTGATTTTTAGTGGTATGAATGTAAGGAGGGGCTCATGTATATAAATACTATGAGACATTCTAAAATGTAAGCAAATATTATTTTCAACACAGACTTATGCTTTTTAAATGGATGTTGTTGTTGTTGTTGTTGTGGTCTTCAGTCCTGAGACTGGTTTGATGCAGCTCTCCATGCTACTCTATCCTGTACAAGCTTCTTAATCTCCCAGTACCTACTGCAGCCTACATCCTTCTGAATCTACTTAGTGTACTCATCTCTTGGTCTCCCTCTACAATTTTTACCCTCCACACTGCCCTCCAGTACTAAATTGGTGATCCCTTGATGCCTCAGAACATGTCCTACCAACCGATCCCTTCTTCTAGTCAAGTTGTGCCACAAACTCCTCTTCTCCCCAATTCTATTTAATACCTCCTTATTAGTTATGTGATCTACCCATCTAATCTTCTGCATTCTTCTGTAGCACCACATTTCGAATGCTTCTATTCTCTTCTTGTCTAAACTATTTATCATCCACGTTTCACTTCCATACATGGCTACACTCGATACAAATACTTTCAGAAACCACTTCCTAACACACAAATCAATACTCGATGTTAACAAACTTCTCTTCTTCAAAAATGCTTTCCTTCCCATTGCCGGTCTACATTTTATATCCTCTCTACTTCAACCATCAAAAGTTATTTTGCTCCCCAAATAGCAAAACTCCTTTACTACTTTGTCTCATTTCCTAATCTAATTCTGTCAGCATTACCCGACTTAATTCGACAACATTCCATTATCCTTGTTTTGCTTTTGTTGATGTTCATCTTATATCCTCCTTTCAAGACACTGTTCATTCCGTTCAACTGCTCTTCCAAGTCCTTTGCTGTGTCTGACAGAATTACAATGTCATCGGCGAACCTCAAAGTTTTTATTTCTTCTCCATGGATTTTAATACCTACTCCGAACTTTTCTTTTGTTTCCTTTACCGCTGGCTCAGTATACAGATTGAATAGCATCGGGGAGAGGCTACAACCCTGTCTCACTCCCTTTCCAACCACTGCTTCCCTTTTATGTCCCTCGACTCTTGTAACTGCCATCTGGTTTCTGTACAAATTGTAAATAGCCTTTCGCTCTCTGTATTTTACCCCTGCCGCCTTCAGAATTTGAAAGAGAGTAGTCCAGTCAACATTGTCAAAAGCTTTCTCTAAGTCTACAAATGCTAGAAACATAGGTTTGCCTTTCCTTAATCTTACTTCTAAGATAAGTCGTAGGGTCAGTATTGCCTCACATGTTCCAACATTTCTAAGGAGTCCTAACTGATCTTCCCTGAGGTCGGCTTCTACCAGTTTTTCCATTCGTCTGTAAAGAATTCGCGTTAGTATTTTGCAGCTGTGACTTATTAAACTGATAGTTCGGTAATTTTCACACCTGTCAACACCTGCTTTCTTTGGGATTGGAATTATTATATTCTTCTTGAAGTCTGAGGGAATTTCGCCTGTCTCATACATCTTGCTCACCAGATGGTACAGTTTTGTCAGGACTGGCTCTCCCAAGGCTGTCAGTAGTTCTAATAGAATGTTGTCTACTGCCGGGGCCTTGTTTCGACATAGGTCTTTCATTGCTCTGTCAAACTCTTCACGCAGTATCATATCTCCCATTTTATCTTCATTTACATCCTCTTCCATTTCCATGATATTATCCTCAAGAACATCGCCCCTGTATAGACCCTCTATATACTCCTTCCACCTTTCTGCTATCCCTTCTTTGCTTAGAACTGGGTTTACATCTGAGCTCTTGATATTCATACAAGTGGTTCTCTTTTCTCCAAAGGTCTGTCTAATTTTCCTGTAGGCAGTATCCATCTTACCCCTAGTGAGATAAGCCTCTACATCTTTACATTTGTCCTCTAGCCATCCCTGCTCAGCCATTTTGCAATTCCTGTCGATCTCATTTTTGAAACGTTTGTACTCCTTTTTGCCTGCTTCATTTACTGTATTCTTATATTTTCTCCTTTCATCAATTAAATTCAATATTTCTTCTGTTACCCATGGGTTTCTACTAGCCCTCGTCTTTTTACCTACTTGATCCTCTGCTGCCTTCACTACTTCATCCCTCAGAGCTGCCCATTCTTCTTATACTGAATTTCTTTCCCCCATTCCTGTCAATTGTTCCCTTATGCTCTTCCTGAAACTCTGTACAACCTCTGGTTCTTTCAGTTTATTCAGGTCCCATCTCCTTCAATTCCCACCTTTTTGCAATTTCTTCAGTTTTAATCTACAGTTTATAACCAATAGATTGTAGTCAGAGTCCACATCTGCCCCTGGAAATGTCTTACAATTTAAAACCTGGTTCCTAAATCTCTGTCTTACCATTATATAATCTATCTGATACCTTTTAGTATCTCCAGGGTTCTTCCATGTATACAACCTTCTTTCATGATTCTTGAACCAAGTGTTAGCTATGATTAAGTTATGCTCTGCACAAAATTCTACTAGATGTGTTCCTCTTGCATTTCTTAGCCCCAATCCATATTCACCTACTATTCCTTCTCTTCCTTTTCCTACTGTCGAATTCCAGTCACCCATGACTATTAAATTTTCGTCTCCCTTCACTACCTGAATAATTTCTTTTATCTCATCATACATTTCTTCAATTTCTTCATCATCTGCAGAGCTAGTTGGCATATAAACTTGTACTACTGTAGTAAGCATGGGCTTCGTTTCTATCTTGGCCACTATAATGCGTTCACTATGCTGTTTGTAGTAGCTTACCCGCACTCCTATTTTGTTATTCATTATTTAACCTACTCCTGCATTACCCCTATTTGATTTTGTATTTATAACCCTGTATTCACCTGACCAAAAGTCTTGTTTCTCCTACTACCGAACTTCACTAATTCCCACTATATCTAACTTTAAACCTATCCATTTCCCTTTTTAAATTTTCTAACCTACCTGCCCGATTAAGGGATCTGACATTCCACGCTCCGATCCGTAGAACACCAGTTTTCTTTCTCCTGATAACGACGTCCTCCTGAGTAGTCGCCGCCCGGAGATCCGAATGGGGGACTATTTTACCTCTGGAATATTTTACCCAAGAGGACGCCATCATCATTTAATCATACAGTAATGCTGCATGCCCTCGGGAAAAATTACGGCTGTAGTTTCCCCTTGCTTCCAGCCGTTCGCAGTACTAGCACAGCAAGGCCGTTTTGGTTAGTGTTACAAGGCCAGATCGGTCAATCATTCAGACTGTTGCCCCTGCAACTACTGAAAAGGCTGCTGCCCCTCTTCAGGAACCACATGTTTGTCTGGCCTCTCAACAGATACCCCTCCATTGTGGTTGTACCTACAGTATGGCTATCTGTGTCATTGAGGCACGCAAGCCTCCCCACCAACGGCAAGGTCCATGGTTCATGGGGGGTTTAAGTGGTTACCCTGTATTATTTCTTATGCAATCAGTAATGTGAAAAATCTTAAAAAGAATGGTGTTGGTTGCATCACAATACATCAGTTACATACTGAGAAATTGCAAGGCAATGCTGACACTTGAAATAAATGAAACATACTGCTGTTGCACATCTTGAGATTCAAGCGTGAACCCCACGTTGCCCATAATTGTGATGTAATTCTTGTACTGTTATTCAATAAACACTGTACTTATTGCTATTTACGGGAAACAGTACAATTGTCCAGTCACACACAGTGATAAATAAGAAAAGGTTTTACTCATTTGTACTTTACTGATCTTTACTACAGTACTAAAATGGACATAATGGTAACGAAATACCAAATATTACTTGACAGAGTAAATATAATTAATTGCTGACCAAGGATCCAACAGAGGGGTAGATGATAGTTGTATTTGTACATAATGGTACACAATAATTACAGGGCATGTCACTGAAAATTTTCAATGAATACATTAGAATAAACGTTTGCACTTGAAATACACAAATGTACTATAGTACCTATAAAACAAACATACATCTCCTCAGAATGTGCACTGATATGCAGCAACATTTCTCACAGCAGAGACGCTACATTGTATGTTTGAAGAGATTGTCATTTACGTGGCAACATCATTGCACCCTCCAACACTGATTGACTCACTGGTGTCAGTGTTGCTGGTTTTATTGCGGCACATGCGGAGGTAATACGGGCTTTCATGTTGTCCATTGTTGTTTGAAACTTCTGATACACCATATTTTTCACATGTTCCCAGACAAAAAAGTTCATGGCGGTAAGGTCCAGTGGATGCACTGGAAACCTCTGAACAGGACTGCCCCATCCTGTCCATCGATTTAGGAATTGTTGGTTCAATACACTGACGGGTTCTGTTCTGTAGTCTGTACATGGATAAATAAAAAACACAAGATGGTAACTGTTACGTACATATCAATGTTTGTGACATGAAACGCTATTATTTCTTCCGGTCCGCATGATAACAGTGAAATTAATATTGCAAACGTCAATCAAATCACAATTATGAGCAGTGTGAGGTTCAAACTTGCATCTTGGAATGTGCAATAGCAGTGTGTTTGGTTTATTTCAAGGGTCAACTTCACTCTGCAGTTTCTAGAGATGCAACTGATGTATTTCTATGCAACCAACGCCTTTCTTTTTGTGATTTTTCACATTATTGATTGTGTAAGAAATAATATGGAATGTCCATTTAAAGAAAACATGTTTGTGTTGAAATATTTCCGTATATTTCAGAATGTCTCATAGTATTTACTTTCATGAGCGTCTACCTCACATTCACACTCACTAAAGTCATTTTTCAATATCCGTTGTGGTTCCAGATATATCTGTGCTGAAACATTTATGTGGTTCACCCTGTATACATAACATTCTTTCAACTTTTTGTCCTTAAAAAGTCTTTGAACAGTAAATTCACATTTTGTACTTGGGATCCTAATTCCACTTGCCCTAATACTTGAATAGTGAGAGTAAACGTGCCTTTTGAGCACAGGTATGATATGCATTCAATATGTCACAAGGAGTTTTGACCTCAGTCGATATGTTGTTTCATACATCTATCGTGGCTGCTGCTGGCCTGTGGGAAGAGGATGAAGATGTGTTTTCCAGTGACCACTTTCCACTCTTAACCTGTTTATGAACTGGGAAAGCCCTTAAAAGAAGGCAGACAGATAAATTTCCAGCAAGATTGACTGAATACTATTCAGCCAACTGAATTCAGGATGTTTCACGAAACTGCGGAGATGCCAACGTACCTGCCCCTTGCAAAGTAAAGGGTGCCGTTGTGCAAACAGCTCAAGTGCAGACTATCTCAGACAAACTCTCTTAACATTTCAAGCATATCTCAGACTGTGAAACAACCTTTTGCAGACTTCATTGAGACATATCAGCTCATTGCTTGACTTACAATTTCTACATGGTGACAGTGGAATACAGAGTATTCTGTGGTTTGAAGTACCTGAAGCATTCTTCATTATTTCACATGGACTAAATGTTTCAATGGCAGTACTGAAGAACACAACTAGGCCACAAGAGGATCATTCTGCAGTGAAAGGACACAGGTTGTTAGCATTGTTTGGGAGGATGGAGTATCTGAAGTGAAATACTGAAGACATATTTGTGTAATAAGTTGATTCCTTTGCACTTTATGCTCTTCCCAAATCCTTCATCAAACTATATTGGGGTGTTTTGCCAATACTTTCTTCAGAATAGGTACCATATATATTTGTAAAGTTACTCTTTGTTGACACTGGCATACAGTAAAAATAGTTACTTCTTTAATAGCTATCATGTTACAACTTACACTTTTAATTAAGTTGAAAACAGTTTGTACATACTTTGTAACATGTAGACTGCATAAGCAACATTCTGTGTGTGTGTGTGTGTGTGTGTGTGTGTGTGTGGAAAAGGGAACTGTATCTTATAACTAGGAAGAGTAATGACCAGAAACAGTGAAATGCTATAAAAACTACTGCACTGTATTAAGAAAGTTATTGAAAAGTCCAAAAGTATGTGCATTATGCCTGAGATTAGCACATCTGGAATATTGTTAAAAAGGAAACAGGGCAACAGAAAGTACAGGAAGACTGTATTTCTATCAAACTCAATGAAAAGTTTGTTAACAGGGAGTCAGAAGTAGAAAACATGTTTAATAATCATTTTAAGTGTTGTACAGAAAATAGGATCCAGCTATACATTATAAAATGCAAGGCAATATATGGAAGAGTCAATACTTATGTAGTTTGATAAAACTGAAATTCGATCCACCTCTCCTGCTGTGATTAGGAAAATAATAAAATCACTCAAAAGTAGAAGCTCACATGGAACTGATGGCATTTCCAACAGAGTACTAAAAGCTTGTTCCCAACAGATAAGTAGGGTTCTCAGCCACATTTGTAGTAGCTCACTGGAACAGGGCATTGTTGTATGAGTGGGACAGTGCAGAAATGGTTTAATTCATATTTAACTGGAAGAATGCAGAAGGTTGATGTATTAATGAGTTGCCACTCTGTATTCATGAAGATGCAGAGCTAGTTCTTTTTTACTGATGATACAAGTATAGTAATCACACCCAACAAACAAGAATCAGCTAAGGAAGTTCTAAATAATATCTTTCAAATAACTATTAAGTGGTTCTCCACAAATGGACTCACACTAAATTTTGAGAAAACACAGTATATAAAATTCTGTACAGTAAATGGCATAACACCATTGATAAATACAGATTGTGAATAGAAGTCTGTTGCTAAGGCAGAATATTCAAAATTTCTGGGTGTGTCCATTGATGAGAAATTGAATAGGAAGAAACACATAGATGATCTGCTGAAATGGTTAGGTTCAGCTACTTACCGCAGTGTCCCATTGTATCTTCTCTAAAACTTAGAGCCGCACTCCTTGGACTATCAGTGTGAACTTACTTGAATGCCGGATACAGGCTCAGCTTCCCTGCAGCTCCGGAGTCTTCTGCTTGCATCAAACTCTCCTCCAAAGATTTTATATTTAGAAGAAGGTGAAAATTAATCTGCTATTCCAAAATCCTATTACCTAGTCCAAATAAAGACTCTCTCAAAATTCAGTTGCTGTTAACATGTTCTATATTCAAAATTCAATACACCATTTCACTGCCACATTAAACAGTAAGCCCACACTTTCTTACGGCATTCGACCCGACTGAATTCAACCAAATTAAATAACATTTTTTCTCAACGATACAATACTAATGTACATGTCCGTCTGCTCGAGACCAAGTCACTATTAATAATAATCTTTTTTTTTTCTTCCGTTGTCTCTCCACAACACACAACAATCACCAATGTTTTTCGTGCATGAAATTCGTCCACGGAATTCTGGGCCGGAAGTTTTTCTTTTCTCTTTGTTGCAACCGAGTGCGTCACTTGTTGACCCGGTTTTGCTCTTCTTTCTCGGTTAGCCTGCACAAATAACATTCTGTGGCAGCGTGTATCTGTTTATGCTACAACCCACTACAAAATAATATGTGTTCGAAGCGGCTGGAACACAAGTGACTCCAGACTTTCGTAAAATTCTGAGGGCGCTACATATCCCTCCCCTTAGCTCAAACAGTCGTTATTTTAGATACAACGTATGATATCTTGTGCACTTATTATTCACACAAAACCAATAGCACAGAAATAAAAAATACATTTGTCTCATTGCTATCGTTCCCTCAGATGGTCAGTCATTTTACCAATAGATTTAGTAGTACAAGCAATTTACGATACAACAAATCTTGACCAGTTAATCAAATATAAGCCTTCCTTCGAGGCTATTTTAGAATCGTGCAAAATAAATCCCTCCCCTTAGCCAGTCACAAATATCAGGTGTTGTTCTCATCAAATAACTCTTTCCTTCTTTACTCTACAGTTGCAAAAGTAACCACCTGTTCTTTCAGAATGCATCGTCTTTAGATAAGGATAAAAGAATTCAAAGTTACCAGGGGAAACTTTTCCACAATAAATTAGAATTACAATACCTCCCATTTCCTGCGGGTACAGTATCTATACATGACATAAGGTCCTATGAACATAATTTTCTTCCTCACATCCCTCCGGGTCTGCCTACCTGTCATTTTCTCTCATTTCAACAATATCGGGTGTGCCTTCCTTATCCTTTCTCAACAGTGTACATAGTCACTCCTCTGGCATATACTTCATATAATTCTCTTTAATATTACCTCGTCAAATATACGTGTCCTCCTTGATTCCTTTTTCTTACAGATTGCTTCCATAGCTTTAACACTTAATTATCCTCCACCTATTTTTTATTACTCTATTGTTTCTTATCAGGCTATTCGGGATGCACAATCCTATTCTTATCCTCAGAAACTTATGAACTCCATCTGTTGATACAGGTTCTGGTAGTGTTTTTCTTCTCTGGCTTAACTTTTATCTTCCCTTAGCTCTACTTATTCTACAAGGTACTACGATATCTAGGAACAGTTTATTTTAACTTACTCTAAATGCATCATTCCCTCTGAGAAGTGCAACCGTCATCCTTATAACCAAGTGCTCTAGTCCTTGACTAGCACTACTTCCCCCTCTTACACGTGACGGTTGTCACTTCTTATCTGGTGTTTCTTGTCTGCACGTTTGTCTTCAATTGTCTTAGTGATGAAGTGTGATCGTGTGTCCCGATTCTTCGGCCAGCTAAGGTTCTTAGTTGAAGATTTATATAAATCACGGAAAAGAGAAGGACTTTAGCGAGAGAAGTATATGAATGTGGATAGAGGGAAAGATAGATTGGTACTCTAAAGAGAAGTAAGAAAGGAAATAAAAGAGTTGGTTGCTAAGATCGAAGAAAGAAAGAAGATAGCCCCAAAGACAGGAAACCCTTCCCTCTCCCCTTCCCCAGGATCCCCACTTCGCCAGTACTTAGGTGAGAAGCCGGAGGAGGTATGATGTTCGGCGTCTCCTACAGAACGGATGTTCTCACCGTCACCTTAGAAGTCCCCGAAGAAAAGATCTTAGCAGCTCCTATGGAATGGCTAATGATGAAGAACCAGTCCCACTTGTTTGCGAGGGCTGTATGAAGGGTGTGGTGTTTGTGTAGTGTCGGTCGTGTCTATGCCTACACTACCCACCCGTTATACAAAATTAACCACAAACCCTCCCCCATCACATTCTTTACAAAAGGTACAAAACATTTTGTAAAAATTTAAACATCATGTAACACTGAATTATACCGTTTCCCTCAACACTGGCGTTTATAATGTTCTATCTAGAAGTACAGAGACAACCAGATAACACTCTCGGGAACACAGTCCCCGGGTTTTACCCTTGCAGAACTCACATATGAGATTACCCTTCTGTTTTCGGCACGCTTGCTCAGCGGAATATCTCGAGATCCCAATGCAGTTTCAAAGTTGACAAATTTATGTCAAGTCTGTGAGGGACCTAGCCTTCGTAGATTACATCTACGGGTTTTACCTTTTCAGAACTCGAAAATGAGATAACCCTGAACCTAGTTGTCAGTACAGTCGTTTCAGGCTGACGTGAAAACGACCGGTTATAGATTTATAGTATGGGAATAGATGACAGAATAGTTGAAGAAGTGAAGGGGATCCGATGCAGGAAAACTAAAGTAGAAGCAACACCGCATCCAACTCGGGAACCGGTGGACGTAACTCCGCCCGTTAACACAGAATGTCAACGTCCCTGGGGGTTTTGTACATATCTCTTTATATCTTGAACAGTATACATTCCTTTCTCCTCTGTTGGTTTGTCTAAATACTTGGCCCTCGTCAAGTGCCAGTCGAAATACTTACGCATCGAAACCCAGGCGTTGCTGTAGTATTTCGGGTCCCATAAATCTGAAATTAACTTTTCTTATGCACTGGAAGACCAATATTTTTCTTTGAATTTTCTTTGAAAGTCTTCCCAGGACGTAAAGTTCTCTATGTTTACTGTGCCCCATCTAAAGCTTCACCCTCCAAATAACCTATCGCAAATTCTATTTTCTTAGCCTCTTCCCAACTTTTAAGCATGGCCTGATTAAATCGTTTTAGGAAATGGGTGGGGTGTACCTCCCCGTCTGGTTTAAACCTGGGGAACTGTCGGGAAAAGCCTGAATTCGATCCCCATTGCAAATCGTTAATTATTTCTTTGTTTAAAACAAGATTTTGAGACACTGTACTCTTTTCAAGTTTCTCCTGAATAATTTTGAATTCCCTTCTTAGGTTTTCTAAGTCTTTTTTAGTATGATCTAATTCGGAGGTCATTATAGGCGAAGGAATGTCAACGCTTAATTTTTCTTCCACTTTTCGTTCTATTAGCTCATCCACCTGTTCCTCTATACCGGTTAGATTGACCAACTCAGTTGTAGTTAACTTTTCTTTGAGATTTTGTTCTACAGTTTCTAAACGTGAGCTAACTCCTGAAATTTGCGCCTGAACTAATGGGAGCAATTTATCTTGTTTATGTACATTTGTTTTAATGTTACTTAATTCCTGTTTAACCACATCAAATGTGACCTTACAGACATCTTTCAAGGAATCAGAATTTTCGTTGACTCTGGTTTCTAGGCTGCTACATTTACAGTCGACATCATACTCTAATTTCTGGGCGATTTCCCGTAAATTTTTCTCCTGTCTCTCCTCTAAGCCTTTAAACAAAATATTTACTCTTTCGCTTAAAGAGTCAGACAATTCTTTCTTCAAGTCTAACTTGAGGTGCTGCATTTGAGTGTTCTCTAAGTATAATTTAGACTTTAATTCTGAGTTCTGTAAATGTAGTTTAGAATTTAATTCTGCCTTCAGCTCGTCTTGTCTTGTGTTCTGTGAGTCAAACTGAGTTTTGATAAACTTCATTAATTCACCCAAATCAGGTCCTGGGTTTCCTATCCCCGTAGCCCCAACATGCTCTTCTGATGGTTAATTATCCCCTTTCATGTTATTCTTCTTAGCCTTAAGTAGAGTCAACATTCACAGTACCCCCTACTCACAAGTCTTACACTGCACAATTGAACAATAGTCAAAGTTCGCTCACCCGGTGTGACTTGACGATCTGCTACGGGCGGCGTCGGTGTTGGTGTAGACGGCGGCGTCGGCGTTGTAGACGGCGGCGTTGGCGTTCGTGAACGGCGGCGTCGGCGTCGGCGTTTGTGAATTAATGGATTGGGTGTAGCATTCGTTCTACTCGATTTCCTTGCTTCTATCACCATTACCCAACAAGACAATGTTCGATAAATATCTTCGAATCTTGTTCGTTGTTACGGCAACAATCGTCAACCTTTTCAACCTGATTTCGTTAATCTTCCACCTTCTTCATAGGTCCTTTCTTTACCGGTCGCCACGTTATGCGGTGCCCCGTTGTATCTTCTCTAAAACTTAGAGCCGCGTTCCTTGGACTATCAGTGTGAACTTACTTGAATGCCGAATACAGGCTCAGCTTCCCCGCAGCTCCGGCGTCTTCTGCTTGCATCAAACCCTTCTCCGAAGATTCTATCTTTTGAAGAAGGTGAAAATTAATTTACTATTCCAAAATCCTATTACCTAGTCCAAATAAAGACTCTCTCAAAATTCAGTTGCTGTTAACATGTTCTATATTCAAAATTCAATACACCATTTCACTGCCACATTAAACAGTACGCCCACACTTTCTTACGGCATTCGCACACGACTGAATTCAACCAAATTAAATAACATTTTTTCATAACGATACAATACTAATATATATGTCCGTCTGTTCGAGACCAAGTCACTATAAATAATAATCTTTTTTTTTCTTCCGTTCTCTCTCCACAACACACAACAATCACCAATGTTTTTCGTGCATGAAATTCGTCCACGGAATTCTGGGCCGGAAGTTTTTCTTTTCTCTTTGCTGCAACCGAGCGCGTCACTTGTTGACCCGGTTTTGCTCTTCTTTCTCGGTTAGCCTGCACAATTAACATTCTGCGGCAGTGTTTATCTGTTTATGCTACAACCCACTACAAAATAATGTGTGTTCGAAGCGGCTGGAACACAAGTGACTCCAGACTTTCGTAAAATTCTGGCGGCTCCACATTACGCTATTAGGGTTGTTCCAATTTTTGGTGATAAACTTGTCAGTAAATTACCCCATTATGCCTGTTTTCATTCACTGCTTTCATATGGTATCATATTTTGGGGTAATTCATCATTGAGAGGAAAAGTATTCATTGCACAAAAGCGTGTAATCAGAAAAATAGCTGGAGCCCAGCCGAGATCACCTTGCAGACATTTATTTAAGGAAATCGGAATATTCATAGTCCCTCCAGACTACATATATTCACTTATGAAATTTGTTATTAATAATCCATCCCAGTTCAAAAATAACAGCGAAGTGCATAGTTGCAACTCTAGAAGAAAGGATGATCTTCTCTGTTCTGGGTTAAATCTGACTTTGGCTGCCACAAAAATCTTGGGTCATTTGCCAAATAGCATTAAAAGTCTGGCAGATAGCCAATCAAGATTTAAAAACATATTAACAGAACTTCTGAATAACAATTCCTTCTACTCAATAGATAAATTTAAAGATATGAAGTAGTAAATAAAAAAGATTATTTTGTGTAAAGAAAACTTACGTTAAAGTGACATGTTCCACATCATTACAAAATGTCATATTCATGATCTATGGAACAAGTATTATGTATGTAAATCGTGGTTTAATAAAATAGAATTACAGTGACTGTATTCTTCAAACATTTGAAAACATAATTTTTTGTCAGCGATCTGTTTTTACAGTTCTTATAATACTACATACCGTGACAACATAAACAGTTCTGTTATTTTCAATTCGTAACTGCGGACAGTTGATTTTGACTCAAAAATTTTGACAATGGGGTTGTGTGGCCCCTGACAGAATGGGGCCCGTAGCATTTGCTATACACAGGGATTGAACAAAAATATGGAAACACCACAAACATGACACATTACCATGCGTAGTACAGTGCAGGAAACTCTTTCTCATTCAAAACAGCTTCCACTCCCCTTGAAATGGATATATACAGGGTCTCTCTGGTTTTAAAGGGTATCTTATACCACTCTTTCCGCAAAATAGTGGCAGTTCAGGTAACAATGGTGGAGGTGGATAGCAGTTGCATCCCCCTTCTCTCCGAATTAGACCACAAAGGCTCAATAAATTGTGATCTCGACTGTGATGTCCAGGAGTGATACGACAATTTATCCTCCTACTGAAAAAACCAGCTTTGGATGGTGCGAGGTGTGTGGGCAGTGACCCTGTCATCTATGAACACAGCATCATCATTGGGGAACAAACATTGTGTCGTGGGATGGACCTGACCAGCCAAAATGGTCACATAAACATTGGCAGTAATGCGCCCTTTCAAAGTAGCCCTGGGGCCCATCGAATACCACAAATATGACTGCCCAAATATTACCAAACACCACGTTTCACTCTTGGGACATAACCTTAGCCAGAAGTTGGTAACAATGTGAAAGAAGATTCTTCTGTCTAAATGACTTTGTTCCATTGCTCTATAGTCTAGGTTTTATGGCTTCAGCACCTTATTTTCCTGTTAGGGGCATTTGCGTCACTAATGAGTGGTTTTGGAATTCCAACTTGCCCTGCAATTCACTGTTATGGAGCTTTCTTCTTCAGGGGCGATTCTAGAAGTCAGTCAAGGGCGGGGGGGGGGGGGGGGGGGGGCTAATAGCGTGGTGGGTGGGTGTGTGTGTGTGTGTGTGGGGGGGGGGAGTTTGGAGGAATGGTATATCGCTTAACAAAAGAAGAGTTGGGGTCATCCACCGACAAATTGGTAAGATCTGGTGTTGCTTAAAGTAGTTTTTGGTAACTGTATTGGAGTTCAGGGTAAAAACGTGTCTACAGAGTGTGTGTGCCCAGGAAAATAATACAATTTGACCCAGGTGTCCGGCGATTTAGAAATTTTTGTCTGGGGTCAGCAATTTAAGTGTTCGTAGGCATACCCGGTGTATTTAGCTTTCTTGATTACTGGATGTGGTACTCGTACATTGATATACATCCAATGTATATTAAGAAATAATATGATGCCCATTTTAAATTAAATGATATTTATTGGTTTAGATAGTACGCTACTTGCCACTCTTTTGTTAACATGTGTTTTAAATACATTGCAACCTATATTGCTGCATAATTATAAAAAAAATGATTGAATCTGTTGAAGTAATATACTCACTGATTTCTGAAGTCATTTTATCTAGTGTAATATGATATTCCTGGGGGGGGGGGGGGGGGGGGGTGAGGGCTATAGCGCCCCCCCCCCCCCTTTGACACCACTCCTGTTCTTGTTTTTGGTGCTCACAGGGTTCTTGAGTGTGACATTCAATTCTGTAGGGTTTTTGGAACTGTCATCCTCTTACGTTTTGTTACAGTACTCTTCAATGGCTGTCTGTCATAATCACTCAACACACACTTCTATCCGCATTGTGATGTAGTGGGTGACGTTTCTCACTTTCTCAGTATGCAGCATAAATCTTTGATATGCTGCCTCTCCAAGCAGTTTGACTTCCTTAGTTACTAAAGCACCCACCATACAAACAGGAACCATCTGCCTACATTCAGCATCACTTACCTCTAACGCAATGCGTTCATAACTACATAGAGTCTGTTCTGACTGTGACAGACACTTGCAACGTATTGAAGACATTGCACAGGTTCCATTAGTGATCAAATACAACAGCACAACCTGTAGGCATGGCTGGCACCTGCATTTATGTGCAAGCATGACTTTCTTGTGGTGTTTCCTTATTTTTGTCCAAACCTTGTAGATAACCACCCTTACAGTTGACCAACAACACACCATGTACGTTTAGCTCACACCTCAAAAAATTAGTCACTTCTAGAGAACTTATTACAAGCATCATTTAATATGGTCTAATTCCACCCCAGGTCTTGGTAAGTGCTAAGAATCGGATAGAAAGTGAGTCCATAGGGTTGTGCAACTACGTTGCATCCAGGTTCAGTCACTCACTGATGATCTGCTTGTACAGTTCCACCAAATTGCAGGGATGCTATTGTTGGCGTTTTACCCCCCCCGTTCCAACACGTCCCACAAATTTCTGTGCGATTCAAGTCAGATGATTTTGCAGGCCAATCAAGATCTCGTAGGGTGGGGGAGAGTTCAGAAAACTTGTTGCATATTCCCCAGCCCAATGAATTTTGCTTTCGTCATGTTTATGTGCCTGTGTCAGCAATGGCCTCTTGCGAGGTGACCAACGCCAAATGTCCCTTGCACGCAATGGTCTCTCGCCAACAGACCCTCATACACTGCGTACAGCAACTCCTGTCGGATCTGGATGCAATTGTGATTCACAAGCCTTAAAACACATATTTGGTCCCTCTCACTCAGGATTATTTTCCGACAACAGTTCTGACATTGTGTTTCGTGGCCACGTGTAATGCATTACTGCTTATAGATACATTGAAGACTCAGTCACGAAACACCAACAAATCCAGCACTTCACATAGCATGTGGCCATGGGCATGGCCAAACACGATTGCCCTTTTTGCCACTCTGTCACGTCCTTACATACACCGATATCCAGGTTTACATAGAATGCCTCACTGATCGCTACTGCTTTATGCTCATGTAGAGGCAGTGCACGTGCAGTTAAAAACGTGACTTGACTGCTACACCATGTGTAAAGTCTTAACGATTCACCTGTGCGTGTGCGCTGGGGTGTTTAATGTTTTGTCTAGCGAGCTTACGTCAAAACATTTCTTATTTTCTGTTTTTTCTACTTTAATTTTTCCTATTTGTTTTTCCTGGGCACCAGGGCCAAATTGGTTCTCGATGACACTGCACATTACAGCAGCTTGTTTTTGCCCCTGCAAGACATTGTGATTTAAATCTAGCTATCAAAATCAAACCCGAACACATTTAATAGAATACACTTTCATGAGAAGCAGAATATTGTGGCGTGCTGCATCCACATTAAAACCCTGACTTATCACTCAATGATTTTCATCTTCAGCCAAACTTCATTAATATTTTCTTGTAGTAAGGGTCCACAGCTTCTATAAATTTTTAAAGAATTTCATTTTTACTTCAGCTGTTAGAAATTAGTAGTTGGAATTAGAGTTAGAACCCACAAAATGCAATCTTGAAGCTGAAAGGAAGATAAAATCCTTTAAAAATAGAAGAAAAATAAAAAAAAATTAAAACGCTTCATTAATATGTTACAGAGTTGGCTAGTTTCAAAGTGAAGCAGAGACTACACTAAGGCCCGGAAGTTTCGACAAAGAGTTTGTGTAAGTTAGCATTGCATTGACAAAGATGCCTAAATGCATTTGGTGATTGTCTACAGAAAAATTATATTTGTGACTCAGAATATATCTCTGCAAATGAGAGATATATTTCACCTTAGAAAATTATTTGCTTGTTTTGGTATGGCTGTGCGAAATCCGAGCCATTCAGAATAGATCTTGTTACATCTAGACAGATTCTATAATAAATACTACTAAGAAGGCCGGGAAGATATCACACGTCATGTTTCACAATGGAAATTTCTAAATTCTTATATTAATGCTCGCCATTACGGCCCCATTTCAATGATTGTTACGCGTTCGGCAAGATGCACTAATCGCACAAAGATTTTTTAAATGCGCAGTAACTACACTGACCGGCATGATGTGTAATTATCTGTTTAATCAAAGTGAAGCACTGCAACCAATTGTTTTAGATGGAGTGCATTACTGACACTACTTTGTGAACTAACGAAGAAGAGTTGATTGTTTATTGCACTAGCCTCAATTGTTTCCCGTGCAACCTGGAAAACACGTCACTGAATGTGGGCAAATTATGTTTTCCCGCTGTTGTAGTGCATAATGTTGTACCCTGAATTGTTCCCCTTCCAATCACACGTGTTTGTAGGATCTTTCTGTGATTGTCGTAATCAGCTTTGTGGAGTAAACATGCCCTTAAGCCCTGAACAAGCTGCAAAACCTGTTGTTTTGGTGGAAGATGACCGGAACATTCATTACATTGCATAAGTGTTGAGGACTACACGGTTTCTGGAACTGTACGAAGGCACAAGGAAACTGGAGGTTTTGCAAGGAGACCATGTACAGGCCTGAGAAGAGAGAAATAACCGCTTCTTATAATTTCAAGGTCTCCTCAACCCCTGCTGAAGCACGAAATCGACTCCAACAATTCGAGGGAGAGAACCACATGAAGAAGACTCGAAGAAGCCAATCTTCAATCCAGAAGACCTGTTACAGGTCCGGAACTCACCACAGCCACTGATGTCTTCACCGATGATTTCCGAAAACTACTACCGGAAATTGTCCCACGGGGGATAGCACAAATGGGTGAATGAGTGTGGTGGAATACTGTGGCTTACCAAACCACAAGGGTTGGATATCTCTAGAAGGGAGACACACTTTGCACAGACAGCAAAACAGATGATCACCTACCACAGAAAAAAATAACGTCAAATTTGTAAATACTCAAGTTCGTCGTTTAAAGAGAGATAAGTGCGTATTAATGTGTCAGGTACCCAGTAGCGAGCTCTCATAAATAATGGTACCGTATTCACGCGAATCTAATGTAGCATAGAATTTAATGCGCACCCCAATTTCAAAAATTAAAGTAATAAAAAAAGTAATGTTGGCACATGGCTGTTAGGGTATTTTTGTACTGTTGAAATTTATTTTACAGTGCTAACTTTATTTCAAACAATAGTGAATGTATACATGAAATATAAAAAACAACAATAATTTATTATTTAGTCAGTGATTACAGTAATAAGTGACATTTTCATTATTAAAATAGAACACCTAACATGATTACCTGCATGACATACAAAGAAACATACCGTAAATTACGGGCGTTACTCATCATTATTCACTAATGTCATCATTACTGGCATCCTCGGAAGAGTCTACATCAGAAATAGATTCATTTCCTCTTTCCCCGCCATCTTCGGTGTCGTTCCACAACACATCATCTTCACTGCCATCCAGAGTACAGGGTGCCCATAAAGTAAGTATCCATTTTCATTTTCCAGATGTGCTACATCAAAAACATTATATTTAGAGAGAGTAGCTAATTCTGTTAAGCATGTCCACCTTCCTTGTCAGCACACTGTTCCCATCGCCCTGTGGTTGCATGGAACACGCGCTGTAACATTTGAGAGCTTGCTATGCATGCCTCTCGTATTCGCCATTTCAGTTCATTCAAATATGGCACCCTGGTAGCATAAACTCGAGTCTTGACGAAACTCCACGCAAAAAAGTCCTCTACACAGATCAGGCAATCGTGTTTGTTGACGACGCCGCAGACATGAAATGTCGCCTCGTCGCTGAACATAAACAAGATTCATCAGGTCCTCCTCGGCTACAGCCTCCAACAGATAATGACACATCGCTGCTTGTGCCACATGGTCTTCATCCTCTAGCTGGTGAAGAACCTGGATACGATACTTCTTTTTAAGGGTGTAGTGAAGCACTTTCTACACTGTGGATTTCCGCATGGCTAGTTCACGACTGAGCCAGCAGGTAGATGCCGTTGGACTTCTTTTGATAGCTTCCCCCTCACGCTGTACAGATTGTGGGCTGACCGGTGGTCGGCCGGCGCTTCTCTCATCAGCTACAGATCCTGTACGCCGGAATTTGTTGACGAGCTTCCGAATGGCAAGTCTTGTAGGGCATCCTTCCGATATTTTCTCTCAAACAGCCTCTGGACCTCAGCATAGGTTTCACCACGTAAAAACGATGTTCCAGAATTGTGATTCTTTCGGCAATTGTTAACATTGTGATGTCTCTTCACAGTACCTGTAACAGAAATAACGCACATGTGCGTTTTCCGCAAAATAGATACTTACTTTATGGGCACCCAGAATTTGAAATACAGCATTTCTTGAATGATTTTACGATCATCGGTGCTTCGACGCGTTTCCAGGCAGCCGAAACCCAGTGCGCAATAATGTAGGATGTAGCACGTTTAATTTTTCCTCTCGGAGTCAGTTCACGATTTGGTTCGAAAAAACATTTTTCGTACTGTTCCTGAACGTAACCGTTGAAAGGTTTATTTGTACTAACGTCCAGGGGTTGTAATATAGAAGTCATTCCTCCAGGAATAATAACAAGGTCACTGGGTAGGTTGTGGATCTTCTTTTTTACGTCACCTGTGAGATGACCACGAAATGCATCAAGACAAATCATTGATGGTTGCTCGGAAAGCCCACAAGAACAGAATTCCCACACGTTTCGGAGCCAGTCAAGCATTAGAGTTTCAGTCATCCATTCCTTCCTTTGATTCCGAATAACGACATCAGGAAATAGCTTTTCATTTTTTGGAATCTTGGGGCTTGTTTTTCGCTTGAAGATTAAAAAAGGGGAAAGTGATGCCAGCATTACTGTAATCCGCTGTTTTTTTACACCCAGATGTTTTGATGGTAACTTCTTTTGTACCCTTCTCGTCAGTGGTGTAATTACGTAGCATATCAAACCAAATTGAAGTCTCATCAGCGTTGCCTATTTCGCCCATCGAAAAATTCTTCTCTTTCCGAAGTGTGATAACATACCGCTGAAATTCTTGAAGTTTCTTCTCAAAATCCTGTGGAAGTTTTTGGCATATTCTTGTGTGGCGTCGCAGAGATAGGCCCGTTCGTTTCATAAAGCAATCAGTCCATTCTTCCTCCTTTCTCGGACGAATTCAAAAACATTTACTTCAACGTCAGTCCAGGCCAGTCCAGTGAATTTCTTTCTAGTAACGGTGGTTGCAAATCACCCCGATTTCTGTTTCTTCTGTACGCAAACGTTACTCTCAGCTACATTGAACTCTCTTCCTGCCCTTCTGTTACCATATTTTTCATCATAAAGAATTACTTTACCCTTGAAAGTAGCTTCATACAATATTCTCCTCTGCTTGTCTTCCATTTCCTGAGTGCCTAATGCAAACACAATGCGAAGTACTATAGTAGACCAACAATAATGAAACGAGGTTGAGAAGTACAATAATGCGATGTAATGTACGGGACAGTACCTAAATTTCAACAAGCAAATAAAAAGCAAACAAAAGAACGACAAGTTCTATTTAAACCGACGACTAAAGAAAATTTCCTCTCGTGGCAGTATTGGATTTTGTTCTGACGCCTGCAAACAGAATTCAGAACTGGAAATATTTACCAGCTCTTTTAACTCGATAACCTCTTACCCGATTTACGTCTTTCTCTTTTAATTCACAGATACGGTACCTATATTTTCTTGCTAGAGTTTAATAAATGTCTTGCTACTTCAGATCACATATGGTAAGAAATACCGGTGAACGATTCAAGTTTTTACTCGAATCTAATGTGCCATCGAATCCCATTTTCACCCCACTTGTGAGTATTTCGTGCGGTAAAAAAAAAAAAAAGTGCTCACTAGATTCGCGTAAATACGGTATATTTCGTTTCAGCTACGAAAGTAACACGCTCGGAGTATTAAAATAATTGGCTCGCGCATTTGTGCGATGTTTTGATCCAGCCTCATTGACAGCACTGCCTAGTCGCAAGACTTTCTTGTATTTGGAGAGCTTCATTGCTAGAGGAGTGCACGACAGCGATCGTGAGTTCTGACATGGGTACTTCTAGCGCTTATGATGTAAGAACTTTGGTCTCTGCGCTGATTGTCACAACTCTGGGCTTGGCAAGCTTTTCATTTAAATTGAATGTCAGTGGTAGACTTAAAACTGGCGAATAAGTGCTAGTTGTGCTCTGGACTGTCTATTTTTGACAGTGTTTAATGATAGGGACTTTGAAAGAGTTCCATTAGAAATACACTGACCAGCACGAAAAACGCTACACTTCAATATCTTACAAAAACTGAAATTAATTTAAACTTGTGACACTTTTATGACACTTATCCACTATCTTATGATGGGATACTGTGGTACCGGTACGGTTCCGACAATGAAAAACGAAAGAAGACTATAAACAAATTTAACAAATTAAGCCAGAAATGCACACTTCAAGGAAATTCTGAGTAAGCTCATAAAGGTAATGCAGGCCTGTTTTGACGTTACACACTTCGCACTTTACTTCACAGATCTTGGAGACAATTGAGGAGACATCTGTTCGCAACTTCAAAAGCGTGTATTTCCACCTGTTGCACCAATGACGGCATTCAACCTTTCAGGCATGTTCCTTATTAATGTGGTAATGTGCTGTTGATGAATCATATCCCCTTCTTCCAAGAGAGCGTTCCGTGGGTCCTGTGGGTTCTCTGGATAGTGCTGACAGGCTCTTCTCCCTAGCCACGAGGCGTGTCCAGATAGTAGGGAATCCAGGTCCAAGCCCCACTCTGGTACAAATCGTTAGTCACAACCTACTCATTACAAATAGATTGTGTTTGTGCAGTTGACTCGAACAGAGAATGTCGAGAATTGAGATTTGTCACCAATTGTTACAAAAATTATGGCAGTTCTATTTACAGGGTGTTTCAAAAATGACCGGTATATTTGAAACGGCAATAAAAACTAAACGAGCAGCGATAGAAATACACCGTTTGTTGCAATATGCTTGGGACAACAGTACATTTTCAGGCGGACAAACTTTCGAAATTACAGTAGTTACAATTTTCAACAACAGATGGCGCTGCAAGTGATGTGAAAGATATAGAAAACAACGCAGTCTGTGGGTGCGCCATTCTGTACGTCGTCTTTCTGCTGTAAGCATGTGCTGTTCACAACGTGCAAGTGTGCTGTAGACAACATGGTTTATTCCTTAGAACAGAGGATTTTTCTGGTGTTCGAATTCCACCGCCTAGAACACAGTGTTGTTGCAACAAGACGAAGTTTTCAACGGAGGTTTAATGTAACCAAAGGACCGAAAAGCGATACAATAAAGGATCTGTTTGAAAAATTTCAACGGACTGGGAACGTGACGGATGAACGTGATGGAAAGGTAGGGCGACCGCGTACGGCAACCACAGAGGGCAACGCGCAGCTAGTGCAGCAGGTGATCCAACAGCGGTCTCGGGTTTCCGTTCGCTGTGTTGCAGCTGCGGTCCAAATGACGCCAACGTCCACGTATCGTCTCATGCGCCAGAGTTTACACCTCTATCCATACAAAATTCAAACGCGGCAACCCCTCAGCGCCGCTACCATTGCTGCACGAGAGACATTCGCTAACGATATAGTGCACAGGATTGATGACGGCGATATGCATGTGGGCAGCATTTGGTTTACTGACGAAGCTTATTTTTACCTGGACGGCTTCGTCAATAAACAGAACTGGCGCATATGGGGAACCGAAAAGCCCCATGTTGCAGTCCCATCGTCCCTGCATCCTCAAAAAGTACTGGTCTGGGCCGCCATTTCTTCCAAAGGAATCATTGGCCCATTTTTCAGATCCGAAACGATTACTGCATCACGCTATCTGGACATTCATCGTGAATTTGTGGCGGTACAAACTGCCTTAGACGACACTGCGAACACCTCGTGGTTTATGCAAGATGGTGCCCGGCCACATCGCACGGCCGACGTCTTTAATTTTCTGAATAAATATTTCGATGATCGTGTGATTGCTTTGGGCTATCCGAAACATACAGGAGGCGGCGTGGATTGGCCTCCCTATTCGCCAGACATGAACCCCTGTGACTTCTTTCTGTGGGGACACGTGAAAGACCAGGTGTACCGCCAGAATCCAGAAACAATTGAACAGCTGAAGCAGTACATCTCATCTGCATGTGAAGCCATTCCGCCAGACACGTTGTCAAAGGTTTCGGGTAATTTCATTCAGAGACTACGCCATATTATTGCTACGCATGGTGGATATGTGGAAAATATCGTACTATAGAGTTTCCCAGACCGCAGCGCCATCTGTTGTTGAAAATTGTAACTACTGTAATTTCGAAAGTTTGTCTGCCTGAAAATGTACTGTTGTCCCAAGCATATTGCAACAAACTGTGTATTTCTATCGCTGCTCGTTTAGTTTTTATTGCCGTTTCAAATATACCGGTCATTTTTGAAACACCCTGTATGTGGTATCACACTGGAGTTAGAACTCTTAAACGACCAGCTCAAGCCAACTCTCTGCACTGCTATATTACTGAAATAATTTTTTGTATGGGTTGCCAGATTCGTTTTGAGCCGCGAGATAAAGTTAACAGTCGCAACTTTGAGACTAGGGATCATTGACCTTTAAGCAAACTGATGCTCTCACATGGCAAGGACACACCCAAACGCTCACTGAATTTGCTCACATATCGCACGATTGTAGTTTATACCCAGATGTGACGAAAGCTGCTCTAGTACTCTGTGCTCCTACAGCGTTTCCGGGAAATCGGTGTTCAAAGTTTTCCGAACCTGTTGAACAGCGTACCAGAGCGCCAGCCGTCCATTAGCGGCGTTAACGTTTCTTCGGAAAGGAATCATAATATGAATGACAATCATCTTAATTTTTCGTGGTGATGTATAACCGAGGTTGAATAAGAAATCGTGATGAAACGAGTGTTTATATCTCGATGTATTAATGTGTATATCGCAAATACACTGTACATTATTGAAAGCGGGTACAGCCGTGTAGAGCTTCACTGCCGTACACGTACGTATGTACCGATAAATTAATGTTCATTTCATCACGATTCATTATTATATCTCGCCACGAATGTACCAAAATGACTATCATTACTACTGTTCCTTTGCAAAGAAACATGATTCGCTTTAGCTGCACACCAGTAACTTCCAGACCCTTTAAACGTTTAAAGAATCGCACTGCCGTGTACGAAACACGTGTTTCACGCATCGCAATATGTGCGACGTACCTCCTGAACTGTGTGTCGTACAACGATATAATGTTGCAGGTACGTTCAGCGGTATATGAGGATACTGTCTACAAAATATGTTGCGAATGCCCTTAGTAAAGAAGTGATAAATTAGAACGTCATGCCATCTGCTAAGTTTTACTGCATGAACGGCGAAAATGTGATTATTTGTGGGACATGTCAGCGAGAAAAAGTTTCTTATGTGTAAAGTTGGTTGGAAGCCGCTAAGCGCTCTTATCCTCAAATACTGGACGAATATAGGCTGGGTAATTTGCCTGCCATGGCCCCATGAATTACTATGCCTCAAGACACATGGGCAGACTCGAACTGGGAAACTTTCAATGACCGCAAGAAGGGCGCTATGAAAGGGTCAGTCAATCTCACGCTCGAACTCGGCACCTCCACACGGCCCGACCCTAGCCAGGTATGAGCCAACCAGGACGGTGTTCAGCGAACTCGTCAGTCCTGTCCACGGCAGCAGTTCGCTAACATCTGTCCAAAAAGCAACGTTTCGTCGTGTACTTCAAGTTAATCACCGATGCGAAAAATGTGGCACAAAGTCACGTTTTGCATTTTTAGTGATCGTGGGTGGTAATATACTTTTGACCTGTGGTAATTATAAATTCAAAGCTTACAGAAGAGTTCTAGGAACTAAACAACGTGGATAGTTACACTGTCGTAAAAAGTCGCGGTATTCTGTTAAATTGTTTTGCGATAGGCAGCGAAAGCTTACTTTAGCGTTTGGAAGGCACTTATGACCACACACCAGTTCCAGAATATTTGTTAAAAGAAAAGGTGAGGCCTTGAATGAAAGATCATCAAAGCTTATACGCAAGGAAGTAGACGACAATCTGACAACTGTGAACACATTAACGAGGAAGGATGTTTGGTATAATTGGAAGCATACTTCACATATGCTGAATAGGTCACTTAGTAAAACATCATAAGCTGGTGAATGAATGACTTTATTATTACATTTTAACATTACAGTCATTCATTCACCAACTGATGACGTTTTACTAAGCGGCCTATTCAGCATTTGTGCAGTACTGTCACAATTATATAATATGGTCGCACGCTCCCTGTAGGACTTCTTGTCGCATTTCCGATTTTAGGTATATTCGCAACAATATTACTCACGCTCGTTTGAAGAATATGCCAAAACTGCCAACTGCGTTTGAAATGCAGGTTACCTTATCGCAGATGGAAGTGACAATTAGAAACTATTGTCCATAATAATGATATGTAAAATTTTCATGTTTTTCCCCAGCCAATCTACATACCTATGTTAGCAGGAAACTACGTTGAAGCGCCAAAGAAACTGGTGTAGGCGTGCATATTCAAATACAGGAATATGTAAACAGGCAGAATAAAATGGTTCAAATGGCTCTGAGCACTATGGGAGTTAACTTAGAACTACTTAAACCTAACTAACCTAAGGACAATACACACATCCATGCCCGAGGCAGGATTCGACTTTAGTGAATAGAGATACCACATCGAAGCTCACCAGTATGTAAGATTTCTTAAGCGCAAGGTTGTTGATGCGTCCCAGGAAATCCACGGAGCTACAGATATGGTGTGTACATCTCCCAACGTAAGGGCTAAGCAGTTGTTTGAGGTGCTTGGCGTGAAGGTACGTTGGGGCACCAATATTGCTGGCAGTGGGACGTAACGGAAACGATTCCTTGTGCACCTTCGGCTGTCCGTAAAGTCTAGGAGGAACAGCAGCCCTCGGGCGTAGCTTCTTGGTAATCTCGTCAGGGAAGCCGGAATCCTTGAGAAGCGTCAGAGTCTTCCTCTCGACCGTCTTGGTCGGATCAGTGTCAATCTTGCGGTATGCGCTGTCACCAAGTAGGCCCCGCATCTTCTCAGCATAATCCTGTCGGAATAGGATCACTGTTACGTAGCCCTTGTCTGCAGGTAATATAACTATGTCTGGATCTTCTCTTAGCTCCCGTATGGCGGCCCTCTCCCTGTAGGAGATGTTCGGTTTCATCAGCCTTGTTTTGGTTAGAGCTCTGCAGGTCTCGCGACGAACTTCTTCAGCAGCTTCAGGTGGCAGTCGAGCAGCTGTTTGTTCCACTGTGCTAATGATGTCAGCAATGGGTACATCTTTAGGAGTCGGAGCGAAATTCAATCCTTGTTAGTGAGATTGATGATGGTCTTTCCGCTGCCATCAGGAGGGTGTTTCTCCGATATAAGGTTGAAACTTGGATGCCTGTCGTTCGGCTGACTTCCTCTGGGTTGAGTCTGCCGTGGCCCATGTGACACCATCAACCCAATCCCACGTCCAGGGATTGAACCAGTTGGCCGGTTGTAGATGTAAACGTAGGAGTTCTTTGTTGGTAGAGTCCAAGCGCCACCGCGTGAAGCGAACTCTCTCCCGTACCAAAGCTAGGATGGTACGTTTCTTGATTCTTCTGGCCGCCGCTGAGTCGATGTGATGCTTGACCTTAGCAAAATTTGGCACCACACGTTCTTCTCGGAACATCATAAGAAAAACGAAAGAACTCAGTAGACGACTTCTCTGATGACGCAGCTTGTCGACCCTTTACATGCTGCGATACATCTCCTCCCTGCAGAGGTATGTGATATGATTCTTCAATTTCTCCAGGCGTATTTTATGACGAAATAATTCTCAGGGGAACAGCCTGGTATGAGTGTGCATAGGACACAATATTTCAGCAATCGACCACGTTGCCATCATCAGGTGCGCTGATGTACTAACCGGCGGAAATATGTACATGGAACATTTCGAGGAGGAAGCTCATGAATCAGCACATCTAAAAACCACCTGTTTCTTTAGATATATGGATGATACCTTCGTTATCTGGCCACACGGAAGAGATAAACTGGCAGACTTCCTCACACATCTCAACTCCAGACACGAGAATATTAAGTTCACCATGGAGATGGAAACGGATGGGATGCTCCCTTTCCTATATGTTTTGATTAGAAGAGGAGCTGACAGCACTTTGGGCCACAGCGTGTATAGGAAGAAGACGCACACCGATTTGTACCTACACGCGGATAGCTACCATCACCCGGCACAAAAGAATGGCGTGCTCAAAACTCTTGTACACAGAGCTCACACCATCTCCGACAGGGACAGTCTTCGACAGGAATTGGACCATCTGAAGACCGTGTTTCGGAGGAACGGTTACAAGGAAGGGCAAATTCGGAAGGCTCTACATCCCACACCTGCAGCACCGGCGGAAACTAAGGATGAGCCTCACGAGGAGGCGGCCGTGGCTATTATTCCGTTTTGTGGTGCTTATCCGGGAAAATATTTCCCAGAGTGTACCGACTTCGGGGGAGGAGGGAAGAATAACGAGAGCGGTGCCGGCAGACGCCACTGAAGGAGAAGACCTAGGACGCAGCGCCCAGACGGCGGGAGAATGGACGCTGTACCTGGACCGCACCGACTCATAGGAAGCGCCTCATGGGGGACCGGGAGGGGGATTGTCCTGTATGTACATGGCGCCGGCCCACCGCCGGTCAGCGCACCAGCGCACCTGATGACGGCAACGCGGTCGATTGCCGAAATATTGTGACCTAAGCACACTCATAGCAGGCTGTTCACCCGAGATTTATTACGTTACTACTGGCCTCCCAGGAAAGTTTCCAAGCATAGAACATTTGAAGCGTTAATCACCTGGACAGAAGTCGGCATGGTGCCTGTTGTATTCAGTCTCGATCCAGTTTCTGTGTATCATCGTCAATGTGAAGTTCCAAGGGTTAAAGTAAAATTTCAGTGGTGCATCGGAGACTACTACTGGACTCCTAGAAAAGATTCCAAGCACAGACCGTTTGAAGCGTTACTCACCTGGATAAAAGTCGGCATGGTGCCTGGTGTACTCAATTCGATCCAATTTCTGAGATTCATAGTTAATGTGAAGGTCCAAGGGTTACAGTAAAACTACAGTGGTGCATCGGAAAGTAGTACTGGACTCCGAGGAAATGTTTCAAGCACAGTCGGTTTGAAGGGATTACTAGCCTGGACACAAGTCGGCATGGTGCCTGTTGTATTCAATCCGACCCAATTTCTGTGCTTCATCGTCACTGTGAAGGTCAAAGGGATACAGTAAACATGCTGTGGAACATCGGAAATTACTACTGAATTCCCATGGAAAGTTCCAATCACTGTTGTATTCATTCCCGATGCAATTTCTGTGTTTCATTTCGTTGTGAAGGTCGAAGTGTTACAGACAATCTGTAGTAGCGCATCGGAAATTAGTACTGAACTTCCAGTAATGGTTCCAAGCACAGTCCGTTTGAAGCATTACTAACCTGGACATAAGTCGCCAAGGTTCCTGTTGTACTCAATCTGGATGCAATTTCTGTGTTCCACATTCATTGTGAAGGTACAAGGGGTAGAGCAAATCTTCAGTGGTGCATCGGAAACTACTACTGGACTGCCAGGAAAAGTTCGAAGGAGAGACCGTTTGCAGCGTTTCTTACATGGACAGAAATCGGCATGGTGCCTGTTGTATTCATTTGCGATGCAATTTCTGTGTTTCATCAATGTGAAGGTCCAAGGGTTACAGTAAAACAACAGTGGTGCATCGGAAAGTAGTACTGGACTCCCAGGAAATGTTCCAAGCACAGTCGGTTTGAAGTGTTACTCGCCTGGACAAAACTCTGCATGGTGATTGTTGTATTCAGTCCGATGCAATAACTGAGTTTCATCGTTAATGTGAACGTCCAAGGGTCGCAGTACACCTGCAGTGGTGCATCGGAAAGTGCTACTGGATTCCCAGGAATGGTTCCAAACACAGATCATTTGGAGCTTTACTCCCATGTACAAAAGCCGGTATGGTGTCCGGTGTATTCAATCCCAACGCAATTTCTGTGTTTCATTTCATTGTGAAGGTCCAAATGTTACAGGAACTCTGCAGTGGTTCACTGCAAGCTACTACTGGACTCCCAGAAAAGGTTACAAGCACAGACCATTTGAAGCGTTACCCGCCTGGACAGAAAGTGTCATAGTGCCTATTGTATTCAATCCTATGGAATTTCTATATTTCATCGTCAATGTGAAGGTCCAAGGGTTACAGTAAACCTGCAGTGGTACGTCGGAAACTACTACTTGTCTCCCAGGAATGGTTCGAACCACAGACCATTTGAAGCGTTACTGCCTTGGACAGAAGTCGGCATGGTGCCCGTTGTACTCAGTCTGATCCAAATTCTGAGTTCATCGTTAATGTGAAGGTCCAAGGGCTACAGTAAACATGCAGTGGTACAGCGGAAACTAAGTTGTCTCCCAGGAATAGTACCAACCACACGCACATTTGAAGCGTTACTCCCTTGGACAGAAGTCGGCATGGTGCCTCTTGTAATCAATCCGATGCAATTTCTGAGTTTCATCGTTAATCTGAAGGTCCCAGGGTTACAGTAAACCTGCACTGTGCATCAGAAAGTACTACTGGACTCACAGGAATGGTTTCAAGCACAGACCATTTGAAAAGTTACTCGCCAGGACACAACTCGGCATGGTTCGTGTCATATTTATTCTGATACAATTTCTGAGTTTCATCGTTAATGTGAACGTCCAAGGGGTACAGTAAACCTGCAGTGGTGGATCGGAGACTAGTACTGGACTCCCAGGAACGTTTCGAAGCACAGACCGTTTGAAGCTTAGTCGCCTGGACATAAGTCGGCATGGTGCCTGTTGTATTCAATCTCGAAGCAAATTCTGTGTTTCATATCTATTGTGAAGGTCCAAGGGTTACAGCAAATCTGTAGTGGGAATTGGAAACTAGTACTGGACTCCCAGGGAAAGTTCCAAGCATAGTCGGTTTGAAGGGTTACTAACCTGGACAGAAGTCGGAATGATGGCTGTTGTATTCAATACGACGCAATTTCTGTGCTTAATTGTCACTGTGAAGGTCAAAGGGAGACAGTAAACATGCAGTGGAACGTCAGAAATTACTACTGAACTCCCATGGAAAGTTCCAATCACAGATCGTTTGAAACATTACTCGCTTGGACAGAGGTCGGCGTGATGCCTGATGTATTCAATCTAGATGCGATTTCTGTGTTTCATAGTCATTGTGATGGTCCAAGGGTTGCAACAAATCTGTAGTTTTGCATCGGAAACTAATACTGGTCTCTCAGGAAAGGTTCCAAGCAGAGACCGTTTCAAGCGTGATTAGCCTGGATAGCAGTCGGCATGGTGGCTGTTGTATTCAATCCGATGAAATTTCTGTGTTTCATCGTCAGTTTGAAGGTCCAAGGGTTACAGTGCATCGGAAACTACTAGTGGACTCCCAGGAATGGTTCTAAGAGCAGACCATTTGAAGTGTTACTCGCCTGGCCAGAACTCGGCATGGTGGCTGTTGTATTCAGTCCGATGCAATTTCTGTGTTTCATTGTTAATGTGAACGTTTAAGGTTTACAGTAAACCTGCAGTGGTGCATTGGAAAATACTACTGGACTCCCAGGAATGTTTCCAAGCACAGACCATTTGAAGCGTTACTCCGTTTGACAGAAGTCGGCATGTTGCTTGTTGTATTCAATCTCGATGGAATTTCTGTGTTTTGTGAAGGTCCAAGTGTCACTACGAACCTGCAGTGGTATATCTGAAAATACTCTTGGACTCCCAGGGAAGTTTCCAAGCAGAGACAGTTTGAAGCGTTACTAGCCTGGACAGAAGTTGGCAGGGTGCTTGTTGTATTCAATCCGATGCAATTCTGTGTTTAATCGTCAATATGCACTTCCAAGGGTTACATTAAACCTGCAGTAGTGCATCAGGAACTCTTACTGGACTCCCATTAATGGTTCCAAGCACAGACCGTTTGAAGGGTTACTTGCCTGGACAGAACTCGGCATGGTGACTATAGTATTCAATCCGATGCAATTCTGTGTTTCTTCGTTAATGTGAATCCCAAGGTTTACAATAAACCTGCAGTGGCGCATCGTAAACTACTACTGGACTCCCAGAAAACGTTCATAACACAGACCGTTTGAAGCGTTACTCCCCTTGAGAGAAGTCGGCATGCTGCTTGTTGTATTCAATCTCGATGCAATTTCTGTGTTTCATAGTCATTGTGACCGTCACAGTAGACCTGCTTTGAGCATCGGAAACTACTATTGGACTCCCAGGTTACGTTGGATGGACAGCCCGTTTGAAGCGTTACTCGCCTGGACAGAAGTCGGCGTGGTGCCCGTTTCATTCAATCCCATGCAATTTCTGGGTTCCATATTTGTTTGTGAATGTCCAAGGGTTATAGTAAACCTGCAGTGGTGCATCGGAAATTACTACTGGACTTCCAGGAACTTTTCCAAGCACAGATCGTTTGAAGCGTTCCTCCCCTTGACAGAAGTCGGCATGGTGCCTGTTGTATTCAATATAGATGCTGTTTCTTTGTTTCATCGTCAATTTGATGCACCAAAGGTAAAAATAAACCTGAAGTGGTGCATCGGAAATTACTAGTGGGCTAACACGAAATGTTTAAAACACAGTCCGTTTGAACCGTTAGTCCCCTGGACAGAATTCGTCATGGTGCCTGTTGTTTCAATCTCGACTCAATTTCATATTCATTGTGAATGTCCAAAGGTTAAAGTACATCTGTAGTGGTGCATAGAATTCGCCTGGACAGAAGTCGGCGTGGTGGCTGTTGTATTCAATCACGATGCAATTTCTGCGTTTCATCGTCAGTGTGAAGGTCCAAGGGTTACCTGCATTGTCCATCGGGAACTACTACTGGTCCCCTAGGAATGGTTCCAAGCACAGACCATTTGAAGTGTTACTCGCCTGGACAGAACTCGGCGTGGTGCCTGTGGTATTCAGTCCAATGCAATTTCTTAGTTTCATCGTTAATGTGAACGTCCAAGGGTTACAGTAAACCTGCAGTAGTGCACCAGAAAGTACTACTGGACTCCCATGAAAGATTCCATGCAAAGTCCGTTTGAAGCTTTATTCCCTTGGCCGGTATGGTGCCTGATGTGAGTAGTAGGGCAAGGAGAGTGCGACGACACGCTGCATTGTTGCCAAACTGATTCAAGATGGCGGCGATGATGTTTTCCAAGACAGCAGCATGTAGACTTGGCAACAGCGCATGACGTCATCCAAGATGGCGGCTTTTCGCGGGAAAATAGGCCAATTTTGTCCAATAACCTAAACCCCAAGAAAAAATGGCGAAAAGTTTGAATTTTGGCGACAAAGAAGAACAATTAGCAGTCTCGCATATGCGGATGACTTAGTTGTGATGGGAGATTTGATTGAAAGTTTGCAAAGTAATGTTCCAGAGCTAGATTAGAAATGTAAGGACTATGGTATGAAGATGAGCATCACCAAAACGAAAGTAATGTCAGTGGGAAAGAGATATAAACGGATTGAGTGCCAAATAGGAGGGACAAAGTTAGACCAGGTGGATGGTTTCAGGTACTTAGGATGGATATTCTCACAGGATGGCAACATAGTGGAAGAACTGGAAGCTACGAGAAGCAAAGCTAATGCATTGAGTGCTCAGCTACGATCTACTCTCTTCTGCAAGAAGGAAATCCATACCAAGACTAAGTTATCTGTGCAGTGTTCAATCTTTCGACCAACTTTGTTGCATGGGAGCGATAGCTGAGTGGATTCAGGTTACCTTATCAATAAGGTTGAGGTTATGGATATGAAAGTAGCTAGGAAGATTGCAGGTACTAGTAGATGGGAACAATGGCAGGAGGGTGTCCACTCAAAGAAAAACTGGGAATGAACTCTATAGATGTAGCAGTCAGGGCGAACAGGCCTAGATGTTGTGGTCATGTTACATGCATGGGAGAAGCAAGGTGACCCAAGAGACTCATGGGTTCAGCAATAGAGGGTAGGAGGAGTTGGGGTAGACCAAGGAGAAGGTACCTGGATTCGGTTAAGAATGATTTTGAAGTAATAGGCTTCACAACACAAGAGGCACCAATTTTACCACTGAATAGGGGATCATGGAGGAATTTTATAAGAGGGACTATGCTCCAGACTGAACGCTGAAAGGCATAATCAGGCTTAAAGGATGATGATGACAATGATGATGATGAATAGACCAATTGGGCTATGGCCACTAACCTAAGCCTCCAGAAAAAAGAGGCTCGAAATTTAAATTCCAAAAAGTTAATGCATGTAAAACCTTACTTTTGTTTATTATTATTCATTATCATTTATTAACATTCATTATCATTCATTATCATTTATTATTATTATTATTATTATTATTTATTATTACTGTTGCCCTATCTCCACCAGAAAATTCGCTCCAAATTCAAATTCCATCACGATAATCGCTTCAAAACTGTACTTGTCCTTATTATTATTGATCATTATTCATTATCATTCTTCATTTATTATTATTTATTTTTATTATTGATCTACCTCCACTAGAAAATTGCGCCAAATTCAAATTCCAACAAGATAATGTCTGGAAAACTGTACTTCTATTTATTATTATCATTATTATTCATTCTGCATATCTGATTTCGGTGGGAAGAAAAGCCATTTGCATTACAACCATAGCAAAAAATCTGTCACAAGTTCAAATTCCAACACCATAATCTATCACACGTACGAGCTTTCGCCGTCACCTATCATTTTTCACTGGTGACATATCAAAATCACGCCAAATAATAAAGTGCACTCATAGTAACCTACGTCACATCCTTTGATTTTGCAGGGGGAAAGGGACTGAGGTCTTTATTTCAAGCAGTAGGGTCATCTCTTGTTCTCCAACACAATCAGTAGACACCTTCGAGATCGCAGTGCAATCGCCACAACATTCACACTACAACTGAATTAGTTCATATCGTCGACACCCCCGGCCCCGACCCCGAGGCGCCACGGTCGTCGAGCGAGCAGCCACATTTCCCCGCATGCAACAGGTAAGGGAGCGAGCCGCTACTGACGGCTGTCACGGGAGGCAGCTGCTCACGCGCTGGGGGCCGGCCCACGCTACCTTCTGGACTGGCGAACGCTTCCACGCCGTAAGCGTGTTTTCGCTGGACACGCTGGAACTTGCCAAGTTTGACGTCACAACGGTCCCTTGTCCATTCACCACGTGTATTCATTGCCTCTGCACGTTTCCGGCCAAAATTGTTTGCCTCCGAGCTGAATACACAACGGTCGGCTGGTCCACAAAGAACGCCCTACCACACTTTTGGCGCGAAAGCTGTTTTCCTGGGCACGTTCAAACCTGTCGATGCCAACCGTTCACCGTCCACCACATGTCTTTGTGCGACCGATGACTTTTGGCGCCAAAGTTTGCTCGACATTGGACTCTGCCATCACTGTATAACAGCACGTTTGGTCGGCACTGGCAGGCTCGCTAATTGACTCTCGCTCGCGCACGCATTACAACTGCACACTCGCAGCGCCGCCGCCCCGCTCACGTCCGACCGCTGACGTCACACACCGCCTCGACCGCCCCCTCCCACACGCGACGGACATAGTCCTCTGTAAATATGCTAACACCCACAGCGCCCATCTAACCTATCAGTTACCCAAGTACTTAATTCCACTTCAATTTTAATCATATAAAATAATTCAATTTACAATTTCATATACGTTTGCAAAGGTGTTCAACTAGGACCAGACCGCCACCTCTTCCTACGGAGCCTCAACGAGTTTGAATTCTGTCAGTAAAAGAAAACGTCGCTTGCGCTTTCACTGCTAGCCTAAGAAAATTACGCTTAAAGAAAGGGCACTTTTACTAACCTCATCCACCTGACCACCACCTCCTCCTAGGAACCCGTGCCAAGTGTGAAATCTGCCAGTAAACAAAACGCACTTGAGCCACCAACCTAAGAAAACTGCTGCAAACGAAGCTCATCACCACTAAACTAAGCCACCAGGACTCAAACTCTTCCTATGCATTTCGGGTAAAAGGACTCACCATGCACTAGGCCAATGCATGGAGGAACGAATTTACTTTATTTGGCGATGGAGTATATGTATCACAGAACACACGCACCGACATGTCCCTCACCATACAGACCTGCAAACCCTCCTACATAACTCATTTATAATGCTGTAGACACACGCTTGCTAATTGTAAACAGTTAAAAATAGTGCATAGCACAGCCGACAGATATGCGAACCGCTCGTAAATAATGCAAAACATTTACGATTGGTTCAAATGGTTCAAAAATGGTTCAAATGGCTCAGCACTATGCGAATTAACTTCTGAGGTCATCAGTCGCCTAGAACTTAGAACTAATTAAACCTAACTAACCTAAGGACTTCACAAACATCCATGCCCGAGGCAGGATTCGAACCTGCGACCGTAGTGGTCGCCCGGTTCCAGACTGTAGCGCCTAGAACCGCACGGCCACTCCGGCTGGCAAAACATTTACGACCAAATAGCCAAACAACTCTTAGTTTTCGGAAATAATTTCAGTGCATAGGCTGATAGAAGGAGGAAGGAGTGTACTTTATTTATTTGGGACATATCTTTTTGAAATTTTTGCATCTCATAAGTTTCGATATGTAAGGCTGACCTAAGGCAGGTTCTGAACTCCAGTAGTGCACTACACTTGACAACACAACCACACCCATCAAGATATTCATTCCAATCCAGACCTGTAACTCCTCTACAGATAAATTTGTCCAGTTATTTGTTGACTCACTCACAGTCTGACCAGATTGCCGTTTTTGCGCAAAAACCGCTCAGACTGCATTGTGCTTCTCGGAGAAGTAAGGAAGGACAGCACTCCATTTATTTTGAACCCTTTTACTTAGTCGTGGAGTATATTTGTCACAAACCGCCTGCACTGATCCGACTGTGGTCATCTGACACAGCCCACAAACGTAAACAACTCCTTATTTCACCTCACAATAGCAAACTGCTCTTAAATAATGCAGTACACAATATCCGCAGACGAGCTCTGTACTCTTAAACTCTCCAAATAAAGCGCAGCACAGTGCACAGACATGCTCGCAAAAAAATAGTCCAACAGACGCGCCCAAACACCCTCACCCAATACCCTACCCCTGGCTGCCAAACCGACCAAAAGTCTCTGCTCGACCTACCCCAAACATGACCTCCTCACAGTCGCATTCGTGCCTAACACCTGGGAAAATTCACATCACCTCTACGCCTTAGATTACGCTCCAAGCCAGTCCGTGCGCGCGTGCGGTGGTGGGAGGAGGGATTCCAGACCCTCCAGCCAAGTTCAGCTTCCGCACTCGCTCGTGACAGCCGACCAGAAAGGGCACTCTCCTCTCACACATGTGAAAGCTGCATTGTTCTTCTCATGTTTACCGCCGGCGTCTCAGGTCTGGACCTGCCTTTACATCTATTGTCAGAATAGCCCATAGCTCCTTGACACACACGATTAACGCCACCATGAAAATACTTACTATGGTGATGGAAAACCAATCACTCGGATCTGCGCTGCAGGGGCGTGTAATGTGTGACAACATTCTATGTATTTTTTCAAACAACTTATTTAACCATACAGTATATCCATCACACTATCACAACACACCCACCCAGATTTGCCCAAGACCATGTCTCACAGCCCACAGACACGCACCCAATCATAATTTCAGTACACACAATAGCAAACTGCTTCTAAATGATTCTTCACACTGATGTGTAGATATGCTCAGTACTCGTAAACTATCCAAATAACGCATAGCAGAGCCTGCAGCCCCCTCTGCACCCTGGCCACAGGATAGCGAAGTCACGCATCCATCTAATTACAGACCGCCCACAGCCCCTGCTTGGCCTCCGCAAGTGTGAGTCGACACGCTCTTCAGCTGTCAAACCACACACAGACAAAGTGCAGCCTCCATACACTAGACACATCATAGCAGCAGCACACGTCTTTACCTCCTTTGACACACTGCACATTGCTCCTGTCACGACATTACACGGCCATTTCACTAAACATAACTACACATACCAGCACTCGCCTCGTCGCATGACCAGCCATCTAATACCTTCTCAATATTATTCTTACTTTACAACATTTTTAAAAAATAAGATCTAATTTACTCCTCTCACCTCACACCCGCCCCACCATCAACATACACAAACGTCCTCAACCCTATCTTGACGCTCATATATCACCCCACAAATCATGTCCATCAACCAATTCACCATTCTCATCCCCTCTCTTCAAATTACAAATGTAGCCTCTATCTTAACACCAATCAACTCATCTGTCTCCCACTTTCAAGAGTAAAATTAATTTTACATACACCCCCGAAATACCAAACCCAATTAAAGGGCGTAACTTTTATACAGACCATCAAGCACATATCAGACTCACACCAGTATTCGAAGCATGGTGTGTATTTACCACCTCCAACTTGAATTAAATATTATTACCATGGCCCACACAATCTGCCAGCACTCGATTTGGAGCTATTTTTCCACTCTTAACTGTTGTCACTAGAAGTCGAATATCACTATCTATAGATTTCATAAATATCCACATAAAAAAAAATCTCATGCTGCCGTTTAGTCTCTCCTATATGCGAACACATACCATCAACAATCATCACTTGCTCTTATCTAATAACTCGTCCATTAGGTCTGGGGGGCAAGGTCACCCATTTGTTTCTTTCTTTCATTCTTTCTTTCAGCAGCAGACAGCTATTTTTTACAGTGGTAGCTAAACTGCACCATCAACTTAACATCACCAGTCACGAAACATATCTTCAGATTCGTAAACACTCCTACTCAATTATATAATGTTCCCGCTGAAGACATGACCTTCAATATTACAGTTCTTAATCCAATAATCACCAAAACAAGTACTAAATGCTCAAACTAATCCCATAGCACCTTACAAAGCGAGCGTCCAAGCGCTGGCGGCGGCATGTCAAAGCCACATATCGATCCATCTAAACAGCCATCCACTCAGCCCCAAGACCAGCATGCTGAAGTGGGCTCTCTCTATACCTGCTCTCTAGCTATTGTCGAACGACATACAGTGCACAAATGGATTCCTGAAAAGCGCAGATCTCTATCCCCCCCCCCCCTTCATCACCAACTGGACATGTAGACAGTGTCTGCCCCAGCCAGCGAACCCGTCGTCATTCACCCTTCGCTGACAATTTCCACTCACAAATCTTAAATACTTGTGTATATAAAACCATATTCACTCCAGCCAAAACTCACTTAATAATAAAAGAGCATTCTCCCTCTCTAAGCATAGATGAATATGTATTTATCTTCACCCATCTGATTTCTCCAATTTAAGTCGGAGAAGGACATATCCATTACCTTCTGAAGCCTGTCTAGAAACAGAACGACCTCAGTTACTGCAACAGGACCTTGTTGTGACCATTCGCCGGAAATGCGCACAATGTTGTATGTCCCAAACTAGATACAAGTAAAACAGATCCTCAACACCTATCATTTTTATTCTCTACCATCAAACAGTGAAAAATAATTACCAGCTATAAAAGCTCATCATACTTACAAGTCACAAAGGCACCAATGCGATCCACCTCCAGTGCGGACAAACGGAATTCACAATACTCTCCCCGAATTACTCAGAGTGCGACCATCCAAGAATTCCTAACAGCTCACCAAGTCTGACACCTCAAACTGCATCTGCCGGTATGAACAAGATCATATTAAATATTCAGACGCTGCAGAGACCACTTTAAAGTTTAATCACAAATACTCTAAGCGAATGAGAAGCCACCTCTGACCCTTGTTCAAACAGTGTTTTCTAACACGCTTTTGCACACTGCCGAACATTTCGTCTTTCTGCAGCGACTTAGAAGTCCATGTCTGATTTTAAACAGACATTAACACAGACTGATGCACGGCCTCTCACAGGAAACTATACATTGCACCTTGTAAATCATATTCTTACAGTCGATAGCATAGCACTGAATGATTTTAAATAAAGGACAGCCACAACACTAGGAAAGTAGAAGAGCCTGGTGGCGTTGTGGTGACTTTCCAAACTACCCCCCGTAATTGATTGACCATCTATACATTTAAACTCATGTGTCACAGTGACTGAATTGTTGATAACTCTGCATTCCATTTCTAGTGATTGTTCATTTTGCACACTAGTACAGGATCACGGTTTTCAGTGCTAGCAACCCCAGAAGTTGCGGTCCATCAACCAAAATTTGTTCCCCAACTCAAACAAGCATTGTCAGTCAATCATTATGTCGTACCCAATGAACGAATGGGATGGATAAGACACCACCGATCTGCTGTAATATTATCCATCACAGCTGATATGGCGAAAAATTTTACAGTAAGTCCAACACTAAACAATCATGTGATAGCATGTTTTCCTAATTTCAGTATCATAGCTAAATCATACCTCCTCTACTTTGCAAGTATCATTGCGAACATTCATAGATGACTGCTCAGTATGTCCATTCACACTTGATTCTCGAACACATAAACGATCAAAGTATACCAGACAATGCTATACATATTTCTAAGACCTCGTGCATAGTACTCGATCAATCTCTCTGCGTATGGTGGTCACGGAGCAATCTCGTCCTCTTATGTTAAACGACCATCCTCACCTCGGCATTGACCAACCTACCCCGCAACATCGCTACCCAGTTATTCCTCAACCGACCAGACCAATACAGTTACACTCCACCTCCCTTGACTGAATAGAGCTACACCACACCCGAGTTAGCGTTCGAGCGTGCATCTGCTGCATACTATATATCCGGAGCTTTGTCGGGGGACAGATCCACCACACGCAGCATCCACGATAAGGTTTGCGGGTGGACCAAACGCACGTTACGTCTCGAAGTTTGGTCCACCAGCCGATGGGACCAGGTCCTGGGAGTCGTCCGCAAGGTGTGCATGTTCACCAGCATACAGAAAACAGAGCAAGCGCTCTCCGAATGTGAAGGTAGCTGGATACACGTGGGGTACATTTACACGCAATTTTAGAACTCAGAACGATAGGTTATGTCGCAGTTGCATGGATGGATCTGACATAAAATAGAAAGAAATGCGAAAAATGATTAGCGCAAACGTATAAACTAACCTAATAGACACCGAAATGCGGTGAAAATGAGGATGTACTTGCTTATCTTCTGGTTCGCACGGAGCAACTTGTACATGGAGTCAAATATGTGGCAACAAGAGGAATGTAGGAAAACGATGACATCGATGCGAGCGGAATCAGGAAGGTAGTCAATTTTTTCTCGTTGAGTTCGTATTGTAGTGTATGTCTACTGAGGTAGCAGTGATACAGGCGAGTTGAATACTGTGGTTGATGCTTTTCAGGAGGACAGAGAATCATTGACGTCTAAACTTACTCACATCTGTGTTAAAGGATAACAGAGAGTGTACGGGATGATCGATTGAGATAGAGCTGTAACTAGGTACGATTTAAACGTTGACTCATTTATTCTAGAGAAGGACAAGTTGCTGAAGGTCAATTTTTTTTCCCAGTGTTCTATTTATATGCTTTAGTCACGTGATATAGCCTACGTTCTAGTCATATGCAGCTACGTGTTCCGTATGTGGTTTAAAGCACTGTCTACTTGCGATCGATAACGGTGAACCCGTCGGTCATCAGAGGATTTCCAACTCATTTGTGATGAAAGTTGACACATTCCTCTAAACGCACATTGATTTATGCGATCCCCACCCTGTCGCATGCTTGGTGTAAAATCGAGACTTCATCGTCATAACTACGTTAGCTGTGGGTATTTGTGAGGGGCTGTAATCATTGTGTACGCACTTACCCGACAGACAGGTGTTTACAGAGTTGGTGACGGGATGACTTGTAATTTTCACATGTTGGACGCTGCTGTTCTGCGTATCTGGTTGCTTGTAGGATGTACCGGCTGCTAATAACTATCATTTTTATATAGACCTGATGGAGCAATAGTATTATTTCTGACTCGTGATCTGGTGTGATCATTGGGCACTAGACGTGTCTGCAGGGCTATATTGGGCTCGTATCATAGAAAGGAAAAGTTTTACGATTGGGGTAGAGATAGCTCAGCGTAGGGGAACCGGGGAGAAGGATGTATGTCTGACAAGACGGGAAAGTAGGCGATCTAAGATTATCGCCCGTTTTTAAGCGCTGAACATTCTAGTCTTAGGAGTGCGTGTGTTTATGTTCTCTATCTCTCTCTCTTACCAGAACCTTCGATGCACCGATCCTAGACTCTAGAACTATACTTTACACGTGGTAGATTGTATGACTTACGTAAAAATGTGTCGAACCACGTTGTGTATAAATATCACTCCGTTCTAGTTCTTCTTAACTGTACGCTATTAGATTAAGGCACTGAGATCTGTTGCTATACATCGATATGGTGTGCTAAGCTCCAACACTTGATTGCATTTCGATAAATGTGGTGCACTTGGAGGGGTTAGGACTAGGAAAGCTCTATTGAGTCAAGAGAGGCGGAGTGTAACTGTATTTGTCTGCTCGATTGATGAATAGTTGGGTAGCGATGTTGCGGGGTAGGTTGGTCAATGCCGAGGTGAGGATGGTCTTTTAACATAAGAGGACGAGATCGCTCCGTGACCACCATACGCAGAGAGATTGATCGAGTACTATGCACGAGGTCTTAGAAATATGTATAGCATTGTCTGGTATACTTTGATCGTTTATGTGTTCGAGAATCAAGTGTGAATGGACATACTGAGCAGTCATCTATGAATGTTCGCAATGATACTTGCAAAGTAGAGGAGGTATGATTTAGCTATGATACTGAAATTAGGAAAACATGCTGTCACATGATTGTTTAGTGTTGGACTTACTGTAAAATTTTTCGCCATATCAGCTGTGATGGATAATATTACAGCAGATCGGTGGTGTCTTATCCATCCCATTCGGGCATTGGGTACGACATAATGATTGACTGACAATGCTTGTTTGAGTTGGGGAACAAATTTTGGTTGATGGACCGCAACTTCTGGGGTTGCTAGCACTGAAAACGGTGATCCTGTACTAGTGTGCAAAATGAACAATCACTAGAAATGGAATGCAGAGTTATCAACAATTCAGTCACTGTGACACATGAGTTTAAATGTATAGATGGTCAATCAATTACGGGGGGTAGTTTGGAAAGTCGCCACAACGCCACCAGGCTCTTCTACTTTCCTAGTTCTGTGGCTGTCCTTTATTTAAAGTCATTCAGTGCTATGCTATCGACTGTAAGAATATGATTTACAAGGTGCAATGTATAGTTTCCTGTGAGAGGCCGTGCATCAGTCTGTGTTAATGTCTGTTTAGAATCAGACACGGACTTCGAAGTCGTCACAGGAAGATTAAATGTTCGGCAGTGTGCAAAAGCGTGTTAGAAAACACTGTTTGAACAAGGGTCAGAGGTGGCTTCTCATTCGCTTAGAGTATTTGTGATCAAACTTTAAAGTGATCTCTGCCACATCTGTATATTTAATATGATCTTGTTTATATAGGCAGCTACAATTTGAGGTGTCAGACTTGGTGAGCCATTAGGAATTCTTGGATGGTCGCACTCTGAGTAATTCGGGGAGAGTATTGTGAATTCCGTTTGTCCGCAATGGAGGTGGATCGCATTGGTGCCTTTGTGACTTGTAAGTATGATGAGCTTTTATAGCTGGTAATTTTTTTTCACTGTTTGATGGTAGAGAATAAATATGATAGGTGTTGAGGATCTATTTTACTTGTATCTAGTTTGGGACATACAACATTGTGCGCATTTCCGGCGAATGGTCACAACAAGGTCCTGTTGGAGTAACTGAGGTCGTTCTGTTTCTAGACAGGCTTCAGAAGGTAATGGATATGTCTTCCTCCGACTTAAATTGGAGATATCAGATGGGTGAAGATAAATGCATACTCATCTATACTTAGAGAGGGAGAATGCTTTTTTATTATTAAGTGAGTTTTGGCAGGAGTGAATATGGTTTTATATATGCGAGTATTTAAGATTTGTGAGTGGAAATTGTCAGCGAAGGGTGAATGACGACGGGTTCGCTGGCTGGGGCAGACACTGTCTACATGTCCAGTTGGAGATGAAGGGGGGGATAGAGATCTGCGCTATTCATGAATCCATTTGTGCACTGTATGTCGTTCGACAATAGCTAGAGAGCAGGTATAGAGAGAGCCAACTTCAGCATGCTGGTCTTGGGGCTGAGTGGATGGCTGTTTAGATGGATCGATATGTGGCTTTGACATGCCGCCGCCAGCGCTTGGACGCTCGCTTTGTAAGGTGCTATGGGATTAGTTTGAGCATTTAGTACTTGTTTTGGTGATTATTGGATTAAGAACTGTAATATTGAAGGTCATGTCTTCAGCGGGAACGCTGTGTAAGTGAGTAAGAGTGTTTACGTATTTGAAGATATGTTTCGTGACTGGTGATGTTAAGTTGATGGCGCAATTTAGCCACCACTGTAAAAAATAGCTGTCTGCTACTGAAAGAAAGAAAGAAACAAACAAATGGGTGACCTTGCCCCCCAGACCTAATGGATGAGTTATTAGATAAGAGCAAGTGATAGTTGTTGATGGTATGTGTTCGCATATAGGAGAGACTAAACGGCGGCGCGAGACATTTATGAAATCTATAGATAGTGATATTCGGTCGCTAGTGACAACACTTAAGAGCAGAAAAATAGCTTCAAATCGAGCGCTGGCAGAATATGTGGGCCATGGTAATAATATTTACTTCAAGTTGGAGGTGGTAAATATGGACCAGGCTTTGAATATTGGTGTGAGTATGATATGTGCTTGATGGTCTGTATAAAAGTTTCACTCTTTAATTCGGTTTGGTATTTCGGGTGTGTATGTAAAATTAATTTTACTCTTGAAAGTGCGAGACAGATGAGTTGATTGGTGTTAAGATAGAGGCTACATTTGTAATTCGAAGAGAGGGGATGAGAATGGTAAATTGATTGATGGACATGGTTTGTGGGATGATATATGAGCGTCAAGATAGGGTTGAGGACGTTTGTGTATGTTGATGGTGGGACAGATGTGAGGTGGAGGAGTAAATTAGATCTTATTTTTTTAAAAAAAAGTTGTAAAGTAAGAATAATTTTGAGAAGGTTTTAGATGGCTGGTCACGCGACGAGGCGAGAGCACGGATGGGTAGTTTAGTGAAAGGGCCGTGTAATGTCGTGTCAGGAGGAATGTGCAGTGTGTCATAGGAGGTAAAGATGTATGCTGCTGCTATGATGTGTCTAGCGTATGAAGGCTGCACTTTGTCTGTGTGTGCTTTGACAGCTGAAGAGCGCATCGACCACGCCAACTCACACTTGCGGAAGCCGAGAAAGGGCTGTGGGCGGTCTGTAATTAGATGGATGCGTGACTTCACTATCCTGTGGCCAGGTGCGGAGGGGGGTAAATGCTCACATGTGCTGAGTTTTTTCGCGAGCGGATCTGCAGGCTCTGCTATGAGTTGTTTGGATAGTTTACGAGTACTGAGCGTATCTACACATCAGAGTGAAGAATTATTTAGTAGCAGTTTGCTATTGTGTGTACTGAAATTATGATTGGGTGCGGGACTGGTCTGTGCGACATGGCTTAGGGCAAATCTGGGTGGGTGTGTTGTGATAGTGTGATGGATATACTGTATGGTTAAATAAGTTGTTTGAAAAAATAAATAGAATGTTGTCACACATTACACGCCCCTGCAGCGCAGATCCGAGTGATTGGTTTTCCATCACCATAGTAAGTGTTTTCGTGGTGGCGTTAATCGTGTGTGTCAACGAGCTATGGGCTATTCTGACAATAGATGTAAAGGCAGGTCCAGACCTGAGACGCCGGCGGTAAACATGAGAAGAACAATGCAGCTTTCACATGTGTGAGAGGAGAGTGCCCTTTCTGGTCGGCTGTCACGAGCGAGTGCGGAAGCTGAACTTGGCTGGAGGGTCTGGAATCCCTCCTCCCACCACCGCACGCGCGCACGGTCTGGCTTGGAGCGTAATCTAAGGCGTAGAGGTGATGTGAATTTTCCCAGGTGTTAGGCACGAATGCGACTGTGAGGAGGTCATGTTTGGGGTAGGTCGAGCAGAGACTTTTGGTCGGTTTGGCAGCCAGGGGTAGGGTATTGGGTGAGGGTGTTTGGGCGCGTCTGTTGGACTATTTTTTTGCGAGCATGTCTGTGCACTGTGCTGCGCTTTATTTGGAGAGTTTAAGAGTACAGAGCTCGTCTGCGGATATTGTGTACTGCATTATTTAAGAGCAGTTTGCTATTGTGAGGTGAAATAAGGAGTTGTTTACGTTTGTGGGCTGTGTCAGATGACCACAGTCGGATCAGTGCAGGCGGTTTGTGACAAATATACTCCACGACTAAGTAAAAGGGTTCAAAATAAATGGAGTGCTGTCCTTCCTTACTTCTCCGAGAAGCACAATGCAGTCTGAGCGGTTTTTGCGCAAAAACGGCAATCTGGTCAGACTGTGAGTGAGTCAACAAATAACTGGACAAATTTATCTGTAGAGGAGTTACAGGTCTGGATTGGAATGAATATCTTGATGGGTGTGGTTGTGTTGTCAAGTGTAGTGCACTACTGGAGTTCAGAACCTGCCTTAGGTCAGCCTTACATATCGAAACTTATGAGATGCAAAAATTTCAAAAAGATATGTCCCAAATAAATAAAGTACACTCCTTCCTCCTTCTATCAGCCTATGCACTGAAATTATTTCCGAAAACTAAGAGTTGTTTGGCTATTTGGTCGTAAATGTTTTGTCGGCCGGAGTGACCGTGCGGTTCTAGGCGCTACAGTCTGGAACCGGGCGACCACTACGGTCGCAGGTTCGAATCCTGCCTCGGGCATGGATGTTTGTGAAGTCCTTAGGTTAGTTAGGTTTAATTAGTTCTAAGTTCTAGGCGACTGATGACCTCAGAAGTTAATTCGCATAGTGCTGAGCCATTTGAACCATTTTTGAACCATTTGAACCAATCGTAAATGTTTTGCATTATTTACGAGCGGTTCGCATATCTGTCGGCTGTGCTATGCACTATTTTTAACTGTTTACAATTAGCAAGCGTGTGTCTACAGCATTATAAATGAGTTATGTAGGAGGGTTTGCAGGTCTGTATGGTGAGGGACATGTCGGTGCGTGTGTTCTGTGATACATATACTCCATCGCCAAATAAAGTAAATTCGTTCCTCCATGCATTGGCCTAGTGCATGGTGAGTCCTTTTACCCGAAATGCATAGGAAGAGTTTGAGTCCTGGTGGCTTAGTTTAGTGGTGATGAGCTTCGTTTGCAGCAGTTTTCTTAGGTTGGTGGCTCAAGTGCGTTTTGTTTACTGGCAGATTTCACACTTGGCACGGGTTCCTAGGAGGAGGTGGTGGTCAGGTGGATGAGGTTAGTAAAAGTGCCCTTTCTTTAAGCGTAATTTTCTTAGGCTAGCAGTGAAAGCGCAAGCGACGTTTTCTTTTACTGACAGAATTCAAACTCGTTGAGGCTCCGTAGGAAGAGGTGGCGGTCTGGTCCTAGTTGAACACCTTTGCAAACGTATATGAAATTGTAAATTGAATTATTTTATATGATTAAAATTGAAGTGGAATTAAGTACTTGGGTAACTGATAGGTTAGATGGGCGCTGTGGGTGTTAGCATATTTACAGAGGACTATGTCCGTCGCGTGTGGGAGGGGGCGGTCGAGGCGGTGTGTGACGTCAGCGGTCGGACGTGAGCGGGGCGGCGGCGCTGCGAGTGTCCAGTTGTAATGCGTGCGCGAGCGAGAGTCAATTAGCGAGCCTGCCAGTGCCGACCAAACGTGCTGTTATACAGTGATGGCAGAGTCCAATGTCGAGCAAACTTTGGCGCCAAAAGTCATCGGTCGCACAAAGACATGTGGTGGACGGTGAACGGTTGGCATCGACAGGTTTGAACGTGCCCAGGAAAACAGCTTTCGCGCCAAAAGTGTGGTAGGGCGTTCTTTGTGGACCAGCCGACCGTTGTGTATTCAGCTCGGAGGCAAACAATTTTGGCCGGAAACGTGCAGAGGCAATGAATACACGTGGTGAATGGACAAGGGACCGTTGTGACGTCAAACTTGGCAAGTTCCAGCGTGTCCAGCGAAAACACGCTTACGGCGTGGAAGCGTTCGCCAGTCCAGAAGGTAGCGTGGGCCGGCCCCCAGCGCGTGAGCAGCTGCCTCCCGTGACAGCCGTCAGTAGCGGCTCGCTCCCTTACCTGTGAACACGGGGTAATGCGGTTGCTCGCTCGGCGACCGTGGCGCCTCGGGGTCGGGGTCGGGGGTGGCGACGATATGAACTATTTCGGTTGTAGTGTGGACGTCGTGGCGACTGTACTGGGATCTCGAGGATGTGTAGTAGATTGTGTTGGAGAACAAGTGATGACCGTACTGCTTGAAATAAAGTCCTCAGTCCCTTTCACCCTGCAAAATCAAAGGACATTACTTACGTTACTATAAGTGCACTTTATTATTTGACGTGATTTTGATAGGTCACCAGTGAAGATAGATAAGTGACGCCAAATGTTCGTACGTGTGATAGATTATGGTGTTGGAATTTGAATGTGTGACAAATTTTTTGCTATGGAGATAACGCAAATGGCTTTCTTCCCACCGAAATCAGACATCCTGAATAAATAGTAAATGATAATAATAAATAGAAGTACAGTTTTCCAGACATTATCGTGTTGAAATTTGAATTTGACGCAATTTTCTAGTGGACGAAGACCAATAATAACAATAAATAATAATAAATGATGAATAATTACGAATAATAATCAATAATAATAAAGACAAATACGGTTTTGCAGCGATGATCGTGTTGGAATTTGAGTTTTGAGCGAATTTTCTAGCGGAGGTAGGGCAATAATAAAAATAAATAATAATAATAATAACAATAATAATAATAAATGATAATAAATTATAATGAATGATAATGAATGTTAGTAAAAGATAATGAATAATAATACAGAAAAGTAAAGTTTTGCATGCATTATCTTGTTGGAATTTGAATATCGAACCTACTTTTTCTAGAGGCTTAGGTTAGTGGACACAGCCCAATTGGTCTATTTTGCCGCCAAGATTCAAACGTCCCGCAATTTTTTCTCAATGGTTAGGATAGTGGACATAGCACAGTTAGCCTATTTTCCAGCAAAAAGCCGCCATCTTGAATGACGTCACGCAGTGTTGCCAGGTCTACATGCCGCGATCTTGGATGCCGTCATCGCCGCCATCTTGAATAAATGTAGCAACAATGCAGCGTGTCGTTGCACTCTCCTTGCCCTACTACTGTTGTGTTCAATCCAACGCAATTTCTGTGTTTTATCGTGAATATGAAGGTCCAAGGGTTACTGTAAAACTTCAGTGGTGGATTCGGAGATAAAAACTGGACTCCAAGGAAAGGTTCGAAGCACAGACGGTTTGTAGCGTTAGTAGCTGGGACAGAAGTCGGCATGGTGCCTGTTGTATTCAATCCCGATGCAATTTCTTTGTTTCCTCGTGAATTTGATGCACCAAAGGTTATCTGAAGTGGAGCATGATAAACTACTGAGGGACTAGCAGGAAAAGTTCGAGGCACAGACCGTTCTAAGCGTTACTCCAGTGGACAGAAATCGGCATGGTGCCTGTTGTATTCAATATCGATGCAATTTCGGTGTTTCACATTCATTGGGAAGGTCCAAGGGTCATAGCGAACCTGCAGTGGTGCATCGGCAACTCCTCTTGAACTCCCAGAAAAGGTTCCAACCAGAGACCTTTCGCAGCGATACGTCACTGGACATAAGTCGACATGGTACCTGTTGTATTCAATTTCGATGTAATTTCTGGGTTTCATATTCATTGTGAGGGTCCAAGGGTTACAGCAAATCTGCAGTGGTGCATTCGAAACTACTACTCTACTCCCAGGAAAGGTTCCAAGCAAAGACCTTTTGCAGCGTTATTCGCCTGAACAGAAGTCGGCATGTTTGCTGTTGTATACAATCCGATGCAATTTCTGTGTTTCATCGTCAGTGTGAAGGTCCAAGGGCTAAATTAAACCTGCAGTGGTGCATCGGAAACTACTACTGGGCTCCCAGAAAAGGTTCCAAGCACAGCCCGTTTGAAGCGTAACTCCCCTGTACAGAAGTCGGCATGGTTCCTGTTGTATTCAATCCGATGCCATTACTTTGTTGCTCTTTAATGTAAAGGTCCGAGGGTTACAGTAAGCCTTCAGTGGTGTATCGGAGACTACTACTGGTCTCCCAGGAAAGGTTCCAAGCACAGAACGTTTAAAGCGTTGCTCACCTGGACAGAAGTCGACATGGCGCCTGTTGAATTCAATCAAATGCAATTTCTGTATTTCATCGCCAGTGAGAAAGTCCAAGGCATACAGTAAATCTGCAGTTGTGCATCGGAAACTACGACTGGACTCTCAGGAAAGGTTTCAAGCGCAGACAGTTGTAGCGTTACTCTCCTGGACAGAAGTCGGCATGATGCCTGTTGTATTAAATCCGATGAAATTTCTGTGTTTGATCGTCACTGTAACAGTTAAACATGCATTGGTGCATCGGAAACTGCTGGTGGACTCCCAGGAAAAGGTTCAGTACACATTCCGTTTGAAGTATTACTCCTCTAGACAGATGTCGCAAGATGACTGTTGATTAAATCACAGTGCAATTTCTATGTTTCATATTCCTTGTGAAGGTCCAAGGGTTACAGTAAACCTGCTGGTGTGCATCGGAAACTGCTACCAGACTACCAGGTGGGTTCCCAGCACAGACAGTTTTGAGTGTTACTCCCCTGGACAGATGTCGGCATAGTGCCTGTTCTATTGAAACAGATGCATTTATTGTGTTTCAGTGTCAATGTGAAGGTCCACGTTTTACAGTCAACCTGCAGTGCTCTATCGGAAACTACTACTGGACACGGAGGAAAGGTTCCAAGCAAAGACCGCTCGAAGCGTTACTCCTCTGGACAGAAATTGGTATGGTGGCTGTTGTATTCAATCTCTATGAAATTTCTCTGTTCCATAATCATTGTGAAGCGCCAAGGTTTACAGTAAACCTGCAGTGGTTCATCTGAACCTACTACTGGACTCCCAGCAAAGGTAGCAAGCTCAGCCTGATTGAAGTGCTACTCGCCTGCACAATAATCAGCGTGGTGCATGTTGTATTCAAACCGGTGCACTCTCTCTGTTTCATTGTCGATGTGAAATACCAAGTTCTACAATAAACCCACAGCAGTGCTTCGGAAACTACTATTGCCCTCCCTGGAAATGTTAAATGCACAGACAGTTTATGCCATTAGTAATTTGGACAGAAGTGGGGATCTTCCCTGTTGTATTCTAAGCCCGATGCAATTTCTGTGTTTCATATTCGTTGTGAATTTCCAAGGGTTACAGTAAACCTACAGTGGTTAACCGGAAGCTACTACTGAACTCCCAGGAAAGGATCCAAGCACTGACCGTCTGAAGTGGACATAAGTCGTCATGGTGCCTTTTGTATTCAATCCGATTCAATTTCTGTTATTCTTGGTCAATGTGAAGGTCCAAGGGTCACAGTAAACCCGCTGTAGTGCATCGGACACTACTAGTGGACTCCCAGGGAAGAGTCCAAGCATAGATCGTTTGAAACGTTACTCCCCTGGACAGAAGTTGGTATGGTACCTGTTGTATTCAATCTCGATGAAATTTCTATGTTTTATATTCATTGTGAAGGTAAAAAAAATGGTTCCAATGGCACTGAGCACTACGGGAATTAACTTCTGAGGTCATCATTCCCCTAGAGTATAGAACTACTTAAACGTAAAGGAAATCACACACTTCCATGCCAGAGGAGGGATTCGAAATTGCGACCGTAGCGGTCGCGCGGTTCGAGATTGTAGTTCCTAGAACCGCTCGGCCATTTCGCGCGACATGTAGGTCCTAGGTTTACAGTAAATCTGTTGTGGTGCATCGGAAACTACTACTGGACTCCTAGGAATGTTTCAAAGCACAGACCGTTTGAAGCGTTACTTGCTTGGACAGAAGTCGGCACGGTGCCTGTTGTATTCAATCCCGATGCAATATCTATGTTTCATCGTCAACATGAAGGTCCAAGTGTTGCAGTAAACCTGCAATGGTGAATCGGAAACTACTACTGGACTTCCAGGAATGTTTCAAAGCACAGACCGTTTGAAACGTTATTCGCCTGGACAAAAGTCGCCATGGTGCCTCTTCCATTGCAACCAATGCAATTTTTAGGATTTCAGTCTCAATGTGAAGGTTCAAGTTTTATAGTAAACTTGCAGTGGTGTGTCGGAAACTACTACTGGTCTCCCAGTAAAGGTTCCAAGCACAGACCTTTTGAAGCGTTACTCCCATGGACAGAAGTTGTTATGGTGGCTGTTATATTCAATCCCTATGAATTTTCTTTGTTCCATATTCATTGTGAAGGTCCAATTGTTACAGCAAACCGGCAGTGGTGCATCGAAATACTACTGGACTCACAGGAAAGGTTGCAAGTACAGACTGTTTGAAGCGTTACTCGCCTGGGCAGAAGTCGGCATGTTTCCTGTTGTGTTACATCCGATGCAATTTCTGTGTTTTATATGCATTGTGAAGGTCCAAGATTTCCAGTAAACCTGCAGTGGTTCATCGGAAACGACTACTGGACTCCCAGCAAAGTTTGCAACATCAGACCGGTGGAAGCGTTACTCGCCTGGACGGAAGTCTGCATGGTGCATTTGTATTCAACCCGATGCACATTCTGTGTTTCATTGTCAGTGTGAAATTCCAAGGTTCACAGTAAACATACAGTATTGCATTGCACTCCCAGGACATGTTCAAAGCATAGACAGTTTGTACCATTACACCCCTGGGCAGAAGTGGACGTCTTGCCTGTTGTATTCAAACCCGATGCAATTTCTGTATTTAATATTCGTTGTGAATTTCCAAGGGTGAACTGTAAACTACTACTGGACTCCCAGGAAAGGTTCCAAGCACTGACCGTTTGAAGCGGTACTTGCCTGGCCAGAAGTCGTCAAGTTGCCTTTTGTATTCAATCCGATTCAATTTCTGTTATTCATCGTCAAAGTGAAGGTTCGAGCGTCACAGTAAACCTGCAGTGGTACATCGGACACTACTACTGGACCCGCAGGAATGGATCCAGGCACAGACCTTTTGGAGCATTACCCGCGTGGACAATTGTCGGCATAGTACCTGTTGTATTGAATCACGATGAAATTTCTATGTTTCATATCCATAATAAAGGACCACAAAAAATAGTGCAAATGGCTCTGAGCACTATGGGACTTATCTTCTGAGGTGCCCAGTCCCCTAGAACTTAGAACTTCTTAAACTTAACTAACCTAAGGACATCACACACATCCATGAATGAGGCAGGACTCGAACCTGCGACCATAGCGGTCGCGCGGTTCCAGACAGTATCGCCTAGAACCGATCGCACACTTCGGGCGGCGTGAAGGTCCAAGGTTTACAGTATCCTGCAGTGGTTCATCGGAAACTACTATTGGACACCCGGGAAATTTCCATGCAAGGACCGTTTGGAGATATACTCCCCTGGACAGATGTCGATATGGCGCCTCTTGTATTCAATCCCGATGTAATTTCTGTGTTTCATATCCATTATGAAGATCCAACGGCTGCAGAAAAGCTGCGTCAGAAACTACTATTGAACTTACAGGAATGGTTCCAAGCAAAGACCGTTTGAAGCGGTACTCACCTGGACAGAAGACATTATTGTGCCTGTTGTGTTCAATCCGATGCAATAACTGTGTTTGATTGTCAATGTGAAGGTACAACGGTTACAGTAAACCTGCAGTGGTGTATCAGAAACTTTTACGGGAATCCCTGGAAAGGTTCCAAGCACAGACCGTTTGAAGCGTTACTCCCCTGGACAGAAGTCGTCATGGTGCCTGTTGTATTCAATCCGATGCAATGTTTGTGTATAACTTTTATTATAAACGTCGAAGGGTTACAGTAAACCTCCAGGAAAGGTTCCAAACACAGATCTTTTGAAGTGTTACTCCACTGAACAGAAATCTTCACGGTACCTGTTGTAATCAGCCCCGATGCATTTTCTGTGTTTCATCGTCAATTGCAATGTCCAAGGGTTACAGTAAACCTGCAGTGGTACATCACAAACTACTACTGCACTTCCAGGAAGTGTTCCATTCACAGACCGTTTAAGTGTTACTCGTCTCGACAGAAGTCGCTATGATGCCTGGTGTATTCAATCCGATGCAATATCTGTTTTTCATCGTCAATGTGAATTTCCAACAGTTACAGTAAACGTGCAGCGTGCAACGGAAAATAATACTGGACTCCCGGGAGAGGTTTCAGGTGCAGAGCGATTGAAGCGTTACCCGCCTGGACATATGTCGGCATGGTTTGTGTTGTTTTCAATCCCGATGCTATTTCTGTGTGTCATATTCATTGTGAAGGTCCGAGAGTTTCAGAAAACCTGCAGTGGTGCTTCGGAAATTACTATTGGACTCCCAGGAGCGGTTCGAAGCACAGACCGTTTAAAGCGTTAAACACCTGGACTGAAGACGGCATGGCGCCTGTTGTATTCAATACCGAGTCAATTTCATCGTCAATGTCAAGGTCCAAGGGTTATAGTAAACTTGCAGGGCTACATGGGAAACTACTATTGGACTCTCAGAAAAGGTTCCAAGGATAGACCGTTTGAATCGTTACTCCCCCCGGACAGAAGTCGGCATGGTGGATGTTGTATTCAATCCGACGCAATTTCTGTGTTTCATCGCCAATCCGAAGGTCCAAGGACTACATTAAACCTTCAGTGGTGCATCGGAAACTACTACTGGATTCCCAGGAAATGTTCGAAGCACAGACCGTATGACGGAATACTCGCCTTTACATAAGCCAGCATGGCGCCTGTTTTATTCAATCCCGAAGCGATTCCTGTGTTTCATATTCATTGCGTAGACCCAAAGGTTACAGGAAACCTACGGTGGTGATTCGGAAACTACTAGTGGTCTCCCAGGAGTGGTTCCAAGCAAAGAATGTTTGAGCGTTACTCGCCTGGACAGAAGTAACCACGGTGCCTGTTGTATTCAGTCGGATGAAATATTTGTGTTTCATATGCAATGTGAATATCCAAGAGTTACACAAAAACCTGCAGTTGTGCATCGGAAAAGACTACTGGAATCCCAGGAATGGTTCCAAGCATAGGCCATTTGAAACATTACTCCCGTGGACATAAGTTGGCATGGTGCCTGTTGTATTCAATTGGATGCAAATTTTGGTGTTTCATCGTCAATGTGAAGCTCCAAGGGATACAGTAACCGTTTAGTGGTGCATCGGAATCTAATACTGCACTCCCAGGAAACGTTCCCATGCACAAACCGTTTGAAGCGTTACTCGCCTGGACAGAAGTCTGCGCTGTGCCTGTTGTATACAATCAGATTCAATTTCTGTGTTTCATCTTCAATGTGAATGTAAAAGCGTTACAGTAACCCTGCAGTGGTGCATCGAAAACTACTATTGGAATCCCAGGAAATGTTCCCAGGACAGACCGTTTGACGCGTTACTCCCCTGGACAGAGGTCGGCATGGTGCCTGTTGGTATCGATCCGATGCAACTGATGTGTTTCATTCTAAATGTGAGGGTTCAAGGGTTATAGTTAATTTGCAGTGGTGCATCGGAAACTATTACTGGACGGCCAGGAAAGGTTCCTAGCACAGACGTTTTGAAGTGCTACACCCTTGGACAGGGGTTACAGTAAACCTGCAGTTGTGCATCGGAGGCTACAACTGGTCTCCCAGAAAAGGTTCCAAGAACAGACCGTTTGAAGCGTCACCCACCTGGACAGAAGTCGGCATGATATCTGTTGTATTCAGTCCTGATGCAATATCTGTGTTTCATCGTCAATATGAAGGTCAAAGGGGTACAGTAAACCTGCAGTGGTGCATCAAAAACTACTACTGGACTTCCAGGAACGGTTATTAGCACAGACCGTTTGAGCGTTACTTCACTGGACGGAAGTCGCTATGGAGCCTGTTGTATCCAATTCCAATGCAATTTCTGTGTTTCATAATCATTGTGAAGTTCTAAGGGTTACAGTAAACCTGCAGTGGTGCATCGGAAACTACTACTGGACTCCCAGGAGTGGTTCAAGCACAGACCGTTTGAAACGTGACACGCCTGGACAGAATACAGCATCGTGTCTGTTGTATTCGACACCGATGCAATTTCTGTGTTTCATCATCAATGTAAAGGTCCAATGTTTATAATAAACCTGCAGTAGTGCATCGGTTAACCACTACTGGTCTCCCAGCAGAGGTTCCAGACACAAACCGTTTGATGCGTTACTCCCCTGGACAGAAGTCGGCATGGTGCCTGTTGTATCCAATACCGGAGCAATTTCTGTGTTTCATCGTCTGTGTGAAGGTCCAAGGGTAACAGTAAACCTGCAGTGGTGCATCGGAAACAAAAACTGGACTCCAGGAAAGGTTCCAAGCACAGACCGTTTGGAGAGTTACCCGCCAGGACAGTAGTGGACATGGTTCCTGGTGTATTCAGTCCTGATGCATTTTCTGTGTTTCATATTTGATTGCAAATGTCCAAGGGTTACAGTAAACATGCAGTGGTACATCGGAAACTACTACTGGTCTCCCAGTAAAGGTTCCAAGCACAGACCGTTTGAAGCGTTACCCTCATGGCCAGAAGCCGTCATGGTGCCTGTTGTATTCACTCCCGATGCGTTTTCTGTGTTTCATTGTCAATGTCAACGTCCAAGGGTTACAGTAAACCTGCACTGGTTTAGTGGAATCTACTAGTGGACACACCTGGAGAGGTTCATAGCTCATCATTGTGAAGGTGCAAGGGTTACAGAAAAGCTGCAGTGGTGCATCGGAAACTAGTACTATACTCCCAGGAAGGTTCCAAGCTCAGACCGTTTAAGTGTTACTCGCCTGGTTTTAAGTCGGCAAACTGCGTGTTGTATTCAGTCCTGATGCAATTTCTGTGTTTCATGGTATATGTGAAGGTCCAAGGGTTACAGAGTACCTGCAGTAGTGCATCATTAACTACTACTGGACTCACAGAAGTCTTTCCAATGACAGACTGTTTGAAGCGATACTGCACTGAGAACAAGAGGGGCTGATGCGTGTTGTATTCGGTCCCGATGCAATTTCTGTTCCTCATCGTCAATGTTAAAGTTTAAAGGTTAGAGTAAACCTGCTGGGACGCTTCGGAAACAACTACTGGACTCCCAGCAAAGGTTTCAAGCACAGACCGTTTGGATCGATACTCGCCTGGACAGTAGTCGGCGTGGTCTCTCTTGTATTCGGTCCCGATGCCATTTCTGTGTGCCACATTTGATTGTAAAACTCCAAAGGTTACAGTAAACCTGCAGTGGTAGATCGGAAACTACTACTGGTCTCCCAGTAAAGGTTCCAGCACAGTCCATTTGAAGCGTTACCTTCCATAACAAGTCTTCATGGTGCATGTTGTATTTAATCCGATGCTATTTCTGTGTTTCATCGTCTAAGTGAAGGTCCAACGGGTACAGTAAACCTGCACTGGTGCATCTGAAACTACTACCGGAATCCCAGAAATGTTCCCAAGCAGAGAATGTTTGAAGTGTTCCTCACCTGTACAGAAGTCGGCATGGTGCCTGTTGTATTCAAACCGAAGCAATTTCTGTGTTTCGTCTTTAATGTGAAGGTCCAAGAGTCACATTAAACCTGCAGTGGTGCATCGGAAACTGCTACTGTACTCCAAAGAAAGGTTCCCAAGCACAGGCCGTTTGACGCGTTACTCCCCTGGACAGATGTTGGCATGGTGCCTGTTGCATGGAGTCCCGATGCTATTTCTGTGTTTCACATTTGATTGTGAAGGTCCAAGAGTTAAAGTAAACCTGCAGTCTACTGGACTCCCATGATAGGTTCCAAGAAGAGACCATTTGAAGCTTAATCCGCTGAACAGAAGTAGTCATGGTGCTGTTTTAGGCAATCCCGATGTAATTTTTGTGTTTCATCGTTAATGTGAAAATCCAAGGGTTTCAGTTATAATGCGTTAGTGCATAGGAAACTACTACTGGACTCCCTGGAGTGGTTCAAGCAGACGGTTTGAAACGTTACACACCTGGACAGGAGTCGGCATGGTGCCTGTTGTATTCACACCGATGCAGTTTCTGTGTTTCATCATCAATGTGAAGGTCCAAGGGTTACAGTATACCTGCAGTAGTGCATCGGTTATCTACTACTGGTCTCCCCGGAAAGGTTACAAGCTCAGACCATTTGAAGCGTTACTCGCCTGGACAGAAGTCTGCAAGGTGCATGTTGTATACAATCCCGATGCAATTTCTGTGTTTCATGGTCAATGTGAAGGTCCAATGGTTCCAGTAAACCTGAAGTGGTGCATGGGAAACTAATACAGAACTATTAGGAAAAGTTCACAAGCAAAGACCTTTTGTAGCGTTACCCTGTTGGACAGAAGTTGTCATGGTGCCTGTTGTATTCGATCCGATGCAATTTCTGTGTTTCATCGTCAATGTGAAGGTTCAAGTGTTGTAGTAAACCTGCAGCGGCGCATCGGAAACTACTACTCGACTCCCAGGAAAGGTTCAAAAAATGGTTCAAATGGCTCTGAGTACTATGGGACTCAACTACTGAGGTCATTAGTCCCCTAGAACTTAGAACTAGTTAAACCTAACTAACCTAAGGACATCACAAACATCCATGCCCGAGGCAGGATTCGAACCTGCGACCGTAGCGGTCTTGCGGTTCCAGACTGCAGCGCCTTTAACCGCACGGCCACTTCGGCCGGCCAGGAAAGGTTCCAAGCACAGACAATTTGAAGTGTTACTCGCCTGGACAGAAGTCGGGATGGTGCCTGTTGTATTCAATCCGATGCAATTTCTGTGTTCATTGTCAATGTGAAGGTAAAAAGGTTACAATAACCAGCAATGGTGCATCGTAAACTAGTACTAGACTGCCAGGAAATGTTCGAGGCGCAGACCGTTTGAAGTGTTTCTCACCTGGGCAGAAGTCGGCATGTTGCCTGTTGTATTTACACCGATGCGATTTCTGGGTTTCATCGGCAATGTGAAGGTGCAAAGGTTACAGAAAACCTGCAGTGGTGCATCGGAAACTACTACTGGCCTGTGATTCTTCGCTTTCTACAGGCGTATTTTTTGACGTAATAAATCTCGGGTGAACAGCCTGCTATGAGTGTGCTTAGGTCACAATATTTCGGCAATCGACCGCGTTGCCGTCATCAGGTGCGCTGGTGCGCTGACCGGCGGTGGGCCGGCGCCATGTACATACAGGACAATCCCCCTCCCGGTCCCCCATGAGGCGCTTCCTATGAGTCGGTGCGGTCCAGGTACAGCGTCCATTCTCCCGCCGTCTGGGCGCTGCGTCCTAGGTCTTCTCCTTCAGTGGCGTCTGCCGGCACCGCTCTCGTTATTCTTCCCTCCTCCCCCGAAGTCGGTACACTCTGGGAAATATTTTCCCGGATAAGCACCACAAAACGGAATAATAGCCACGGCCGCCTCCTCGTGAGGCTCATCCTTAGTTTCCGCCGGTGCTGCAGGTGTGGGATGTAGAGCCTTCCGAATTTGCCCTTCCTTGTAACCGTTCCTCCGAAACACGGTCTTCAGATGGTCCAATTCCTGTCGAAGACTGTCCCTGTCGGAGATGGTGTGAGCTCTGTGTACAAGAGTTTTGAGCACGCCATTCTTTTGTGCCGGGTGATGGTAGCTATCCGCATGTAGGTACAAATCGGTGTGCGTCTTCTTCCTATACACGCTGTGGCCCAAAGTGCTGTCAGCTCCTCTTCTAATCAAAACATATAGGAAAGGGAGCATCCCATCCGTTTCCATCTCCATGGTGAACTTAATATTCTCGTGTCTGGAGTTGAGATGTGTGAGGAAGTCTGCCAGTTTATCTCTTCCGTGTGGCCAGATAACGAAGGTATCATCCATATATCTAAAGAAACAGGTGGTTTTTAGATGTGCTGATTCATGAGCTTCCTCCTCGAAATGTTCCATGTACATATTTCCGCCGGTTAGTACATCAGCGCACCTGATGATGTCAACGTGGTCGATTGCTGAAATATTGTGTCCTATGCACACTCATACCAGGCTGTTCACCCAAGATTTATTTCGTCATAAAATTCGCCTGGAGAAATTAAAGAATCACGTATCTGGAATGCATTGCAACATGCTGTTCTGAAGAGATCTCCACACCTTCGTACTCTTACGGATTTATCGACAGCCCTGAAGGATCCATGGTGTCAATTTCTCCAGCACTACTTCAGACATTTGTCAAGTCCATTCCGTATCGCGTTGCGACTCTTACGGATTATCGCGAATACCCTACACGATATTGGGCAAGTGCACCAGTTTCTTTGTGTCTTCAATATATAATCCGTTAATATAATAATGATAATAATAATAGATTTGTTAAGCTGGGAAAGAGAATATTGTATATTGATGGATGATACTTTTCAATATGCAGCGAAACACTTTCTCCAGTTATTCGCGATCCACAGATACTCTGCGGATTTTTACTTACTACTTGCGTTCAGCCTCATAAGAGGTAAGAAGAAGGAAACATTTCTGAAAATTATACGCCATGTTCAAGATGAGTGTAGGAATAGGCAAGTGTCTTTTAATCCAAATCCGTTGGCATTTGATTTCAAACCGTTCATCCATGGGAGTATCAAGGTTGCCTTGACATCAGTAAAGATTGCTGGCTGTCGTTCTCACCTGTTCCAAGCTTGATAAGTACAATTGTAATTGTTCTTTTAAGAAAACTGTATAGCTGTTGAACGATAAATGGTCATAATTAGTACAGAATTTTATTTGCTTTTTTTAAGCAAGGTAGAATACAATTATTCCTAAAGTTATGTTATTCCTAAAATTAGCTGTACATCGCTCATACTACAAAGAGTTGTGTATATTGCTTAAGTTGCAGCTGTTATAAATCTTTTGCCTTTTAAATTTTCACAAATATAATTTTTTCTACATATTTCATGTGGCAAAAACTACGAACGCTTGGTTTGGCTACAATGTACGAAGACTAGAACAGTAAAAAAGATCAGTGGCTGCAGTACATCTTTGTGCCTGGTTATTTAAATCTTCGAAATAGTCCTGATGTCTTGCTATACTGGTCAGCATGCAGCCACAAGACGAAAAACTCGCAAAATTTGCGGAGTATACAGCTGAAAATTACACTGATGACGAAGAAGGTACTCTATTTCCACCTCAAGTTTGGGCAACAGATTGCACTTCCTTATGGAGAACGACTACCGGCCGCGGTGGACGAGAGGTTCTAGGCGCTTCAGTCCGGAACCGCGCCATTGCTACAGTCGCAGGTTCGAATCCTGCATCGGGCATGGATGTGTGTGATGTCTTTAGGTCAGTTTAAGTAGTTCTAAGTTCTAGGGGACTGATGACCTCCGATGTTAAGTCACATAGTGCTCAGAGCCATTTCAACCTTTTTTTTTTTTTTTTTTTTTTTTTGAGAATGACTAACGTTTCTAAAAGCCTTCTTTTTCTTTTCCGTTTCTGTGCTTTGTGCATATCGCCTCACTCAAACAGCTTCAAGTTTGTGGAGAGTCTGAAGCATGAACAAACTGATAACTATATCGTATATAACTCTGCAAAAAAACAGCCTTCCTGCAACAGAAGTTACATTAACTCAGAAATGGTGAAATTGTCAAATCAGAATTTTTAAGGTGCGTTTATACAAAGTAGCCATCAGTGGGAGATAAAAGAAGTGCAGTCATTTCCAGGAAATATCTATCTGTGTGAAGTTTGTAATAAAATCATTGTGTTAACTTATAATTTGTTTTATAATTTGTTCGTTGGTGCAGTGTTTACAATATTCTGTAAGAGCGTTGTAAGCAGCTGCGGCGGTCGTGCACTAGCTACAGTCAGGTTTGGAAGTGCTTGCCGAGTCTGTCTGTTCTCTACGACGTCAAATACAAGTTGGCGAGTTGGTGTGCGCCGCTCAGAGAGCGCCTGGGGAAGAGTTCGAATGTTTCGTTTTCCACCAGCAGGTAAAAGTTGCCGATCTCGGGCGAGTCCAGACACATAAACAGTTGCTAACTTTAATACTTGGGTTATTGTCTTAAGCAATTAACGTAAGATTATACATTTTCTACTTTAAATTTCTAAATTTGATCAATAATTAAAAGAAATATTGGAACTGGTGACCAGGCGATCGTTTTAGCTATTTAGTTATACACTGGTAAGCCAAAACGTTATGACCACTGCCCATCGCTAGGTCTCTTTCAAACAGAATTTAGATACAACCAATACGAAATTACCGACACCAACATTCGTGTCGACCATATTGAAACAAAAGCTGATTGTTTAAGTCAAGTTACCGACTCAGAAGTAAAAGTAATAAATGATAGGATTGACGTCGTTGAGGGTCGGGTCAGATTCACAGAAACATATGTTATCGATGAGTTGATCAAGAGCAGAAAAGCTGAAATTAAAGCTATGCCGGATTATGTTACTTCTGAAAGTCAATATGTAGACGAGGAACTGAAATTGAACCCTATGTTAGTCGTAGAAGAGATTAAATTCGCGTCAAATTAAGAGTAAATAATTTAGAAAATAACCTTGTTGCTAAATGTTACAATAACAACAATGTTTGCAACCCATGTAACAATGTATTGTTAAAACGTTTCTCTGGAGATGTCAAGTTGCATCCTATAGATTTTTTATGTCAATGCAAAGACAGTTTCTCACCTGGTATGCCAGAGCCATCAAAAGTGAAAGCAGCTAAGCGTTTTCTGGATGGTGAAGCTTTAGCCTGGGCAAATCAGAATGTCAGCCCTGAAATGACTTTTGATCAATCCGAAACATTGTTTTTCAATAAATTCTGGTCGGAAAGCAGACAAGCTACGATAAAGGCTGAATTTTTGAGCGACAACAAATATAGGGAAGGAAAATTAAGCATGTGTGAGTTTTGTGAAATACAGCTATGAAAACTGACGCACCTAGACAAAACTTTAGACGAGTTAATTCAGACTGACGCACTGAAATGACGTCTACCAAATTCGGTTCAGTCGGGCCTAGTTTATGGGCCAGATGACTCGATTGAAGTATTTTTGAAGTATGTGGATAGGCTAGACTATGCATGGCGAATCATGACAAGTCAAACAATCAAAATAGGGGAGAGTACCAACACCAGGGTCATGGGTTCTCTCAAAATCAAAATTATCTAACTGTACCAGTAACAGTCAAAATAACTACAGTAACAGGAACAGTTGTCAAAATAGCAACAATTACAGACAAATCACCAGCTCAAATAAGGACAGACAGTATAGACAGGAAAACGAGTAGCCACCTCGTTGTGGACCTGTCAGTTTGAGGTGAGGAGAAAAACTCATAACCAGGCTAAGAGATGGAGAAACAGACACAGCTCACACCACCATCACACAGATGACAATAGGAACTACCACATTAATAATGTAAGTAAGCACTATGAATTTTGTAACTATATGTTAAAAGAAATGAGTAATGATGACACAAAGACACAAAATAGTTATAAGCTTAGTAAAGAGGACTTGACAAATTTATTGGACAACAATTGTGTATCCACAGACAATAATAATGATGATAACAGTAGTGCTAGTTTGTTTGTTAATGATAATGATCCAATTTTCTTCGATGCAGTAGTAAGCCAAAATGATAACCTTGTAGCCAAAAATATTGGTGGAGTAGCTGATTCAGATGATGATTTAGCGGTAGAGAGATTTAATGTTGTAGCTGAAGTCCATGAAGAAGCATGTGACTCAGTTGGTGATGATGATGATGTTAATGATGATGACATTAATGGTATTTTGTTTAAAGAGGAGCCTGATGGGTTGATTTTTGTAGAAGTATTCGGAAATTAAGTTAATATACATCAATTAATAGCTATTGATGATTTCATGAGTGATGATAAGGTTCACCAAATTGTTTTGGAGCCAAATTCAAGACAGTATACTGCATTTTATGTAATGGAAAAATCTGTCAATATTGTGTGGTGCCATTTGGACTTAACATTTCAGTTGCTGAATTTATCTGTGCTTTAGATTATGTCTTAGGTCGGGAATTATCGTCCAAATTGGTAATTTATGTGGATGATATTTTAGTAACTAGTAACACATGGGAAGAACATGTTAAAACTTTTAGGAAAATTGGGAAAAAATTTAGATGGGGAGGGGAGTGACTTTGAAGTTGGAGAAATATAAATTTGGAGTCACAGAATTAAATTTTTTAGGCCACACTATTGGTGAAAAGGGGATTCTGCCTGACAAAGATAAACTCATGGCTATAGAGGAATTTACGATATCCAAAAATAAAAAACAACTTATGTCATTTTATGGTTTGGCAAGCCTTTATCGAAAATATGTATGTACACAGGCACTTAATGCACTATGTCTCAGAGAACTTCTTAAGAAAAATTAAATTTGGGAATGGGTAAATGAATGTCAAGAAACATTCAATGAAATTAAGAAACAACTTCGCAACAGTAAAATCCTTTATAGGCCTGTTTGGGCATTACCATTCTGTCTTATGAATGATGGAAATGATTATGGGCTTGTGGTACACGTTTTTCAGCAGAACGGAATTAATGGGACTATAGAACACTTTTAAATCAGGTTTGGTAGTATATGATTACAGAAACACGAGGGAAATTATACAGTCACAGAAAAAGAACTCTTAGCTATTGTCTGGGAATTTAAAAAGTCTAAGAGGAGCTAGAACGCCCTATCCCGACAATGTTAAATATAGTGACTTGGCTTCTATGAATTTCAGGCACCACTGTAGCCATGACATTAAACTTGTACAGTACATTAAACTGTATGTTCTGAGTCTACTGAACTACAATGATTGCATTTCACCACTGCTTTCGAAAATACAATTTTTTAATTACAAATTTAAAATTTTATGTCCTTTTTTGTATGTTATTCTAAATAATGTAGGCTGGCAATGGCAAGGAAAGCGTTTCTGAAGAAGAGAAATTTGTTAACATCCAGTATTGATTTAAGTGTCAGGAAGTCATTTCTGAAAGTATTCGTATGGAGTGTAGCCATGTATGGAAGTGAAACATGGACGATAAATAGTTTGGACAAGAAGAGAATAGAAGCTTTCGAAATGTGGTGCTACAGAAGAATGCTGAAGATTAGATGGGTAGATCACATAACTAATGAGGAAGTATTGAATAGGATTGGGGAGAAGAGAAGTTTGTGGCACAACTTGACCAGAAGAAGGGATCGGTTGGTAGGACATGTTCTGAGGCATCAAGGGATCACCAATTTAGTATTGGAGGGCAGCGTGGAGGGTAAAAATCGTAGAGGGAGACCAAGAGATGAATACACTAAGCAGATTCAGAAGGATGTAGGTTGCAGTAGGTACTGGGAGATGAAAAAGCTTGCACAGGATAGAGTAGCATGGAGAGCTGCATCAAACCAGTCTCAGGACTGAAGACCACAACAACAACAACATTCTAAATAATTTTAATTATACATAACATCAATTTCTTCTTTGAGTTCAGTATACTCAGGATATGTATGTTATTACTCCTTGAAAAATGGAATACTCTGAGATTTAGGGAAAAATGCAACAGAAAATGTAAATTTTCAGGAATGGCTTCTAAAGTTTCAAAAGACTGTAATGCACTTAATATATGCTTAATTTTTTTATTTTTCGTCACTCAGAAACACCCTGAACCATACTGTATATCATCCTTTTAATCTTTTTCCAAGTTTTTTTCCTTTTCTTCTTTCTGGACTCCTAAGTGGCCAACTGTGCTGCACACTCTGCTTTATCAATGTAAACATTGTCCATCAGTTCAAGTTCTCTGATTCAGTTTGCTCCAGGATTAATTCACATATGCTGTAGCACTTTTAACCTACCAATGTTGCCATCATTAAAAGCAATAGCAGTTTCACTGACCCCCGCCCCCCCCCCCCCCCCCCGCCACTTAAGTGTCTTCATTCCAAAAGAGACATTTTTTGGTAAGCGAGTCCGTGTAAGATTATTGAATGACTCATTGGGATTCCTACCCCCATGAACCATGGACCTTGCCGTTGGTGGGGAGACTTGCGTGCCTCAGCGATAAAGATAGCCGTACCGTAGGTGCAACCACAACGGAGGGGTATCTGTTGAGAGGCCAGACAAATGTGTGATTCCTGAAGAGGGGCAGCAGCCTTTTCAGTAGTTGCAGGGGCAACAGTCTGGATGATTGACTGACCTTGCCTTGTAACAATAACCAAAACGGCCTTGCTGTGCTGGTACTGCGAACGGCTGAAAGCAAGGGGAAACTACAGCCGTAATTTTCCCCGAGGGCATGGAGCTTTACTGTATGGTTAAATGATGATGGCCTCCTCTTGGGTAAAATATTCCAGAGGTAAAATAGTCCCCGATTCGGATCTCCGGGCGGAGACTACTCGAGAGGATGTCGTTATCAGGAGAAAGAAAACTGGCGTTCTACGGATCGGAGCGTGGAATGTCAGATCCCTTAATCGGGCAGGTAGGTTAGAAAATTTGAAAAGGGAAATGGATAGGTTAAAGTTAGATATAGTGGGAATTAGTGAAGTTCGGTGGCAGGAGAAACAAGACTTCTGGTAAGGTGACTACAGGGTTATGAACACAAATCAAATAGGGGTAATGCAGGAGTAGGTTTAATAATGAATAGGAAAATAGGAATGCTGGTAAGCTACTACAAACAGCATAGGGAACGTATTATTGTGACCAAGATAGATACGAAGCCCACGCCTACCACAGTAGTACAAGTTTATATGCCAACTAGCTCTGCAGAAGACGAAGAAATTGAAGAAATGTACGATGAAATTAGAGAAATTGTTCAGATAGTGAAGGGAGATGAAAATTTAATAGTCATGGGTGACTGGAATTCGTCAGTAGGAAAAGGGAGAGAAGGAAACATAATACGTGAATATGGATTGTGGGTAAGAAACGAAAGAGGAAGCCGCCTGGTAGAATTTTGCACAGAGCACAACCTAGTCATACCTAACACTTGGTTCAAGAATCATAAAAGAAGATTGTATACATGGAAGAAGCCTGGAGATACTGACAGGTTGCAGATAGATTATATAATGGTAAGACAGAGATTTAGGAACCAGATTTTAAATTGTAAGACCTTTCCAGGGGCAGATGTGGACTCTGACTACAATCTATTGGTTATGAACTGTAGATTAAAACTGAAGAAACTACAAAAAGGTGGGAATTTAAGGAGATGGGACCTGGATAAACTGAGTAAACCAGAGGCTGTACAGAGTTTCAGGGAGAGCATAAAGGAACATTTGACAAGAATGGGGAAAAGAAATACAGTAGAAGAAGAATGGGTTGCTTTGAGGGATGAAGTGGTGAAGGCAGCAGAGGATCAAGTAAACAATGGGGGAAAGCAATACAGTAGAAGAAGAATGGGTAGCTTTGTGGGATGAAGTGGTGAAGGCAGCAGAGGATCAAGTAGGTAAAAAGACGAGGGCTAGTAGAAATCCTTGGGTAACAGAAGAAATATTGAATTTAATTGATGAAAGGAGAAAATATAAAAATGCAATAAGTGAAACAGGCAAAAAGGAATACAAACGTCTCAAAAATGAGATCGACAGGAAGTGCAAAATGGCTAAGCAGGGATGGCTAGAGGACAAATGTAAGGATGTAGAGGCTTATCTCACTAGGGGTAAGATAGATACTACCTATAGGAAAATTAAAGAGACCTTTGGAGAAAAGAGAGCCACTTGTATGAATATCAAGAGCTCAGATGGAAACCCAGTTCTAAGCAAAGAAGGGAAAGCAGAAAGGTGGTAGGAGTATATAGAGGGTCTATACAAGGGCGATTTTCTTGAGGATAACATTATGGAAATGGAAGAGGATGTAGATGAAGATGAAATGGGAGATATGATACTGCATGAAGAGTTTGATAGAGCACTGAAAGACCTGAGTCACAAAAAAGCTCCGGGAGTAGACAACATTCCATTAGAATTATTGACAGCCTTGGGAGAGCCAGTCCTGACAAAATTCTGCCATCTGGTGAGCAGGATGTATGAGACAGGCGAAATACCCTCAGACTTCAAGAAGAATATAATAATTCCAATCCCAAAGAAAGTAGATGCTGACAGATGTGAAAATTACAGAACAATCAGTTTAATAAGTCACAGCTGCAAAATACTAACACGAATTCTTTACAGACGAATGGAAAAACTAGTAGAAGCCGACCTCGGGGAAGATCAGTTTGGATTCCGTAGAAATATTGGAACACGTGAGGCAATACTGACCTTACGACTTATCTTAGAAGCTAGATTAAGGAAAGGCAAATCTACGTTCCTAGCATTTGTAGACTTAGAGAAAGCTTTTGACAATGTTGACTGGAATACTCTCTTTCAAATTGTGAAGGTGGCAGGAGTAAAATACAGGGAGCGAAAGGCTATTTACAATTTGTACAGAAAGCAGGTGGCAGTGATAAGAGTCGAGGGACCTCAAAGGGAAGCAGTGATTGGGAAGGGAGTGAGACAGGGTTGTAGCCTCACCCCGAGGTTGTACAATCTGTGTATTCAGCAAGCAGGAAACGAAACAGAAGAAAAATTCGGAGTAGGTATTAAAATCCAGGGAGAAGAAATAAAAACTTTCAGGTTCGCCGATGACATTGTAATTCTGTCAGATACAGCAAAGGACTTGGAAGAGCAGTTGAATGGAATGGATAATGTCTTGAAAGGAAGATATAAGATGAACATCAACAAAAGCAAAACAAGGATAATGGAATGTAGTCGAATTAAGTCGGGTGATGCTGAGGGAATTAGATTAGGAAATGAGACACTTAAAGTAGTAAAGGAGTTTTGCTATTTGGGGAGGAAAGTAACTGATGATGGTCGAAGTATAGAGGATATAAAATGTAGACTGGCAATGGCAAGGAAAGCATTTCTCATCATCATCATCATCATCATCATCATCATTTAAGACTGATTATGCCTTTCAGCGTTCAGTCTGGAGCATAGTCCCCCTTATAAAATTCCTCCATGATCCCCTATTCAGTGGTAACATTGGTGCCTCTTCTGATGTTAATCCTATTACTTCAAAATCATTCTTAACCGAATCCAGGTACCTTCTCCTTGGTCTGCCCCGACTCCTCCTACCCTCTACTGCTGAACCCATGGGTCTCTTGGGTCACCTTGCTTCTCCCATGCATGTAACATGACCACAACATCTAGGCCTGTTCGCCCTGACTGCTACATCTATAGAGTTCATTCCCAGTTTTTCTTTGATTTCCTCATTGTGGACACCCTCCTGCCATTGTTCCCATCTACTAGTACTTACAATCATCCTAGCTACTTTCATATCCGTAACCTCAACCATGTTGATAAGGTAACCTGAATCAACCCAGCTTTCGCTCCCATACAACAAAGTTGGTCGAAAGATTGAACGGTGCACAGATAACTTAGTCTTGGTACTGACTTCCTTCTTGCAGAAGAGAGTAGATCGTAGCTGAGCGCTCACTACATTAGCTTTGCTACACCTCGCTTCCAGTTCTTTCACTATGTTGCCATCCTGTGAGAAGTACTTGAAACCATCCACCTGTTCTAACTTTGTTCCTCCTATTTGCCACTCAATCCGTTTATATCTCTTTTCCACTGACATTACTTTCGTTTTGGAGATGCAAATCTTCATACCATAGTCCTTACATTTCTGATCTAGCTCTGAAATATTACTTTGCAAACTTTCAATCGAATCTGCCATCACAACTAAGTCGTCCGCATATGCAAGACTGCTTATTTTGTGTTCACATATCTTAATCTCGCCCAGCCAGTCTATTGTTTTCAACATATGATCCATAAATAATATGAACAACAGTGGAGACAGGTTGCAGCATTGTCTTACCCCTGAAACTACTCTGAACCATGAACTCAATTTACCGTCAACTCTAACTGCTGCCTGACCATCCATGTAATGTCCTTTAATTGCTTGCAAAAGTTTGCCTCCTATTCCATAATCTCGTAGAACAGACAATAACTTCATCCTAGGAACCCCGTCATATGCGTTTTATAGATCTCTAAAGCATAGATACAATTCCCTGTTCCACTCATAACACTTTTCCATTATTTCCCACCGAGCGAGGTGGCGCAGTGGTTAGACACTGGACTCGCATTCGGGAGGACGACGGTTCAATCCCGCGTCCGGCCATCCTGATTTAGGTTTTCCGTGATTTCCCTAAATCGCTCCAGGCAAATGCCGGGATGGTTCCTTTGAAAGGGCATGGCCGACTTCCTTCCCCATCCTTCCCTAATCCGATGAGACCGATGACCACGCTGTCTGGTCTCCTTCCCCAAACCAACCAACCAACCAACCATTATTTCCCGTAAGCTAAAGATCTGGTCCTGACAACCTCTAAGAGGCCTAAGCCCACACTGATTTTCATCCAATTGGTCCTCAACTAATACTCGCACTTTCCTTTCAACAATACCTGAGAAGATTTTACCCACAACACTGATTAAAGAGATACCTCTGTAGTTGTTACAATCTTTTCTGTTTCGATGTTTAAAGATTGGTGTGATTACTGCTTTTGGCCAGTCCGATGGAACCTGTCCCGACTCCCAGGCCATTTCAATTATCCTGTGTAGCCATTTAACACCTGACATTCCACTGTATTTGATGAGTTCCGACTTAATTTCATCCACCCCAGCCGCTTTATTGCATTGCAATATAGTGACCATTTTCTCCACTTCCTCAAATGTGATCCTATTTCCATCATCATTCCTATCCCATTGTACCTCGTAATCTGAAACATTACTGATCGTATTTTCACCTACATTAAGCAACTCTTCAAAATATTCCCTCCATCTGCCCAAGGAATCCACAGGATTCACCAGCAGTTTTCCTGACCTGTCCAAAATACTTGTCATTTCCTTCTTACCTCCCTTTCGAAGACTACTAATTTACATTCCAGAATGGTTTTCCAGCAGCTTGACCCAAAGTCTCCAACCTGTTTCCAAAGTCTTCCCAAGATTTCTTCTTAGATGCTGCAATTATCTATTTGGCTTTGTTTCTTTCTTCAACATAAATTTCTCTGTCTAACTGAGTTCTAGTATGTAGCCATTTTTGATACGCCTTCTTTTTCCTTTTACAGGCTGCCTTGACTGTGTCATTCCACCAAGCTGTTTGCTTCATCCTACCTTTACACACTACTGTTCCAAGACATTCTTTAGCCACTTCTAGTACTGTGTCCCTGTACCTTGTCCATTCCTTTTCCAATGACTGTAATTGACTACATTCAATTAACTGGTGCCTTTTGGAGATCACTGTTATGTACTTGTGCCTGATTTCCTTATCCTGAAGTTTCTCCAATCTTATCCTCCTACATATGGACCTGACCACCTGCACTTTCAGCCTCACAATCCCAATTTCACTGCAGATTAAATAATGATCAGTGTCATCAAAGAATCCCCTGAATACACGTGTGTCCATCACAGCCTACCTGAATTCCTGATCTGTTATTATATAGTCAATGACAGATCTGGTTCCCCTGCCTTCCCAAGTATACCGGTGAATGTTCTTATGTTTAAAAAAGGAGTTCGTGATTACTAAGCCCATACTGGCACAGAAATCCAAGAGTTGTTTCCCGTTCCTGTTGGCCTCCATATCCTCTCCAAATTTACCCATCACCTTTTCATACCCTTCTGTTCGATTTCCAATCCTGGCATTAAAATCACCCATGGATCATGGTTCATGGTTCTTGGTGTGGGTTCCTGTAGTCATGTCCTAGTTCATGAACCACGGGCAATGTATGAGTGGCCAAGTAAGTGGTCCCGACAGTTGGGATACCAGTTACTTTGGAATAAGGCTGGGCATCTCAGACATATTCTGAGTCGTGGTCACCTTTGTGCTCATACGGCAAAGACTACCAAATCCACCAGTTAGTTCCTCAACCGTTAGGGATAAAACTCAATGGGACTCGGAGCAAGTAAGGCTAGCAACCTGCTTCCCTGGTACTTTAAATATGATGCTGGCAACAATCAGAGCAAAATGCCTCGGACCTTTGGAGGTGACAGAGTCCCACCTCTAACCGACAAACCAGGGACTCCTAAGGTACCACTTGGAAAGCATTTCTGAAGAAGAGAAATTTGTTAACGTCGAGTATAGGTTTAAGTGCCAGGAAGTCGTTTCTGAAGGTATTTGTATGGAGTGTAGCCATGTATGGAAGTGAAACATGGACGATAAATAGTTTGTACCAGAAGAGAATAGAAGCTTTCGAAATGTGGTGCTACAGAAGAATGCTGAAGATTAGATGGGTAGATCACATAACTAATGAGGAAGTATTGAACAGGATTGGGGAGAAGAGAAGTTTGTGGCACATCTTGACTAGAAGAAGGGACCGGTTGGTAGGACATGTTCTGAGGCATCAAGGGATCACCAATTTAGTATTGGAGGGCAGCGTGGAGGGTAAAAATCGTAGAGGGAGACCAAGAGACGAATACACTAAGCAGATTCAGAAGTATGTAGGTTGCAGTAGGTACTGGGAGATGAAGAAGCTTGCACAGGATAGAGTAGCATGTAGAGCTGCATCAAACCAGTCTCAGGACTGAAGACCACAACAACAACAACATCATTGATATTTAGAATCTGACTATGCAGACACTTCTTCAGTAATTCAGGATTTGCCAGGTCTCTGTAAATAAGTACGAGGTGCATTCAAGTTTTAAGGCCTCCGATTTTTTTTCTCCAGACTGGAAAGAGATAGAAACATGCGCATTGTTTTAAAATGAGGCCGCGTTCATTGTCAATATGTCCCAGAGATGGCAGCACCGTACGGCAGATGGAATTTTACCGCCAGCGGCGAGAATGAGAACTGTTTTAAATACTTAAAATGGCGACGTTTTCCTTACTTGAACAGCGTGCAATCATTCGTTTTCTGAATTTGCGTGGTGTGAAACCAATTGAAATTCATCGACAGTTCAAGGAGACATGTGGTGATGGAGTTATGGATGTGTCGAAAGTGCGTTCGTGGGTGCGACAGTTTAATGAAGCAGAACATCGTGTGACAACAAGCTGAAACAACCTCGGGCTCGCACAAGCCGGTCTGACGACATGATCGAGAAAGTGGAGAGAATTGTTTTGGGGGATCGCCGAATGACTGTTGAACAGATCGCTTCCAGAGTTGGCATTTCTGTGGGTTCTGTGCACACAATCCTGCATGACGACCTGAAAATGCGAGAAGTGTCATCCAGGTGGGTGCCAGGAATGCTGACGGACGACCACATGGCTGCCCATGTGGCATGTTGCCAAGCAATGTTGACGCGCAACGACATCATGAATGGGACTTTCTTTTCGTCGGTTGCGACAATGGATGAGACGTGGACGCCATTTTTCAATCCAGAAACAAAGCGCCAGTCAGCTCAATGGAAGCACACAGATTCACCGCCACCAAAAAAATTTCGGATAACCGCCGTGCTGAAAAAATGATGGTGTCCATGTTCTGGGACAGCGAGGGCGTAATCCTTACCCATTGCGTTCCAAAGGGCACTACGGTAACAGGCGCATCCTACGAAAATGTTTTGAAGAACAAATTCCTTCCTGCACTGCAACAAAAACGTCCGGGAAGGGCTGCGCGTGTGCTGTTTCACCAAGACAACGCACCCGCACATCGAGCTAACGTTACGCAACAGTTTCTTCGTGATAACAACTTTGAAGTGATTCCTCATGCTCCCTACTCACCTGACCTGGCTCCTAGTGACTTTTGGCTTTTTCCAACAATGAAAGACACCCTCCGTGGCCGCACATTCACCAGCCGTGCTGCTATTGCCTCAGCGATTTTCCAGTGGTCAAAACAGACTCCTAAAGAAGCCTTCGCCGCTGCCATGGAATCATGGCGTCAGCGTTGTGAAAAATGTGTACGTCTGCAGGGCAATTACATCGAGAAGTAACGCCAGTTTCATCGATTTCGGGTGAGTAGTTAATTAGAAAAAAAATCGGAGGCCTTAGAACTTGAATGCACCCGTATCTTGATATCCATGACTACTGCTAGGATGGAATGTTTATGGCTGTATGAACTATTTGAGTACTGGTCAATGCGGTAATTGCATCATGAATCAGGTCCAGGAGGGCAAAGGTGGTGTACTGGCTTTTCATCAGTTGACAATCTGTGGAAGAAGGTAGCCCATACTGCCTGCTTCATTTTCAACAAATTCTCAGTATTATCTCTAATGGCCGTCCCATAATACTGCTGAAGTTCATAATTCATTTTGTCCGTCAGCCTGCCTCTTAAGTTTTTACCATCAGAAACTTTCTTGTCTTTCAAACTTTGTTTTAACTTCCTCAACCTGGTGCCCATTCTCTTCTGGACATAACCTATATAAGACAGCAATCCACAGTCTTCTATATAAAAAAATTACCGATTTTATCAGATCTTGAAGCAATGTACACAAAAAATTTATCATTTTCAAATTGTGCAGACTATATTTAAAAAAATAAAAAAAACTTCTCATGTGAGTTTATAAGTGATATACAGGGTGTTACAAAAAGGTACGGCCAAATTTTCAGGAAACATTCCTCACACACAAATAAAGAAAAGATGTTACGTGGACATGTGTCCGGAAACGCTTAATTTCCATGTTAGAGCTCATTTTAGTTTCGTCAGTATGTACTGTACTTCCTCGATTCACCGCCAGTTGGCCCAATTGAAGGAAGGTAATGTTGACTTCGGTGCTTGTGTTGACATGCAACTCATTGCTCTACAGTACTAGCGTCAAGCACATCAGTACGTAGCATCAACAGGTTAGTGTTCATCACGAACGTGGTTTTGCAGTCAGTGTAATGTTTACAAATGCGGAGTTGGCAGATGCCCATTTGATGTATGGATTAGCACAGGGCAATAGCCGTGGCGCGGTACCTTTGTATCGAGACAGATTTCCAGAACGAAGGTGTCCCGACAGGAAGACGTTCGAAGCAATTGATCGGCGTCTTAGGGAGCACGGAACATTCCAGCCCATGACTCGCGACTGGGGAAGACCTAGAACGACGAGGACACCTGCAATGGAAGAGGCAATTTTCCGTGCAGTTGACGATAACCCTAACGTCAGCGTCAGAGAAGTTGCTGTTGTACAAGGTAACGTTGACCACGTCACTGTATGGAGAGTGCTACGGGAGAACCAGTTGTTTCCGTACTATGTACAGCGTGTGCAGGCACTATCAGCAGCTGATTGGCCTCGACGGGTACACTTCTGCGAATGGTTCATCCAACAATGTGTCAATCCTCATTTCAGTGCAAATGTTCTCTTTACGGATGAGGCTTCATTCCAACGTGATCAAATTGTAAATTTTCACAATCAACATGCGTGGGTTGACGAGAATCCGCACGCAATTGTACAATCACGTCATCAACACAGATTTTCTGTGAACGTTTGGGCAGGCATTGTTGGTGATGTCTTGATTGGGCCCCATGTTCTTCCACCTACGCTCAATGGAGCACGTTATCATGATTTCATACGGGATACTCTAGCTGTGCTGCTAGAACATGTGCCTTTACGACACAACATGTGGTTCATGCACGATGGAGCACCTGCACATTTTAGTCGAAGTGTTCATATGCTTCTCAACAACAGATTCGGTGACCGATGGATTGGTAGAGGCGGACCAATTCCATGGCCTCCACGCTCTCCTGACCTCAACCCTCCTGACTTTCATTTAGGGGGGCATTTGAAAACTCTTGTCTACGCAACCCCGGTATCAAATGTAGAGACTCTTCGTGCTCGTATTGTGGACGGCTGTGATACAATACACCATTCTCCAGGGCTACATCAGCGCATCAGGGATTCCATGCGACGGAGGGTGGATGCATGTATCCTCGCTAACGTAGGACATTTCGAACATTTCCTCTAACATAGTGTTTGAAGTCACGCTGGTACGTTCTGTTGCTGTGTGTTTCCATTCCATGATTAATGTGATTTGAAGAGAAGTAACAAAATGAGCTCTAACATTTAAAGTAAGCATTTCCGGACACATGTCCACATAACATATTTTCTTTCTTTGTGTGTGAGGAATGTTTCCTGAAAGTTTGGCCGTACTTTTTTGTAACACCATATATATATATATATATATATATATATATATATATATATATATGTATGTGTGTGTGTGTGTGTGTGTGTGTGTGTGTGTGTGTGTGTGTGTGTGTGTGTGTGTGTGTGTGTGTGTGCAAATTTTATAATGAGATAAAATCCGAAAAATGTGAAAAAGAATTTCTGTTCTAACTCCCCTTAAGTGCTAGCTAGTTGGTCATAAAACAATAGTTTTCTCTGACCACAAAGCATTGAATTACATACAGGAATGCAAACTTTTTCATGACAGAATTACCAGGTGGGCTATTTTCCCACAACAATTTGACTACTAACTGCATTACATAAAAGGAGACCAAAATGTGATAGCGGATGCTGTGTCTAGATTACCAGTGGGGGGTAAACAGGATAATGAAAACTTACAGAACAACAATAATTTTAGGATCACCTACAATCAGGGAATAAAAGGGAAAAAGGAAATTGCTAATATCTGTAAGCAATTAAGATGTAACCCAAATCAAGATAGGGAATGGAAATTAGTAAAAACAGGTATGAAAAAGTGAAATTATATTATCAGGTTTTTTAGTGATTCTATTTCGAAGAAGTAGTCTTGACTCAGACACCTGGAAAGTATGTTGGCCCAAACAACACATAGATACATTAATTAAATACATACACCAAAGTTATGGACACTGTGGCATAATGAAATGTATATAAAAACTGAATGAAAATGTATATTTCAATAATATCTCTAGAAGAGTTAGGAATTGCCTTAACTTGTGACCAATGTCAGAGAGTTAAAGTCTCCAATCAAAAGCATCAGGGTTTTATGCAAAGTATATGCCCTAAAGGTAAGTCTGGACTAATTGGCATTGATTTATTTGGAAAACTATCTCGCTCCAAAGATTGTTATTGTTATATTTTAGTTGCAATAGATATGCTTTTAAAATTTATAAAATTGTATCCATAGAGGAAAACAACCAGTAGGAAAATTATCCAGTGTTTTACTAAAGATTATTTCCTGAAAGTGTGTAAGCCACAAGCAATCTTATCAGATAATGGCAGTCATTTCACTTCAGCCATATGGAAAGAATTTATTAGCTACGAAAAGGTAAAACATATTTTTTTATCCATTTATTCACCATTGTGCAATCCAACAGAGAGGTACATCCACGAAATAGATAGACTTTGTGGAACATACTGTGCAAAAGATTACACAACCTGGTCTCAGTATCTGAATCAATTTGAATATGTACTGAATAGTTCACAACACACTACCACAGGTTCACACTATTTGAAATACAGTATAAATAAATTAGTTGATTATCCAGTTCATACTAAAATCACTGCAAATGATAGTAACAAAATTGCACAGAAAATATGGAATTATGTCAGAAGAAAAAGAAACAAAAACATGATAAGAAACTTAAAGTCATTCAATAGGTAGATAGGGGATACTGTATTAACGAAGAGTTATGAAAAATGTAAAGCCATCAATAAGGAACAAAGAAATTTCTGATATTTACATTGGACCATTTGAAATTCTAGAGATAACCATCCTAACGCTTACCATTTGATATATTCAAGGTCAAAGAAGTTGTTTGGGTTAAGAAATATTACTCAGCTGTAACCATATTTTCAATAACTGTAAACCCTCAGGTGGGTACACAAACACTGTACCATGCATGTGGCATATGCATGGTGCCCCAGAAAATGTGACTTTTGCTTAACAGAAACACACCAGTGTCACATTCCACATACACAGCTTAATTACACATCTATCAATAACTGAAGATAAATATCAAAATTTTTTTGAACATGAGTATCACATCATGAATTATGTTACATTATATGAATGAGAGAAGATCTGAAAAGGTTTTCTGTTATTTTAAGTCATACATAAGTAATTACTTGAGTACACAAGTTTATTTTAAAATTTCGATAGATTATTGAATACAATATTGAATTTTCTGTACTAAATTTCAGTTTTACAAACTCAAGCATTTCCAGTAATTCATCTGATGACTTAGCATTTTGTTGATTAATTTTCAAACAAGTAGAGGATAACATTTACTGTGAAGTGATGGACTGAGAATACTATGATAATAACAATGAAAAATTTATCTAAAGTTGGACTTCATTTGGCCATGTGGTGTAATTTTTTTTTCAAAAGCTGTCTGGTTTGTCACTGGGTTATCAGATTTGCCCTACTGCTGTCAGGTGTTCTCCTAATGATGTCAGATTTTATCTTAGTGTTGTCAAAGAGGAAGGGCCTTGATTATTTTATGTTAGAATAAAAGAGGGTCTGGCACACAGCTTACAGTGAAAGTCGTTGCATTGTTAAAATGTGGATTGTAAATTAACTGAGACTGTACAAGTGAAATACTAATGAAACTAACCTACATTTTGTAAACCAATACTTTGTCACCATTTTGTCCAAGACAGATGTTACACTATATCACAATGAATATGACAGACTCAGGAGATGAGCAATACATGATTAAGAAACTATTCTTGTGAATACTGTAAAATAATTTCTTGAAATAATCGAATTACATAATTTCTCATATTTTTTATGACATTTGATCTTTTCTTATGTATGTGTCTTCTCTTATGTACAAGTATGTGGAAGTATGCAGATTGAAACTTTTGGGTCAATTGTAAAGCGATGCCTGAAAAGTAGTTGAAGGACTCTTGTATGAAATGAAGTGACATGGAATGTGAAATGCAAGAGCCATAAAATGGGGGATGTGAAAGAACACTTGGAAAGCAATTTTATGAAGACTGTACACAAGAATTAAAACCATGTCACTGAACTCATCTTTAAAGAATTTCATGTATATTAATTGTAAGGTTAATTCTTTTAGTAGCACTTGTGATTATTCTCCATTTGAAAGCATACCCTTTTATTTCTGAAGAACAGCTTTGGCTCTCGCTGATACCCAAACCTATTCGGAGAATTATTGAAATAAAACAACCCCTTGTTTTACATTCCTTTTTCGATACCCTAATAAAATACTCTCCTAAGAGGTAATTTATTGAACGTTTCGTAATTCCAATTGTAGCTAGTATACCTGCACAAAATAAGTGATTTCATATAATACATTAAATTTCATAAAATTTATTATTTCATTTGGTCACTTGTATGTCATGTTCATCCAATATATACTAATATTATTTTGCATTCACTAATTAAGTCACAATTAAGAAAAATTAGATTGGCATTGTTGTTTTTCACTATTTTGTATAATGTGATGTATATCTTATGCAAAAATCTTTTGTGCTGTATACGCCAGATTGGGCATAAAATACGAAACGTTTTGTGTGTAGACACTCATAATAACTTGGAACTTTTAATTGTAAATTTAATAAATTTGCGCTATAGTTTTGTTGACTTCATTGTCAAGAACATATCAACAAGGAGAGCAGAAGGCTCAGAGAAGGCTCAGTTGGAGACAGTTCACAGACGCGACCACTTTGGCGCACGTCAGTGTAATAATATAATTGTTGTACTACGGTTTTGGTGACTGTGTAGCGTGTTACATGGAGTGGGCTCCCACCAAGAAGAAGCTGTGCAGCTTGTCAGTAATAAAGCACTATAAAGCGACTTGCTACCTGGCTTATTTCATGGAATTCAACCAACTAGATCCAGTTTGCAGATGAAATGGAAAATGGACCGGTATGACTACTTCAGCAGCAGCAGCGGCAGGAAGCAGATTACTCCAAGTTACACCAAACTAAGATATGTATAAGCAATGAATTAAACTTTATATGTCACAGCAGAACTAATTACTGAAGTGTAATGTTTGGAAACTGCTCTAGCAGTAAACTCATGCATTTGGCTCAAAGTTTTCTTTGAGTGATGGAGGCCAGAGTGATCACTAAAAAAAAAGACACCCCCATAATCACACATTCTTGATGTCATCGACACAGAGGTATAACAACAAACTTTTCTTATTGTCTGTTTAATCAAACAATCTTCCAATGATTAATATTTTTTGTATTTTTGGCACAATTCCAGTCTCCCTCCCCCCCTGCCAAAATTTCGCTACAAAGTGCACCAGATACGGATGGGGGATCATCCTAGCGAAGACACGGGCTGCAAAATGGGGAAATCCACTGAGACAAGCGACGTCGTCAAAGGACAGATTATTATTACGCAAAGCCATTAACGAGTACCTCAAACACCGCGTAGATGGTCGAATGTTCAAGTGCTTCTGTAGTGCGCATCCACAGAACGAGGTAGAAAAACAGGGAAACTAGCACTAGGCGCCAAATGGTTGGACGTCCACGTCTCTTCCCAGAGCGTGGGGTCCAGAGGCTTGTCTGTTCTCTAAAGAAGGATAAATGGTGACCTGTGGCATCTCTGCCGAAAGAGCACAATGCTGGTGCACGCACGAGTGTTTTGGAGCACCCCATTCATTGTACATTGTTGAACACGGACCTCTGCAGCAGACCACCCTGAAATGCTCACATGTTGGCCCAACATCATTGTCAGTTACGATTGCAATGGCCACAGGATCATCGGGATTCGACCGTCTATCAACGGAAACGTGACGGCTCTTCGTACGAACCACATTCCTTCTACACTAGGTCGATGGTCGTCTCCACAAAATGCCGTCACCGAAGAGGACGGCTGCTCGAAAAGTGCAGCGCTCCACGGACGCAGTCTGGTGGGAGCAGTATTATGCTAAGGGAGACATTCTTCTGCGCTGGCAAGGGACATGTGGTAATAATCGGAGAGCAACGGCATCCCTGAATGCCTGATGTCTTCCCCGACGGCGGTGCCATATTTCAGCCGTATCTCGGAGACAGAACTGTGCTGTAACGGTTCGAGGAGCATTAGAGCCAACTCACGTTGATGTCTCGCTGACCACATTTGGCTGATGTAAATCCTATGGAAGCCTTCTAAAGAATGGCAAACAAGTTATTAAGCAGGTGGTCGTAATGTTTTGGCTCATCAGTTGTAGGTATGTAAGGGAAAGAAAGAGTAGAGTGGAAGAGAGAGAGAATAAGGAAATGATGACCGTCACGCGCAGTACTGAGGCCGCTGCAGTGGTACGGTGTTCGACAGGCTCGTAAAACCTTCAACCCGAATTTCTCCGAATCGCTGCAGGATCACGGTGATCTAGAGCATTATTCGTCACATCTGGTTATGCACTACAATGGTCCGAAATGTGAGCGAAATCAGTGACCATCTGAGCGTTTACTTGTCTTTTGAGAGCAGGAGATTGCTGCTGCACTTATCACTAGTGTCAAGGTTGCGATTTTTAACTTTATCTCGCCGCTTGAATGGAATCCGGAAAACTTTATCAAAACCTACTTCAGTTATACAGCAGTCAAGAGATTCGACCCAAATCGGTCGACCGAGCGAGGTGGTGCAGTGGTTAGTACACTGGGTTCGCATTCGCGAGGACGACGGTTCAATCCCGCTTCCGGCCATCCTGATTTAGGTTTTCCGTGATTTACCTAAATGGCTCCAGGCAAATGCCGGGATGGTTCCTTTGAAAGGGCACGGTCGACTTCCTTCTCCGTCCTTCCCTAATCCGATGAGACCGATGACTTCGTAGTTTGGTCTCTTCCCCCAAACAACCAACCCCAAATCGGTCGATCAACAGTTCCAATTCCAGTTTGATTTTGAATAAGTAAATATAGAACTTTAAACCGCGATTTCTCGAAAAAGATGAAAAGCACAGGGAAAAAGAGTAAGTTATGTCAGTGACACGTTGTGTGTGTGTGTGTGTGTGTGTGTGTGTGTGTGTGTGTGTGTGTGTGTGTGTGTGTGTTGTGTGGTGTCAACGTAAGGCACCACACTAGAGGTTGCGATAATCGACGGCGGTCCAGCACTTGCAGCCCCTCTGGACTCGCTGGCTCTTTCAGCTCCGCCGTATGGCATCGACGTAGACTTGCAGATCGCACCGCCCGAGTCAGCTACAGGTCGTGAGCGAAGTTAGAACAGCCTTCAGCCTGCTAGGTTCGCAGCCTCTAGTTCGCGCATATATTACACACGTAATACCAGAATTGTGTTATCTTGCTTGTTGTATAATCCAGTTAATGTTTGTTAATGAGTCATTTGTATTTAAGAAAGATAGTTGTTTTTAGTTATGTTCCTGGAGTTCAAATGGTTCAAATGGCTCTGAGCACTATGCGACTTAACTTCTGAGGTCATCAGTCGCCTAGAACTTAGAACTAATTAAACCTAACTAACCTAAGGACATCACACACATTCATGCCCGAGGCAGGCTTCGAACCTGCGACCGTAGCAGTCACGCGGTTCCGGACTGAGCGCCTAGAACCGCTAGACCACCGCGGCCGGCCCCCACAGTCCATCTGGGTGGCCAGTTGCTCAACAGTTGCACGTCTACTCGCCCGCCCACCCCTCAGCAGCTGTCGCTCACTACTTTGATCTATGGCCCTTGGTGCAGCACTACTGTCTCAGCGCTGGATTTGAATAGTGCCATTTTTCCAAGCATGCCATACTTTAACCACAGTGAACCGCGAATAGTTTATAAACATAGCCGTTTCGGAAATGCACCAACTCTTGGCTCAAAAGCAAATGATCGTGCCCCTTTAGACATCAGATAAATCGATCCGTTTCTGCATTACGACAATGACTGCACTGTTTTCCGCATCCCCGGACAGGCTTTACATGCCCTTCATTGCTAGCATTACCACCTGTCATCTGTGAGTGGTCGTCGCACATTGACGTCGAACATAGGCGGTGGTCACATTAATGTCAGTGGACCGTGGAAAACTGGCGCGGAAAGTATTTCATGCACCTTATATGTGATAGGCAAGCCAAATTTGATCATCTTTACCCAGGGAAGGTGACATACTGGGTTGCAGGAAATATTTTCTGGGCGTTTTATTTTGGCCACCAATGACCTTGCCACAGTCCTGGGAAGCGTCCACGATATATACACTCCTGGAAATGGAAAAAAGAACACATTGACACCGGTGTGTCAGACCCACCATACTTGCTCCGGACACTGCGAGAGGGCTGTACAAGCAATGATCACACGCACGGCACAGCGGACACACCAGGAACCGCGGTGTTGGCCGTCGAATGGCGCTAGCTGCGCAGCATTTGTGCACCGCCGCCGTCAGTGTCAGCCAGTTTGCCGTGGCATACGGAGCTCCATCGCAGTCTTTAACACTGGTAGCATGCCGCGACAGCGTGGACGTGAACCGTATGTGCAGTTGACGGACTTTGAGCGAGGGCGTATAGTGAGCATGCGGGAGGCCGGGTGGACGTACCGCCGAATTGCTCAACACGTGGGGCGTGAGGTCTCCACAGTACATCGATGTTGTCGCCAGTGGTCGGCGGAAGGTGCACGTGCCCGTCGACCTGGGACCGGACCGCAGCGACGCACGGATGCACGCCAAGACCGTAGGATCCTACGTAGTGCCGTAGGGGACCGCACCGCCACTTCCCAGCAAATTAGGGACACTGTTGCTCCTGGGGTATCGGCGAGGACCATTCGCAACCGTCTCCATGAAGCTGGGCTACGGTCCCGCACACCGTTAGGCCGTCTTCCGCTCACGCCCCAACATCGTGCAGCCCGCCTCCAGTGGTGTCGCGACAGGCGTGAATGGAGGGACGAATGGAGACGTGTCGTCTTCAGCGATGAGAGTCGCTTCTGCCTTGGTGCCAATGATGGTCGTATGCGTGTTTGGCGCCGTGCTGGTGAACGCCACAATCAGGACTGCATACGACCGAGGCACACAGGGCCAACACCCGGCATCATGGTGTGGGGAGCGATCTCCTACACTGGCCGTACACCACTGGTGATCGTCGAGGGGACACTGAATAGTGCACGGTACATCCAAACCGTCATCGAACCCATCGTTCTACCATTCCTAGACCGGCAAGGGAACTTGCTGTTCCAACAGGACAATGCACGTCCGCATGTATCCCGTGCCACCCAACGTGCTCTAGAAGGTGTAAGTCAACTACCGTGGCCAGCAAGATCTCTGTATCTGTCCCCCACTGAGCATGTTTGGGACTGGATGAAGCGTCGTCTCACGCGGTCTGCACGTCCAGCACGAACGCTGGTCCAACTGAGGCGCCAGGTGGAAATGGCATGGCAAGCCGTTCCACAGGACTGCATCCAGCATCTCTACGATCGTCTCCATGGGAGAATAGCAGCCTGCATTGCTGCGAAAGGTGGATATACACTGTACTAGTGCCGACATTGTGCATGCTCTGTTGCCTGTGTCTATGTGCCTGTGGTTCTGTCACTGTGATCATGTGACGTATCTGACCCCAGGAATGTGTCAATAAAGTTTCCCCTTCCTGGGACAATGAATTCACGGTGTTCTTATTTCAATTTCCAGGAGTGTATATACACAGACACACAGAAAGCAGAGCAAACGCTCTCTGAATGTGGAGGTGACTGGATACAGTGAAGTGCAGTGCTGTATTACACGTCCCGATCAGTGCATTTGGGCTAGGTGTGCTACATTTACAATCAATTTTAGAACATAGAATGACATGTGTCATGATCGCATATAGAGGGTCTTACAAAAAGGTACAGACAAACTTTCAGGAAACATTCCTCACACACAAAGAAAGAAAATATGTTATGTGGACATGTGTCCGGAAACGCTTACTTTCCATGTTAGAGCTCATTTTATTACTTATCTTCAAATCACATTAATCATGGAATGGCAACACACAGCAACAGAACGTACCAGTGTGACTTCAAACACTTTGTTACAGGAAATGTTCAAAATATCCTCCGTTAGCGAGGATACGTGCATCCATCCTCCGTCGCATAGAATCCCTAATGCGCTGATGCAGCCCTGGAGAATGGCGTATTGTATCACAGCCGTCCACAATACGAGCACGAAGATTGTCTACATTTGGTAAAGGGGTTGCGGAGACAAGAGCTTTCAAATGCCCCCATAAATGAAAGTCAGGAGGGTTGAGGTCAGGAGAGCGTGGAGGCCACGGAATTGGTCCGCCTCTACCAATCCATCGATCACCGAATCTATTGTTGAGAAGCGTACGAACACTTCGACTGAAATGTGCAGGTGCTCCATCGTGCATGAACCACATGTTGTGTCGTAAAGGCACATGTTCTAGCAGCACAGCTATAGTATCCCGTATGAAATCATGATAACGTGCTCCATTGAGCGTAGGTGGAAGAACATGGGGCCCAATCAAGACATCACCAACAATGTCTGCCCAAACGTTCACAGAAAATCTGTGTTGATGACGTGATTGCACAACTGCGTGCGGATTCTCGTCAGCCCGCGCATGTTGATTGTGAAAATTTACAATTTGATCACGTTGGAATGAAGCCTCATCCGTAAAGAGAACATTTGCACTGAAATGAGGATTGACACATTGTTGGATGAACCATTCGCAGAAGTGTACCCGTCGAGGCCAATCAGCTGCTGATAGTGCCTGCAAACGCTGTACATAGTACGGAAACAACTGGTTCTCCCGTAGCACTCTCCATACAGTGACGTGGTCAACGTTACCTTGTACAGCAGCAACTTCTCTGACGCTGACATTAGGGTTATCGTCAACTGCACGGAAAATTGCCTCTTCCATTGCAGGTGTCCTCGTCGTTCTAGGTCTTCCCCAGTCGCGAGTCATAGGCTGGAATGTTCCGTGCTCCCTAAGACGCCGATCAATTGCTTCGAACGTCTTCCTGTTGGGACACCTTCGTTCTGGAAATCTGTCTCGATACAAAGGTACCGCGCCACGGCCATTGCCCCGTGCTAATCCATACATCAAATGGGCATCTGCCAACTCCGCATTTGTAAACATTGCACTGACTGCAAAACCACGTTCGTGATGAACACTAACCTGTTGATGCTACGTACTGATGTGCTTGACGCTAGTACTGTAGAGCAATGAGTCGCATGTCAACACAAGCACCGAAGTCAACATTACCTTCCTTCAATTGGGCCAACTGGCGGTGAATCGAGGAAGTACAGTACATACTGACAAAACTAAAATGAGCTCTAACATGGAAATTAAGCGTTTCCGGACACATGTCCACATAACATCTTTTCTTTATTTGTGTGTGAGGAATGTTTCCTGAAAGTTTGGCCGTACCTTTTTGTAACACCCTGTATAGATCTGACCTCAAATCGATGGAATTGCGAAAAGTGTCGGGGGAATAGGTATATATTGACCGGATATAGAGCCTAGTGCGGTGAAATTGAGGAAGTACTTTGCTATCTTGTGGCTAGCACCAAACAATTTGTATATGAGACAAAGTATGCTGCAATAGGAGAAATCCCAGAAAACGTGGACATCGAAATGAAGGAAATAAGGGGGGGCAGTCAATTTTTTCCCATTGAGGCTGCACTATACTGTATGTCTGTTGAGGTACCAGTGATTACCGATGCATTAGTCAGGTGACATAGCCTCGTATAGAGCTACGTGTTCGGTAAGTGTTTTAAAGCGCTGTCTACCTGTCGATCATCAGAGGACTTCCATCTCATGTCTGGAGAAACTTGACACACTCCTCTGAAGGAGCTTTCGTTTATGCGATGATCCCTGTCGCATCTTTGGTGTAATATCGAGACCAGGGTCATAACTAACTTAGCGGTAAGAGCTTGTGATGCGCTGCAATCCGTGTGTACACATTTGTCCGACTGATGTGCTGTTTACAGAGTTAGTGACGGAATGACTTGTAATTTTCACATGTCGGATGCTGCTGCTATGCGTTTATGTGTTTCCTTGTAGGATGTATCCCCCGCTACTATCATTTTATGTAGGCCTTATGCAGGCATAGTATAATTTCTGAATCACGATCGGATGTGAACAGTGGACACTTTACGTCTCCGCAAAGCTACATTGTGCTCGTATCATGCAAAGCAAATGTTTCACGATTCGATAAGATAGTTCAGCGTAGAGATACAGTGAAGAGGGATGTATGTCTGATAGGCCTGAAGGGTATTCGATCTAACATTATAGCCCGTTTTTAAGTGCAGAACGTTGTAATCTTAGGAGTGTGTGTGTGTTTATGTTCTCTGTCTTACCAATACCTTCCAGGTACAGATCCTAGACTCTAGAACAATAATTTAGAGTTGATAGCTTCGTTGATTTAGGTAGAAATGTGTCCAACTCAATTCGTCTCGAACTTCATCACATATAAAAATAAGTCTTTTCTTGTTCTTCTGAACTGTATGCTATTACATTAGGGCACTTTCAAATCTGTTACTATACATCGATAAGGAGTGCTAACCTCCTTGACATGGTCACATCTCGTGCACTTGGATGGGTTTGGGCTTGGACAGCTATATTCATTCACGAGACGTGGAGTGTAGTGCTCTTTTCCTGATCGCTTGGAGATTAATTCTCTAATCGTGCTGCAGGGTGGGTTGGTCAATGACTGTGTGAGGTTGGTCTTTTATCCTAAGACGGCGACAATTCTCTGTGACTCCCATACGCAGAGAGAGAGATCGTAAATTAAACACTATGCTTGAGATGATAGAAATATGTAGAGCACTGTCTCGTATACTTTGATGATTTATGTGTTCGAAAATAAAGAGTTAATGGACGTACTGCTCAGTCATCTATCGATATTCGCAATAATACTCGCAACGTGGAGAGGGCGTGGTTTAGCTACAATACTGAAATTGGCGAAACGTGCTGTCACATCGTTGGCCGGTGCTGAACTTAGTGTAAAATTCTTCGCAGTATCAAGTCTGTTGCTTAATATTACAGTACACTGATGATGTTTTTTCCATCACATCCGCGCATTGGTTACCACATAATGATTGAGTGACATAGCTTGTTTGAATTGGGGAAGAAGTTTCGTGGATGGGTGACAACTTCTAGGGGATGCTAGCAGCTAAACAGCGATCGCGTACATGAGCGCAAAATTACGAATAACTCGAAATGGGACGCCGAGCCATCATCTCTTCCGTCACAGTGACATATGAATTTAAATGTAGAGGTCATGAATCACTTTCGGACGGTAGTTTGGAAAATCTCCACAACGCTGGCAAACTCTTCTAGTTTCTTTATGTTGTAAATGTGTTTTATTTAAAAATCATTCAGAGTTATGCTATCTGCCGTAAGAATATAATTTACATGGTGTGATGTATAGTTTTCTGTGGAGGTCGTAGATCAGAGCGTCTTAATGTCAGTTTGGAATCTGACACAGACCTCGAAGTCGCGGCAGAAAACGAAATCTTTGGCAGTGTACAAAAGCGTGTTAGGAAACAGTGTTTGAAACAGTAGCAGAGGGAGCGCCTCATACGATAATTCCCTTAGAGTATAGGTGATGAATAAAGTGGTCTATGCGGTGTTTGTATATTTAATATGATCGTCTCCATATAGTCAGCTGTGGTTTGATGTGTTAGACTTGGTGAACCCTTAGGAAAGCCGGGGTGGGTGCGCGTTGCACTATTCTGGAGAAGTATTATGAAATGTCTTTCTTCGCGGTGGAGGCCCACTGTAGCTATGCGTCATTGTGCCCGCATCGACACCAAGGTGACTTGTAAACAGGATGATCTTTTATAGTTAGTAAGTTTTCTATGTTGGGGTGCGTATAGAATAACGGAGATAGCATGTTGGGGATCTGTAGTACTTGTATCTAGTTTGGGTACGCACCACACTGCGCGCATTTCCACCGAATGCTCAAAACACGGTCCTGTTGCAGCAGCTCAGCTCGAACTGTTTCTACAAGGGTTGCAGAATGTATTGGATATGTCTTTCTCCGACTTAAATTGGAACAAGCACTTGCGGAAAGCTGTAGAAATTGGCACGACTGGAGGATGTATAGGGTGTGGTTAAAAGGAGGTTCTAATTTTCTGTAGCTGACAGATTCGTGGAAGGTGACTCGTTTAGAGATATGAGGGTGCGTGAAATATGATTGACTTGTGGGTGTGCGCCTATGCAAGCATGTGTTTGAATGGACGTAATTTCTAATATATAGCGTAAGGCTAGAGATCTGGGAAGTTAGTGTATATTTTTCGTCTTAGGACCTCAATCAGCACATCATCTACTACTACTGAAACTTCCTGGCAGATTAAAACTGTGTGCCCGACCGAGACTCGAACTCGGGACCTTTGCCTTTCGCGGGCAAGTGCTCTACCAACTGAGCTACCGAAGCACGACTCACGCCCGGTACTCACAGCTTTACTTCTGCCAGTACCTCGTCTCCTACCTTCCAAGCTTTACAGAAGCTCTCCTGCGAACCTTGCTGAACTAGCACTCCTGAAAGAAAGGATATTGCGGAGACATGGCTTAGCCACAGCCTGGGGGATGTTTCCAGAATGAGATTCTGATCTACTACTACTGTCTGCCATCGCCTATAACTCAGCGGATATATCACGGAACGTCTGATATGGTCTCGAGACAGAATGCGTTGCAAAAACTAATGAATTATGCAGTTGCGTGCTGTGTGATGGAGTCGCAAATAGCCCTTGCATATGACGTTCCTTAGCCGAATGACTTTAAAAGTTCATTGAGTTCATCGCGAGGTTGCATCGTTCGCTCTTAATACACACATTTCCACGATCACGGTTGTCCAGAAAACACCACTTCATTCATAGGTAATGTCTTATCTCGATTCGTAAAGCGTTTATAGGTTTCAACATGGTTACTTGGGCGCACCTGTAGAACCAAGAGCGCTTGTGAGAGTAATTGCTGGGACCGGGATTTTTTCTTTAACATGTGCTCGATTGCGTCTATGACACGGTGGTATAACTCACAGGAAGAACGTAAGAGACGTGCACACACATTGCTCATTTTTGGTCAGTATTATTTGGTGTCGTATGAATCCAGTTATTAAGGAGGTAATATTATAGTTAGTGTTAGTGCTGGGTGTGTCATATGTTCGCATTGGAGCATCAGGTTTATAAAGTATATCTGTTTGTGTAAAGGAAATGTCTATGTGCTCTTGTAGGGAAGGTAAGGATTTGACTTGGAGTACTGTGATATCGAAGGGAAGTGTGTGTCTAGTGGTAAGGAAGGTACAGGTACTTCCAGAGACACAGCGGTCAACAGAGTGTATTTCCGATACTTCGCTCATTGCCGAATACCGTTCAGTTGAGACCTAAATCGTAAGATTTAATTGTAAGTATAATGATAGAAGAAATATGTGAGGGGTTTTCTAGAATGTGTTCGTGTATGCAAAGTCTGTGGTGGTACTAATTCGCGTTCCCATGTTAATGGTGGAGGTCTTCCAAATGCAGAGGCCTGTTGGAGTGTAGGAATGTATGATAGTTAACTTTACCATCTTCTAGACGACCAAATTGCGAACTAAGTACGTGCTGGGCGGCTTTCGTGATCAAGTGGAACTTTGAGAAGATGACGCGTTTGCGGTGGAGCGTTATTCCCTCCCATGTAAATTGTTCAGTCAACTGCTTCTGCACATTTGGTGCCTTTATTTAGTTGAGGGAATATCGATTCTGGTGTGCTGGACACACGTTTGCCTGTTCTCTAGACGTGGGAAAGACCCTAGTTGGTTTGTAAACAATATTCATCATCTGGAATCTGTTAGATCACCGACTTTGGTATTCGAGAGTGCGAATATCAGTGTAATCTACAGGGTGTTTCAAAAATGACCGGTATATTTGAAACGGCAATAAAAACTAAACGAGCAGCGATAGAAATACACCGTTTGTTGCAATATGCTTGGGACAACAGTACATTTTCAGGCAGACAAACTTTCGAAATTGCAGTAGTTACAATTTTCAACAACAGATGGCGCTGCAAGTGATGTGAAAGAGATAGAAGACAACGCAGTCTGTGGGTGCGCCATTCTGTACGTCGTCTTTCTGCTGTAAGCGTGTGCTGTTCACAACGTGCAAGTGTGCTGTAGACAACATGGTTTATTCCTTCGAACAGAGGATTTTTCTGGTGTTGGAATTCCACCGCCTAGAACACAGTGTTTTTGCAACAAGATGAAGTTTTCAACGGAGGTTTAATGTAACCAAAGGACCGAAAAGCGATAAAATAAAGGATCTGTTTGAAAAATTTCAAAGGACTGGGAACGTGACGGATGAACGTGCTGGAAAGGTAGGGCGACCGCGTACGGCAACCACAGAGGGCAACGCGCAGCTAGTGCAGCAGGTGATCCAACAGTGGCCTCGGGTTTCCGTTCGCTGTGTTGCAGCTGCGGTCCAAATGACGCCAACGTCCACGTATCGTCTCATGCACCAGAGTTTACACCTCTATCCATACAAAATTCAAACGCGGCAACCCTTCAGCGCCGCTACCATTGCTGCACGAGAGACATTCGCTAACGATATAGTGCACAGGATTGATGACGGCGATATGCATGTGGGCAGCATTTGGTTTACTGACGAAGCTTATTTTTACCTGGACGGCTTCGTCAATAAACAGAACTGGCGCATATGGGGAACCGAAAAGCCCCATGTTGCAGTCCCATCGTCCCTGCATCCTCAAAAAGTACTGGTCTGGGCCGCCATTTCTTCCAAAGGAATCATTGGCCCATTTTTCAGATCCGAAACGATTACTGCATCACGCTATCTGGACATTCTTCGTGAATTTGTGGCGGTACAAACTTCCGTAGACGACACTGCGAACACCTCGTGGTTTATGCAAGATGGTGCCCGGCCACATCACACGGCCGACGTCTTTAATTTCCTGAATGAATATTTCGATGATCGTGTGATTGCTTTGGTCTATCCGAAACATACAGGAGGCGGCCTGGATTGGCCTTCCTATTCGCCAGACACGAACCTCTGTGACTTCTTTCTGTGGCGACACGTGAAAGACCAGGTGTACCGCCAGAATCCACAAACAATTGAACAGCTGAAGCAGTACATCTCATCTGCATGTGAAGCCATTCCGCCAGACACGTTGTCAAAGGTTTCGGGTAATTTCATTCAGAGACTACGCCATATTATTGCTACGCATGGTGGATATGTGGAAAATATCATACTATAGAGTTTCCCAGACTGCAGCGCCATCTGTTGTTGAAAATTGTAACTACTGTAATTTCGAAAGTTTGTCTGCCTGAAAATGTACTGTTGTCCCAAGCATATTGCAACAAACGGTGTATTTCTATCGCTGCTCGTTTAGTTTTTATTGCCGTTTCAAATATACCGGTCATTTTTGAAACACCCTGTACTTGTTTATAGTTAGTCGATGGTCTACAGCACGCTGCACCTCGCTAAAGTTTGGTGTTTGTGGGGAAATAATTTACAGTGTATATCTTGTGCATTATGTTGCGTTAGCGATCGGGTGGCTACTGCTGTGTGCTCGATATCGAGAAGTACGACGGAAATTTTATAATACTATGGGGAAAATACTGGTGTTCTTGTAATCGACGAGGCTGGAGATGTCTGTAGAAATGCGAGCAGGAAAGCGGAAAGAGTACCGCGTTTGTGCCAAGGGGAAAAGAGCCTGTCTTTGAACATCAGTTCTGAGAGTGACTTCGGTTCGCTGATGTAAAGGGGATGATTTGGTATGGTGAGGGATATGAAATACATGTTTACTAGATCAAGACGGTACTAGGTGATATATTCCCTGGTTGGAGATCGGTTTGACGCTCCAATATTCTTGCTAATATCGTATGTATTTGATGACTTGTAGACAAATTTCCCATGTTTAGTTGTCGGTGCAAAATGGTGATCAGTGTAAAATAGTTTATTACCACTGAGTGTAGCGTCTGTAGACAGAAAGAACAGGTTGGGAGTGTACAGATTGAGGGAACTGTCTGTGCAATTTAGCAATCTTTCCAAAATAACGACAGAAAGCCTGAGAAAGAAAAGGTGGATGGTGCTTCGATACCGACGGCGTTAGTAATTCGACTGGTAAATTCGATAAGAGCCAATGAGAATGCTCGATTGATTGTGGTGGGATATAGGAGCGGTGAGAACATTTGCGTATTTTGAGAGCAGGAAGGCTGTCACGTTATGTCTGGGAGGAAGACTGGATTAGGCGATATTTTGGTAAACAGGTTCTGTTAGGGTAAGAATTTCCGTGCAGACAAGCTGAGGCATCAAGAAAGCAAAGATTAACTATTTCTTGGACAGGTCGACTTGGCTCTTATTTTTTTACAAAGCGATGTGACGTAAGAATAAGATTGGGAAGGTTGTTAGATGAGTTTGTAGTTATGCGCGTGCACTTGGCGGTGTTGCGCCGGTCATGCTGGGGCGGGTACGTGCTGTTGAGCTCGTGTGTCAAGACGCTCCGTGCTGTTCCGCCTTCAGTGGTAATGACAAGTGGCGCGTGGAGATGGCTCGAATATGAGGCTGGCGTGCACGCGCTTTGGAGTGCTATGAGAGTATAACGTTGACTGCACAGGGGCAGGCAACTCTCACAGGCGTTCGGTGGCGGCGGCTGGCGGGTGCGGCGGAGCGCGCGGGACCCGAGTTGCGGCCGCCTCACTTCAGGGGGTTGTGGCGCGCGCCGCCCCAAGTGGATGTCTGTGACGGCCACGTCGACCATACGTGCGATCGCGTCATCATCGGTGTTAGCGGATAGGAATTTCTCGTGTGTAACGTATGAATGGGGGTGCCGCCACCTCCTGCAGAGCAAGGGGCTGTGCGCATCACATATAGCTACCTCCTGTGTACTCAACTGGACAGGGGGCAGTGGACTGTGCTTGCGCGCGTCGATTGCATTACTTCGCGAGCGGCTCTGTAGGCTGTGCCATGCGCTATTTGGACAATTTACGAGTACTGAGCGTGCCTACACATCAGTGTGAAGAATTATTTAGGAGCAGTTTACTATTGTTGTTGTTGTTGTGGTCTTCAGTCCTGAGACTGGTTTGATGCAGCACTCCATCCTAATCTGCAAGCTCCTTCATCTCCCGGTACTTACTGCAACCTACATCCTTCTGAATCTGCTTAGTGTATTCATCTCTTGGTCTCCCTCTACGATTTTTACCCTCCACGCTGCCCTCCAATGCTAAATTTGTGATCCCTTCATGCCTCAGTACATGTCCTACCAACCGATCCCTTCTTCTAGTCAAGTTGTGCCACAAACTTCTCTTCTCCCCAATCCTATTCAATACCTCCTCATTAGTCACGTGATCTACCCACCTAATCTTCAACATTCTTCTGTAGCACCACATTTCGAAAGCTTCTATTCTCTTCTTGTCCAAACTATTTATTGTCCATGTTTCACTTCCATACATGCCTACACTCCATACAAATACTTTCAGAAACGACTTCCTGACAAATCTATACTCGATGTTAACAAATTTCTCTTCAGAAACGCTTTCCTTGACATTGCCAGTCTACATTTTATATCCTCTCTACTTCGACCATCATCAGCTATTTTGCTCTCCAAATAGCAAAACTGCTTTACTACTTTAAGTGTCTCATTTCCTAATCTAATCCCCTCAGCATCACCCGATTTAATTTGACTACATTCCATTATCCTTGTTTTGCTTTTGTTGATGTTCATCTTATATCCTCCTTTCAAGACACTGTCCATTCCGTTCAACAGCTCTTCCAAGTCCTTTGCTGTCTCTCACAGAATTACAATGTCATCGGCGAACCTCAACGTTTTTATTACTTCTCCCTGGATTTTAATACCTACTCCGAATTTTTCTTTTGTTTCCGTTACTGCTTGCTCAGTATACAGATCGAATAACATCGGGGATAGGCTACAACCCTGTCTCACTCCCTTCCCAACCACTGCTTCCCTTTCATGCCCCTCGACTCTTATAACTGCCATCTGGTTTCTGTACAAATTGAAAATAGCCTTTCGCTCCCTGTATTTTACCCCTGCCACCTTCAGAATTTGAAAGAGACTATTCCAGTCAACATTGTCAAAAGCTTTCTCTAGGTCTACAAATGCTAGAAACGTAGGTTTGCCTTTCCTTAATCTCTCTTCTAAGATAAGTCGTAAGGTCAGTATTGCCTCACGTGTTCCAACATTTCTGCGGAATCCAAACTGATCTTCCCCGAGGTTGGCATCTACCAGTTTTTCCATTCGTCTGTAAATAATTCGTGTTAGTATTTTGCAGCTGTGACTTATTAAACTGATAGTTCGGTAACTTTCACATCTATCAACACCTGCTTTCTTTGGGATTGGAATTATTATATTCTTCTTGAAGTCTGAGGGTATTTCGCCTGTCTCGTACATCTTGCTCACCAGATGGTAGAGTTTTGTAAGGACTGGCTCTCCCAAGGCCGTCAGTAGTTCCAATGGAATGTTGTCTACTCCCGGGGCCTTGTTTCGACTCAGGTCTTTCAGTGCTCTGTCAGACTCTTCACGCAGTATCGTATCTCCCATTTCATCTTCATCTACATCCTCTTCCATTTCCATAATATTGTCCTCAAGTACATCGCCCTTGTATAGACCCCTCTATATACTCCTTCCATCTTTCTGCTTTCCCCTCTTTCCTTAGAACTGGGTTTCCATCTGAGTTCTTGATATTCATACAAGTGGCTCTCTTTTCTCCAAAGGTCTCTTTAATTTTCCTGTAGGCTGTATCTATCTTACCCCTAGTGAGATAAGCCTCTACATCCTTACATTTGTCCTCTAGCCATACCTGCTTAGCCATTTTGCACTTCCTTTTACTATTGTGTACTGAAATTACGAGTTGGTTGCGTGTCTGTGGGCTGTGCAACATGACCGCAGACACATTTGGGAGGATGTTTTGTATCAGTGTGATAGATATACTCTATCACTAAATAAGTCAATCGTTACTGTCCCCAGCAGACCAGAGCAGGCTGAGTCGCTTTCCCTCACCATCTTGGTTTATGTCACGAAAAGGACGACAGCTTTCTCTGCTGGTGGTACTGAGTACTAGACCTGTTTGCCGCCCTCACGGATAACTACACTTGCGTCATCAGCTGGTGTCACGGTGGCGTCCTCTGGCGGCGACGAAATGTACTAAGCCGGCTGGGCTCTGGAGCTCGTGGTGAATCCACCAGGTGGTGCCAGCTTAGATTACGGTACTTGCATCGTCACCTGACGTCACTAAAGCGTTTTCTAGTGGCAACGGTATGGACTAAGTCAGTTGGGCTATGGACTCAGTGGCGAATACACTTGGTGGTGGTGCTGCCTCTAATTGTTTAAATAAAGACTGGTGAATCATTTGGAAAGTTGACGATTAGCAATCATGTTTGCAGGGTCTATTATATGGATTATTATTTAGACAATTTGCGAGTTGTTTGGCTCTATCAAAGTAAATCTATTGCATTATTTACGAGTGGCTCGCATGTCTGTAGGCTGCACAGTGCGTTATTTATGACGGTTTACAATTAGCAAGCGTGTGTGTAGAGCATTATATATGAGTTATGTAGGAGTAGTTTGCAGGTCTGTATGCTGTGGGACATGTCAGAGCATGTGTTCCGTGATAAATATACTCCATCGCCAAATAATTTGCCCCAAAATAAATAAAGTACAATGCTTCCTCTCTCCGTCAGCTAAGTGCAGGCTGAGTCCTTTTACCACCCATCCCTAGGAAGAGGTGGCGGCATGCTGACTTAGGTTAGTGGTGGTGGTGAGCTTCGTTTGCAACAATTTTCTTACATTGGTAGCGAAAGCACAAGTGACCTTTCTTTACTGCCAGAATTCAAACTTGGCGCTGGTTCCTAGGAGGAGGTGGTGGCCGGGTGGCTGAGGTTAGTACAAGTGTCCTTTCTTTCCCACAATTTTCTTATGTAGAGTCACGTGACTATTGGTACAGCATTCTGGGCGGGGGGGGGGGGGGCATGGGGGTGCTAGGTCATAAATGAACACCGCATTGATACTGGGAAAATGTGGCACTTCTCATTTGATCATTGAATATTGAAATTGTAAACTGAATTATTGAATATGATTAAAATTGAAATGGAATTAAGTACTTAGGTAATTGATAGGTTAGATGGGCGATGTGGGTGTTACTTTAGTTAGCATATTTACAGAAGACTGTGTCCAGAGCGTGTATGGAGGCGGCGGTCGAGGGTGTGTGACGTAAGCGGGCAGACGCCCGAAGGCTGGTGGCGAGATGTGTGTCTGGTTATAAAGTGCACGCACACGAGAGAGAGCAGACGATCTTGCGTCATCACCGGACGTCGCGGTGGCGTCCTCTGGTGTTGACGATATGAACTACGTCAGTTGGGCTATGGAGCTCACGGTGAACACAGTGGCTGCCATCATCTAGAATACCGGTACTTGCATCACGGACATCAGCAGAGCACCCTCTGGTGGCACTAACATGAACTAAGCAAATTGGAGTCCAGACCCAGTAGAGAACACATCTGCTTGAAATTGGTTAAATAATAAACACAAGTCCGTTTCCCTCGCCATTTTCTTTGCTTAGTAGAGACAACTGGGGTGTGACACATTAACATGTTGGAATTTGAACTTGCTGCTATTTCCTGTGGGGAGCGAGTGGGAGGTTAGGTTAGTGGAGGTAGGCCAATTGATCTTCTTGCTGCCAAAATTCAAACTTCCCGCCAAAATACGCCATCTTGGATGACGTCACAGTGGCGCTCTCTGCTGGCGATGATATCAACTAAGCCAGTTGGGCTGTAGAGCTCGTGGCGAACACAAGTGTTTGAAACTGGTTACATACTAAAGACATGTCCGTTTTTCCCGCCATTTTCCTAGGTGTGACGCATTATCATTTTGGAATTTGAACTTTCCCACCAAAATTCAAACTTCCCACCAAAACCCGCCACCTTGAATGATGTGACAGCCGCCATCTTGGATGACGTCATCGCCGCCATATTGGATAACGGTACTTTGCGCTAGAAACGGCCTAGTCCCAATAGTCACAACTTCCTCTTCTCTGTCAATCTCTTTATCTCAGAGTAGCACAGACAGCCAGCAGCCACATTTTGTTCTATATACTCCAATTTCTAGCTTACACTATAATTTTTGTTCTCTACAGCTTCCTCTAGTAACATGGAACTTATTCCCTGCAGTTTTAATACGTGTCTTATCATCCTGTCCTCTGAATATTCCTTTCCGTGATGAATCTATGGAAAATCTTTCTCATTCATTATAACTGTGCTTAATTTTCAGTATCCTTGTGTAGCATCACAATTCATCCGTTTCGATTCTCAATTCCGTTTTCTCCACAGTCCATGATTTACTTCCATATACCTGTGTGCTCTAGACATACGTAGTCAGAAATTTGTTTCTCAAATTAATACCTATGTTTGATACTAACACACTTCTTTTAACGAGGAGTACCCTCCTCGCCTTTTCTAGTCTCTTTGCAACCTCCTTGTTTCGTCTGTCGTGTGCTACCTTGTTTTCCAGATAGGAGAATTCCTTCGTTTCGTCTACTATGTGTTCCCCAGTTCTAGTGTTAAGTTTATTGCTAATTTCGTTTCTGCTGTTCTTCATTACTTTCGTCTTTCTTCTGTTTACTCTCAGTTTGTAGCGTGTTTCCATTACTCTGTCCACTCAATTCAACAGATACCGCAGTTCTGCCTCACTTTTACAGAGGATAGCAGTGTCACCAGAGAATCTTATCATTGATATCCTTTCACCCTGAAATCGAATCACACGTCTGGACCATTATTTTACTACCTTCATTGCTTTTTCGATATAAAGTTTGAGCAGTAGATGAGAAAGACCAGATCCCTACCTTACGCCCTTCTTAATATGTGGGCTACTCTCTTAACCTTTCATCACTTTTGTTCTCTCTTGGTATACTACACGTGTTTTCCTATGGAGCATAGCAATATTCTAAGAAATGCAAATACTTTGTAACATTTTTCGAAGTTGAACGCTTTTAATAAGTTAACAAATTCTATTCAATTATCTTCATTTTCGTTAATTCTTGCTTTCATTATCAAGTCTTAACACAGTATCGGCATAGAATACATTACACACTTACAACTTTTGCTTCCCACCAGGTCGTCACCAGCTGATTCTCACCCGTCCATACGCGGAGGCCGCAAGGGAGGAAATGTGAAGCCTAAGTCACTTGAGCAGGTCGGCACTCGAGTGAGGTCTGCGCTGGCGGATTACACCCGCCGGCCTATCGGAGGGGCCCGTGTGGAGCGCACGGCGGCGGTCGCGGCCCCCTACTTGCTGGACGCTACAGGTGGCGAGCCACTCCTACCGCGACAACAAAAAGGTGCCAGACACCTGCAGCCCTCCGAGGGAGTCGGAGGAGACCCAGAACACGACCTAAACAGTACAGTCGGAAAAAATCTGATCTTTCCCTAGGGCCTAGCGTGACTGTCCTATGACACGTTTCAACTGGAGGCGGCCCATCGTGTCCTGTTCTGAGCATCTTCCTTCACCTGAAAGGTGAAGTCTATTCAGATTTCGCACTTGTCGCATAAGAATGGCGCTGGTAGCGTATTAGGTTAGCTTTAAATTACGTTCTAAAGGCCGTGACCGCTAATTACCTTTCAGATTAGACGTGGTGCGCTGATGTTAATCAAGAATGCCTTTAAGGCGAAAAGACGCTATTATCAACAGCTAACAGAGTTTGAAAGAGAGGCTAGTGTTTCTCCTAAGTTATTGTAGAAAGGCTTGGAAAGAATGTATTCCACTGTACGTGATTGCTGGCAGCGGTTGTCGCGGGAATGTACAGTCGCATGAAGACCGGGTTCCCGACGACAATGGGGCACTGACGAGAGGAAATACCGTCGTGTTCGATGCATCTGCAGCGGAAATTTTAGCACTACTCGACACCACAGCGACACAACGAACTGTTACAAACCGGTTACTTCAAGAACAGTTCCGACCCATACGCCCTATAGTGTACATTCCACTGACCCCAATCTACCGCCACTTCGGTGGCGTCTAGCGGGAGCTCACCGGAAGCCTGGGTGGAGGTTCGTTGTGTTTCCTGGTGACACCTGGTCCTGCTCGGTGCCAGTGATGGCCGTGTGTTGATTAGGAGGCCAGTTGAGGGCCTGCAACCAACCTGTCTGTGTGCTGGACTCACTGGACCTACACCTGGAGTTATGGTCTGGGGTGCGATTTCGTAAGACAGCTGGAGCAGTCTCGTTTTAATCCCATCCACCCTGACTGCAAAGTTGTTCGGCAGTCTGGTGATGCGACCTGCATTGCTGCCATTCGTGAACAGCATTTCAGAGAGTTTTTCCCAATAGTAACTCAAAACACTCTGCAGGGTGCCGACATGTTGCCTCGGTATGCTCCATCACCAGGCCTGTCTCCAATCGAGCACGTACGGCACATCATCGGACGACAACTCCATCGTCATCCACAATCAGCGTTAACCGTCCGTGTATTGACCAACCAACAGGCATGGAATTCCATCCCTCAAACTCTCATCTGGCAATAGTAGAAAACAATATATGCACGTTTGCTTGCATTCAATATTCGTATGTTTACACCGGTTATTAATATACGAGCATTTCACATTTGCAAAGGCTTATTTTGCGCCTACGTTAACTTGTGATTTTGTAATGTTAATCACTTAAGTATCTTACCTTGATAAATGTACTCCCGAAATTTCATTACTCTACATGAATTTCTTTTTCGTGTTGCGAATTTTTTCCGTCAGTATATGTTCGTCCATTTGTAATGTCATCAACCATTCAAATTCTCTTTCTACCTCTTACTCTCATTCGTTCCACATTTCCTTCTGTAAGTCTTTCTTGCAGACAATTCCTACGCAGTATACGTCCCAGCCAAATTTTTCTCTTTTTGTTCACTTTCAATAATCTTCTCACGTCTCCTGTTTTCTTCGATACTTTTTCATGCTTAATCTGTCAGCCTACTTCACTTATTTTTCTTCTCCATAGCCGCTTATTGTACTTTATAGAGTGGGCTAGCTACCGGCCTTCAAGGTCTGTGATGAGGCGTGAATGTTCAACACTTTATCGTCTGCTCGAGATTTCACCGTCCTTCAACCACCTTCCAGAGGTTCTCACGATAGCAGTGCGCGAACAGCTGCCCACCTTTGCCGTTTCGGAGATGCTCGTTCTCAGGCAGCGAGCCACAACGATCTGTACTTTGTCAAAGTTACTTATGCCAGTGGATATCCCTCTTGCAGCAACTATCGTCACTAGAATGGTTCCCCATTCATCTCTTACCGCGTCATGTGCCCCCAAGACGACTGGATGTCATTCAGTCAGACAGTAGCCAGTGGTCATAATGTTGTGGCTCATCAGTGAGCATACAACAAAAAAAAATGGCTCTGAGTACTATGGGACTTAACATCTGTGGTCATCAGTCCCCTAGAACTTAGAACCACTTAAACCTAATTAACCTAAGGACATCACACACATCCATGCCCGAGGCAGGATTCGAACCTGCGACCGTAGCAGTCGCGCGGTTCCGGACTGAGCGCCTAGAACCGCTACCCCACCGCAGCCGGCGAGCATACAACAACCGAGGTTGATCGTTTAGAATGGAAAACTAAAGGAGAAATTCTCGGATTACAGAGGGCGTAAGGTAGGCATGCCGGCTATCTCCAATATTGTTCAATCTGTATAGAGAAGAAACAATGAAGGAAATAAAACAACTTTTCGGAAGTGAGATTAAAATACAGGGCGAAAAGGTATTGTGAATGTCGCGTGGCAAGGAAACGTGGTTTTTAGAGAGAGTGAGTGAGTGAGTGAGAGAGAGAGAGAGCGAGAGAGAGAGAGAGAGAGAGAGAGAGAGAGAGAGAGAGAGAGAGGGAGAGAGAGAAACATTCATGGTCAGTGGTGGCCTAAAGTGTAGTCCACTCCCAAATGTAGCCACCATCATCAAATGTGCTTTTTTTATCTAACGGACTAGTGGAATGCTGTGAAATAGGCACATATGAGACAGTCTCGAAAAACAGGTACAACGACTGGTCAGCGGTGATTCATTACCAATGATTACGTTTGCTTCTGGAGAATGATGTAACAGTTCGTGATGAGATCTGCTCACTCCTTTCAACGTGCCTAAGTAGAATATGTGGAGCATTACGAGTTAAATGACTTAGACTGGTGACAGAAAGAGGAGTTTTGGTAGTTATTTCAAGCGTATGACTCCATTTGACATATACAATACTGGAAAATTAGTATGCGCTATTGAATAGTTGACATCTATCGTGCAAAAAGATCAACAAAAAGCATTTTGAGAGTTGTTTCTCTCCAGAACATCAAACGTGTATGAAATCAGTATTGTCATATTAGCGATCTCTTGAACGACGTATATAGCGCTAGATAAGAGTCGAAACAGCCTTCGGTGAAATTAAAAGCAAGGGTAGTAACATTAGGAGCACAACGGGAATTCCACTGTTAAATGCAGTGGAGAAATCGGATTGGTGGAAAGAGTTTTGTCTGATGTTGTAGAAGAAGAAATAGGAGTCGATTTAGAAGAGATAGGGGATGCAGTATTAGAATCGGAATTTAAGAGAGATTTGGAGGACTTAAGATCAAATGAGTCAGAAGGGATAGATAAATAATAATATCTACTAGTAAAATCAGTGTGGGGAGTGACAACAAAACGACTATTCGCGTTGGTGTGTAGAATGTAAGAGACTGACGACAAAACATCTGACTTTCCGGAAAAAAAAATAATCCACACAATTTCGAAGACTGCAAGAGCTGACAAATGCGATAATTATCGTACAATCCGTTTAATAGCTTATGTATCTAAGTTGCTGACAAGAGTAATATACAGAAGCATGGAAAAGAAAACTGAGGATGTGTTAGCTGACCATCAGTTTGGCTTTAGGAAAGGTAAAGGCACCAAAGAGGCAATTCTGATGTTGCGGTTGATAATGGAAGCACGACTAACGAAAAATTACACGTTCATAGAATTTGTCGACCTGGAAAAAGCGTTCGATAATGCAAAATGATGCAAGACGTTCAAAATTCTGAGAAAAAATAGGAGTAAGCTGTAGGGAGAGACGGGTATTATACAATATGTACAACACCCAAGAGGAAATATAAGACTGGACTACCAAGAACGAAGCGCTCGGATTAAAAAGAAAGACAGGGATGTAGTCTTTCGCCTCTACTGTTCAATATGTACATTAAAGAAGCAGTGATGGAAATAAAAAAAAAGTTCATGAGTGCAATTAAAATTCAAGGTGGTGGATGTCAACTATACGATTCGCCGATGACATTGCTATCCTGAGTGAAAGTGAAGAAGAATTACGTGATCTGCTGAGTGGAATGAATATTGTAATGAGTAAAGAATATGGATTGAGAATAAATCGAAGAAACGCGAAAGTACCGCGAAGAAGCAGAAATGAGACCAGCGAGAAACTTAACATAAGGATTGATGGTCACCAAGTAGATTGAATTAAGGGATTCTGCTACCTAGGCAGCGAAATAACCAAGCAAGCAGGACATCAAAAGCAGACCAGCACTGGCAAAAAGGGTATTCCTGGCCAAGCGAAGTCTACTACTATCAAATAAACATAGGGATTAATTTGAGGAAGAAATTTATAAGAATGTACGTTTTCAACACAGCATTGTATGACAGTGAAAAATCGACTGCGGGAAAACCGGAGCAGAAGAGAATCGAAGCATTTGAAATATAGTGCTGCAGAGAATGTTGAAAATTAGGATGACTGACAAGGTAAGGGAATGAGGAGGTCCTCCATAGAATAGGAGAGGAAAGGAATATGTGGAAAACACTGACAAGGAGAAGGGACAGAATGATAGGACATGTATTAAGACATCAAGGAATGACTTTCACGGTACTAGAGGGAACGGTAGAGGGCAAAAACTGTGAAGGAAGACAGAGATTGGAATAGATCCAGCTGATAATTGAGGACGTAGGTTGCAAGCGCTACTCCGAGATGAAGAGGTTGGCACAGGAGAGGAATTCGTGGCGGGCCGCATCAAACCAGTCACAAGACTGACGCTAAAAAAAAAAAAAAAAAAAAAAAAAAAAAAAAAAAAAAAAAAAGTTGCTTTCAATAGAATTACCGGTGCTTCACTTTCATTTTTCAGGCAGGCTAGAACAACGTGCTGTTGTTTTATCTTAATCTGTATCCTGTGCCCAGCGTCAGTTACTTCAGAGGGACCTAACGTTACTCGGCCTTCACAAGAGTAAAGCGGGCAGCCGACGCAGACGGCGTATGCTGTATACAACATGAGAATTTCATAGGGCAAACTACGCTATTGTTAAACAACGGCATCCCCACGAAGAAAATGAAGAAAGTGAATCACAGGAAAATAAGAACTTCAGGAACAAACATAAATCAGATTAGTGTAGGAACTGAACCGTAGTTATTGTATAATTATCAACTGTAGAAGTGACTCAAACTTTTGTAGTTCTCTATCAGATTACAAGCAACAACGAAAAATCCATGACTGAATTTGAATATTTCATTTAATACCTTTATTTACAGCACGGCGCTACGATATGTTCTCTTTATTCCATGCACCGACAAACAGTAGGCAGAATGTGCGCTTATTTGATCTTTTTATGTTCTGCAGTGAATTTAAACTCGACTTAGGAAATGCTAGTTTTGTGTAAAATAAGCGCCTGCTAATGTTCGTCCTCCACTCTCTAGTGAGTACTTTCTTTTCAAATATCTATTGATGACTGTCGAACAGATACCTACCATCACCGTTGACCGTTACTGTGTGTATCCATTCCGTCCTTTGAACACAGTATGACAAATAATAAACAATTTACTAGAACTAACGTGGTCTTGCAATCACTAGCTCTCTTTCATGCAGCGTATGTTCCCAACTAATACTGTCTGTAGATTGCCGCATTGACAAGTAAAATATCAGGCAGAGCCGCTTGAAGTAATGGAAATTTTGTGCTCTGGGAAGATACTTTGTTGTGGTTAGCTTATACTACATACTATAGCTACTACGTACTGTAGCTTATACTTCATTCAATGCAAAGGAAATCTGTCTTTTTTTCGTAATGAATTTTTTACAGTGCAATGCAATAAACTGCACAGCAGTACTTATAAATGTTTTTCGGTAAATGTTGTCGCATTTTCAAAACATATAAAGTTGGACTAAGTCTTGTCATTCCTGTCAACCAAAACGTGTATTATCACACTTTTTGTTACTGGACAGAGCAGCTTGGCTATCTCAAGACCGTAGACCATTACAAGCAGTTAACCAGAACCTGTTGGTGGCCAGAATGGTAACTGTCGTAACATGTATATTTTTCACGGTTTGTTTTATACGTTTGTGGTTTGGAATCATTGTAACATTTTTGAGATAACATATGAGAATTTTGGATTAAACTTTTGTAATTCTGCATGCGAAAATTTCGCTAAAATCAGTTTACTATCGATACCAGTGCAGCAGTAACAGTGCATCGTAGAGCACATTAATAGAAGGGACTAGTGGGTTTGTCGGCTTGTGTTTTCGTAGGTTTTTTCTTTGTCTAAAAATGATAGACGCACTTGAAATATCGTCCAGTAGTACTGTGTAAAAGAACTTAACACTACACGAGTGAAATATTGTAGGAAGTTACACTAAGTATGAGAAACTGATTGATGTTCGTGAACTATTGTTGGAGAGCTGCGTACAGCGTAAATACTCGTACTTATACTCTCTGCTCATAAACTTTATTTTTTTGTTCAGTGTGTACTATACAAAGTTTTGTCCTTACGGCAACGTAAGTAGTAGAGCAAACTATCTATTGCCTCGTTCTCCATTGTTGCCAAATTTTTTCAAGATGGCGGATCCAAGATGGTGGTGATAGATATGGAAATGTTGCAATGACATCATGGTGAGAAGTTCAAATTTCGGCGAGAGAATAGGTCAGTTGGGCTGCCTCCACTAACCTAACGACCTCCCCTCTCCCTCCCCCTCCCCTCCCCAGCCCCGCCTCTCCCCCAGAAAATGGCGCGAAGTTCAAATTCCAGCAGGACAGTGCAACACACCACGGCTACCTCCACTAACCTAAGAAAATGGCGGGAAAAAATGTCAGTTGGGCTACTTCCACTAACCTAAGTCATCCAACCCCCACCTCTTCCTAGGAATTGGCGGGAAAAGGACTCAGCATGTGCTGGATACGATGGATGTAAGTCTTTATTTTCAGTCTTTATTTAAACAATTAGAGGCAGTAGCGCCAACAACTCATAAATTACCGAAATAATGCATTGCATTCCCTACAGAGTAGCAAAATACCCGTAGATCACCAAAATAATGTATGTATAACGTTCTGCAGACATGCTCACTAATTGTAAGCTGTCGAAATAGTGCCTTACACAGCCCAGGAATATTGCAGCATCTACTTGTCGACGATTATTACCTTTCGGATTTAGACATAACGCAATACTTTGCTGGATTTTTTTTAATAAAATGGAGATGTGCGACTACCTAATATCAACCCACGACTTCTGCATCGAAGGAGACCATCAGGGAAGCAGCGATGTGATTTTGGATAACGATAAGACACCTGGAATAGACCGTTTAACGTGGATGAGCTCCAACTGTAGAGTAAAAGTCTATAACAAATTTACATGTCAAATCACAAGTCCAAGAGTAAACAAAGTTATCGGTAACCATCTAATAGACTTTATAAAGCGTCCAGACACGCGATTACAGGAAACTTTTGCGTCTTCTTTGGCTAAGGAGCATGACATTACCAGGCTGGAGGCTACCACAGAATGGATCGTATGTTCGACCCAGTGCAGAGCTGTTTAAGTGTATTAGACACCAACAAGCAGTATTTAAAATGCGCTCCACTTTACTCTGTGCCAATTGCGTCCATGTGGTGTCAGCTAACTAATAATTTACAAAACAGTTGCTGTGTGGCGTTTAACAACCTTCTGCAATTTGTCTACTGGCGTAATAAGAGGAGCCGAAAATTGGCTGGTGTGTAAGTAAGTCTGCTGGACTCTCAAGACCGATAAAAGCTTACGATTTATGCTTTGTCTGCATACAGTTTTAATTATCCACCTGTAAACTACGAAAAGGTTCTTAACTCAGACTCCAACAAAGACAATATTAGTATTATGCAATAGTGTTATGTTAAAGCAGGAGAATCTTATTTTTCTCAGTCTAGAACCCTGTTCTCCACAATACCGTCCGATATTGATATAGCCAAATTGGGGCTGGTTCCTACAAATAATGTTATCCCCAAGTCTTAAGAAAAAGGACCAATGTATCAAACAGAGTTAAACCATTTCCCATTAAAGAAATTACTCCTTTAAGTGCAGTATTAAGTATACAGAAACGAAAACTGTAAACGGAGTATCTCGAAGTAAAGAAAAGGAAACTTGAGTATATGGAGAAGGCAACTGCCATAAAGGAATAAATAAGCTGCAATTGGAAAAGGAAGAAGTTATTGCCGATGTGCAGACCATGTTTACGTACGGATTTAAACATTCTGTACGGAAAAATCTGACTACGAAGGGGGAATACAAAATATTAGCATTCACAATAAACAGCCATGGAAACTGGTCACGTGTTGGAGTACTGGCCGAAATCAATAGAATCGTGAACGTTTACTATATTAAGGGATACACGAAAACTATGTTTATCAAGCTCTATTCCCATATGGATCGGCTTAAAAAGGATGGTTATATTCTATCTAAGTGTAGCTAGCTGGCCGGCCGAAGTGGCCGTGCGGTTAAAGGCGCTGCAGTCTAGAACCGCAAGACCGCTACGGTCGCAGGTTCGAATCCTGCCTCGGGCATGGATGTTTGTGTTGTCCTTAGGTTTACCTAGTTCTAAGTTCTAGGGGACTAATGACCTCAGCAGTTGAGTCCCATAGTGCTCAGAGCCATTTGAACCATTTTTTTGTAGCTAGCTGGAAGTTGTCCACCTAGCAACAGAAAAGCCATTTGCCGAGTTTAAAACTGATGGACACTCGTTTGCAAAAGTTGTAAACTTAAAGTTATATACAGAAATCCCGCAAGAATGTGGAGCACAAGAGTTGCTGACATACACACAGGAAGACGTGGAATGCTTTAACATTAGCGTCATGGAGGAGATACGAGGAAAAATTAAAATCCCCAAATGCCTAGATGAACTGGAGGAAGAAACAGAGCTAATAGTTAAAGCCATAAAACAAGTAATTTGCAGGAAGAAAATTAGATATGTATTAGAATTCGAGAATATACCTTCTCTGTATTTGTCAAATTACTGGTTGGAGAAAGAAATAGATGATTCAGATGTGGATTTAAGTTATAAGCTAAAAGTTAAATTCGACATTATTAAGGCTACACCTAAGAAAAATAAGGAAAAAGTTGTTTTCTGTGTGTAAATGTATATGCTGAAGTTAATAAATATTTTGTAAAACGATAGTTACCTGTCTCATTCGCTAACCTACCAAAAATCCTAAGACATTTCCTACATACATAGATCTAAGTGCCTGTATTTCTTATGTGGAACTGAGTGGTTGGTTGACCTTGAAAAGTAGTTGAAACTAGGTAGTTGAAAGCGTAGCGAACCCCTTTTCTTACCTATATTTTGATACATTCTAGAGAAAGAGAGAGGGAGAAGTTGCTGCAGGTCATTTGACCATTTTTTCCTGATGTTTGGGACGTTAATTCTTGTTGAACTGCCAATTCCTTAACTTTTAATATAAAGGAAGTGGAAGGTCTCGACCCATACAGTGACCATTTCATTTCAACATATTTATTTGAATCATAGATAAATCATTAAGGGAATTACAATCATAAATCAGATAATATTTTCTTTAAGAAACGCCATTCCGGCAAACTTTACAAACTGCTTGTTATATAAATCCACAAATGAATTAATCTCTTTGAAAACATTTAAAAACCCGCCACTCAGGCCAATTTTACAAACTGCTTGTTATATGAAACCACAAGCTAATTAATCTCTTTGCAAACATTAAAAAAATCTCCTCTCGGGCCAAGTAAGCCATTTAAAATAAACTTTACATCAAATAATCAGGAAATCAATTATTATTTCCAACAGATTGAAAGCCGCCCCTCCCGGGCGATATATTACCAAACACCTTTACAAAGTTATAGACAGTTTGATCAATAATAACCCACTTATTTCCTCATCAAAACTGACATACGCCACTAAGGCTGAATTGCACCGCAATTTTAGAAAACGGTTTCAATTAAGACACATTCTTCTATAAATCCCTCAAAATTCTTAAGACAAATATTTAAAACATTTAACCCGAGCAACCTTGCAGAGCCACCACAAGTTTTAGAAAACTGCAGCTTGTACAGTAACTGAGGCCCGAGATTGTGAGGCCGCAACTTGGCCACGAACGATGGAGGCGACTGAGTACTTATCTTCGAATTAAGATGTGGACTCCGTTTGTACTTCCACCCCGTTCAGAACACCGAAATCGGAAGCAAACAGCACACGCGAGCTCAGGCGAAGTCCACCGCCCGTACGCCCGCTAGTAATTTAAAAGGGGAGGCTCTGCACTTCGGTGGTCCACTGCTTCCGATCTCTGAAACATAAATCAGAAGCGACAACAGGGAACCAAACAACCCTACCTTCACCTTAATACACAAACTTATACAGAAAACTACTTCGATAAAGTTGTCAATAATAAAACTGATTTCATTCCTTTAAGCAGAACCACGTACACGAATGATGCAAACGGAACTGGCTCATTAAAACCCAAGCATCACATGGAGCACTTTATGTGAGCCTGTAAGGTACCACATGGCAATCTTTAGACACGGAATATCGATCGTTCGGTAAGGCTGCGTACACGTGTCAATGTTTTAGACACTTGTCAGCTGAAGTAAGAACAATACTATTTCGGAGCGAAGCATACACTTAATAAGAGGCATGAAATATCACCTCACAGTCCTTGCAAACTTGGCTGCCTCAAGAGCAATCATCATTATATTGCACTAATCGTTGGTAGCACTTGAATTACTTAACTCGATGCCAGCTGCTGGATCGATGTGGCGAAGACGCCAGACGTTGCTTAGTCCGACAGTAACAGCGTGTTCCTTCACGGAAGCGAGCGCATGCATAGCTTCACGAAGCCAGAGCGCCGGCCCGCTGCTACTGACCCCAGTACGGTCAAGCGCTGACTGCCGCCCCTACTCGGGCACACCGCGCTCGCTAACCGGCGCACTTCCGCGTCCCGCGCCCACCGTTGTTCCCCCTTTTCCACTTGCTACCACCCCCGTCCGGAGCCGCCCCAGGCTCCAAAGACAAACTTCTGCCAGATGAAGTCGATAGTGACTAAGCCATAGATATCCCTGGCGCGTCCCGCCACGGCTCAATGATCTGTCAGGATTCATCAGTTGTGTAACATAGCCTGCGTTCGACTCGTATACAACCGCTTGTTTTGTGTGGGTCTTAGAGCAGTGTCTACTTGTGATCGTTAACAGTGAACCTCTCGGTCATCAAAGGACTTCCATCTCAAGTGTGAGGAAACGTGACACATTCCTCAAAACGAACGAAGATTTATGCGATGTACTCCAAAAAAATGGTTCAAATGGCTCTGAGCGCCATGGGACTCAACATCTTAGGTCATAAGTCCCCTAGAACTTAGAACTACTTAAACCTAACTAACCTAAGGACATCACACACACCCATGCCCGAGGCAGGATTCGAACCTGCGACCGTAGCAGTCCCGCGTTTCCAGACTGCAGCGCCAGAACCGCTAGACCACCGCGGCCGGCGATGTACTCCATTGCCCTGTCTCATCTTGGGTGTAAAATCGATACTTCCGTTTCATAACTAAAATGTTTCTAAGTTAGCGATAGGTGTTTGTGAGACACTACAATCCCTGCATATACAACTGCTTGACAGATGTGCTGTTTACAGAGTTAGTGGCTGCTTGATTTGCAATTTCACATGTCGCGCTGCCGCTATGCACTTATCTGTTTCATTGTAAGAGGTATTCTCCATTACTAACGATCATTATGTAGGACTGATGTGGGCATAGTATAATTTCTGAACCGTGATCGGATGTGAACAGTGGACGCTTACATCTCTGGAAAGCTATATTGTGCATGTATCACACACAGCCACTATTTTAAGGAAGTAGTTTTCTCGTTTTACAGTTTGTTACCATAGTTTATTGTAGAGAAACCTGCAAGAAGGATGTGTGTCATGCGCCGGAAATATATTTCTTACACTGGAATCTTAACAGCATTGCATTCCAAACGATTGATAGGTCCGAAACTCAAGCGATCTAATATCATAGCCTGTTTTAAGTGTAGAACCGTGTTGCTATAGGAGTGCGTGTGTTTATGTTCTCTCTTAGCAATACCCTCGCCGGCCGGAGTGGAGTTCTAGGCGCTACAGTCTAGAGCCGAGCGACCGCTACGATCGCGGGTTCGAATCCTGCCTCGGGCATGGATGTGTGTGATGTCCTTAGGTTACTTAGGTTCAATTAGTTCTAAGTTCTACGCGACTGATGACCTCAGAAGTCGCATAGTGCTCCGAACCATTTTTGAACCAATACCCTCCTGGTAGAGATCCCGGACACTAGAACAATACTTTAAAATTGATAGCGTAGTTGATTTACATAAAATGCTTCATGCATAAAAATCAGCTGTTTCTTGATCTTCATAACCGTCTGCTGTTACATCACAACACTTTCAAATCTGTTACTATACACCTATAAGAGGTGCTAGCCTCCTCGAAATGGCCCCATCTGGAGAAATCTTGGTACTTGGATGGGCAAGGACTCGGCTAGCTCCATTCATTCACGAGACGTGGAATGTAGCAGTCTAATTCTGGTCAGCTGCAGATTAAATCGGTAACGGTGCTGCACGGTGAGCTGGCCGGTGCGAGGTAGTCTTTCAGTATCTAATTTTATCCTAAGATGGCGAGAATGCTCTGTGACTCCCATACGCATAGACATAGATCGTAAATTATGCACCATGCTCGAGGTTCTAGAAATATGTAGAGCACTGTCTGGTATACTTTGGTGATGTATGTGTTCGATAATTAACAACGAATGGACGTACTTCACAGTCATCTATCTACATTCGTAATGACACTCGCAGAGTAGAGAGGGGGGCGGTTTTGGTATGATACTGAAATTGGGAAACATAGGAAACATTCTGTCGCATCATTGGTCGGTGTTGAAATTACTCTAAAATTGTTCGCACTATCAACTGTGGTGCTTATTATTAGAATACATCAATAGTGTCTTTTCCATCCTATTCATCCACTGGTACACTGTTGGTTACCACATAATGATTGGCTGACATCACTTGTTTGAGTTGGAGAAAGAGTTTTGTTGGAGGGGCAACACCTTCTGGGGATGGTTAGTCTGGTCCGAGCCAGGCGGCATGGACGTCGAACACCCCCAGAGGTCGCGCGCCGCAACCCGTGGCGGAGCGCGCCTCCTGGCCCACGTGTAATGTGAGGGCGCCACAGTGGAACACGTGGTCCCAGCGGCCAGTAGCGGCGTTCCCGATCTTGTATTCAAGAGCCTGCCTCTCGCTCCGCCAGTCAGTCTAATCTTCGCGTGCGTCTATTGTCATCTCGCCTCAGACAGCACATTTATGTTACTTTGTTCCGTGCACGAGTGGACGTGGTTGATTCGTGAGGTTCTTGTGATCCCGTTGCCTCTTGCTTGTTGTGGTTTTTAAGGTCTCGCTCGGCTGTCCTTCGTTGTTTGTGTGCGTCCTCTCCCGTCTGTGTTGTTGTTCGCAGCCGCTCTGTGGCTCCCGCCGCGCTTTCCTTCCCGGCAAACCCGCAGCCATTCCGGTCGCAGTTACAACAGTTAGCACTAAAACAGTGATCGTGTACATGACTCCAATATGAGGAATCAGTCGAAACGAAATGCGGAACCATCAGCTATTCCGTCACTGTGACAGATGAGTTTAAATGTAGAGGTCGTCAATCACCTACGAACAGCGGTATGGAAACTCTCCACAACGCAGCCAAGCTCTTCCAGTTTCCTTATGTTGTAACTGTCTTTTATTTAAAATCGTGCAGTGTGTGTGGTGTGTTACGGCAGCCGCAGTAACAACATCATTTATACTGTACAACGTCCAGTTTTCTGCGAGAGCCAATGGATCAGAACATGCTAACGTCAGTTTAGAACCTGACACAGACCTCGAAGTTGTGGAGGAAAAACAAAAAGTACAGCAGCGTAGAAATCGTGTAACAGGAGAAAAAATCAGTGTCAAAAACAATGACACAGGCTCACAGGGAGCGTCTCTTGCGACTTACAGTATAGTCTGTGGGATACGGTCATCCTCTTACAGATCAGGTGATGAAACTTTAAACTGGTCCGTGCAGTGGATCAATACCTGTATATTTAATAGGTTCGTCACATGTGCTCGATGCTGGCACACATGCAGTATTTGTTTTCTATACATGGGAGGAGAGAGATTCGGTAAAAATCTTATCAAGTTCGCTACTGAACGAAGTTTGTGGACCTTTTATAGTTCGTAGTTTTTCTCTGGTGGATGATACAGAATAACGATGATAGAATGTTGGTGTGATAGCCGTGAATGAGCCCTGAAGGATGTGGATCTGTAGTACCTGTTTGTAGTTTGGAGAAGCACGACAATGCAGTAGCAAAATCCACATTCTTTCCGCAGTTCCCGTACTGTCTTATATACTATCTGATGCAGGAGTAGGCTTCGCTTCCATCGAATAGTCAAAACACAGTTCTGTCGCAGTAACTCAGCTTAGCCCGTTTCTACACGGGTTGCAGAAGGTGGTAGACATAGCTTTCTCTAGCTTCTACACCGTTCTGAGTTAACACTGGAACAATCACATGCGCAAAGCTGCAGGGATGGTAGTGCAGAGCCTGAGCGGCTGTTGCAAGATGCATCCCTATGCATAAGCGTGAGAGGGGCTATTCCAATAACTCAGACCCGAAAGAGTCAGGAGGGGGCGGGGGAACAATAGGATAAGTGCCTGTCAATCAAAAGGAAGGATCCTTTTAGCAGAACAGTAGGTTAAGTACCTGTTAATCAAAGGAGAACATTAGGTTAATGACCTGTCAATCAAAGGAGAGCAATAGGTTTGCCCCTGAGGGCATACCTGCCCCTGACGTAGGCAACCCGCACTAACAAAATACGCTCTCTCTCTCTCTTTGGTCCACTGTTAATGTGTTGAAAACTGCATCAAGGTACAGTACTGTTCGCAATCGGAATCTCTCTACATGTAGTAAAATTTCGTTTGCTAAATGACTTGCGTGAAATGTGATACTGTGGCTGACAAAGTGAGTTTAGCTTTAGACTAGCATAACATCCCAGCAATGATTCAGTATTGATTTTGTTTTATGGATTGTTAATGCTAAATGTACTGCTACTGTTGTGTTTTCACCTTATTCACAATGCATATTTTATTTTATTTTAATTTATTTTTTTTGTAATTAGTAATGCGACAAATGTTTATGTTGACAGATTATTATTATTCAGTGATGCTCTTTAAGCAAAAACGTAAAAAGTGTCCCAAACATTTTGTAAAAGTGACTAAACAGTTTTGTAATTGTAAGAAGTTGTTATGAGAACATGCTGATGACATTGTCTTTACAGAATAACAGTGAAAAGTTTTTGGTGAAACCTGTAACAGTACATTCAAATAGAACTTTTGACAAATCACATTGAATTTCTTTACAAATAATAATGTGCAACTGTTGCTAGCGCAGTAATTTTCAGCAATTTAATTTTTAAGAAGATCCTTACTTTGCGGTGTTTTCTAAGTAATTTATTTAATCATTCTTGCCTGTGTTTAAGGGCTCTGTGGGGGTATTTACAAAGCCATTGCTGGGCAGTCCCTTATAAATGTGTTTCGGCCCACAAAGAACAAAGTTCCAGCTTTTAAAAGTTTCTTCCCATATATAACATCCTGACACAACTGTGTGCAGCTCATATTATAATTTATTTTAGCAAGAAGTTCACTTTCACACATGAAAATTATGCTATACCGGTTATTATCTGTGGCTACGCGCGCATATAAGTAGTTTTATTACGATGGGCGATGGTAAGTAAGGTGCTGTATGTCCGTGCAGCCACATCAGCTGGCCTCAGGCGCCTTCGTGTTCGGCTAAGCACAGCTCCCCCCCCCCCCCCCCCCCCCCAGGCTGTCGCAGCGCACGGTGAGTCTGCTGGCACAGCGTCCCTGCGTTCAGATGCCCGTGGGCAGGAGTGCCCGTCTGTCCAGCACGCTGCTGAAGTAGCTATACGTCATACAGTGTGTACATTGTGCAGCAAATTAGGTGGAAGTATGGGTCAAACCCTCTGAAGATTGTATTAGCACTGTATTCATTAATTGGAATCGTATCACATAGCACATGTTGTTGTTGTTGTTGTCCTCAGACCTGAGACGGCCCGATGCAGCTCTCCATGCCACTCTATCCTGTGCAAGCTTCTTCATCTCCCAGTACTTACTGCAACCTACATCCTTCTGAATCTGCTTAGTGTATTCATCTCTTGGTCTCCCTCTACGATTTTTACCTTCCACGCTGCCCTCCAATCCTAAATTTGTGATCCCTTGATGCCTCAGAACATGTCCTACCAGCCGATCCCTTCTTTTGGTCAAGTTGTGCTACAAACTTCTCTTCTCCCCAATCCTATTCAATACTTCCTCATTAGTTATGTGATCTACCCATCTAATCTTCAGCATTCTTCTGTAGCACCACATTTCGAAAGCTTCTATTCTCATCTTGTCCAAACTATTTATCTTCCATGTTTCACTTCCATACATGGCTCCACTCCATACAAATACTTTCAGAAACGACTTCCTGACACTTAAATCTATACTCGATGTTAACAAATTTCTCTTCTTCAGAAACGCTTTCCTTGCCATTGCCAGTCTACATTTTATATCCTCTCTACTTAGACCATCATCAGTTATTTTGCTCCCCAAATAACAAAACTCCCTTACTACTTTAAGTGTCTCATTTCCTAATCTAATTCCCTCAGCACCACCTGACTTAAATCGACTACATTCCATTATCCTCGTTTTGCTTTTGTTGATGTTCATCTTATATCCTCCTTTCAAGACACTGTCCATTCCGTTCAACTGCTCTTCCAAGTCCTTCGCTGTCTCTGTCAGAATTACAATGTCATCGGCGAACCTTAACGTTTTAATTTCTTCTCCATGGACTTTAATTCCTACTCCAAATTTTTCTTTTCTTTCCTTCACTCTTTCCTTGCTCAATATACAGATTGAATAACATCGCGGACAGGCTACAACCCGGTCTCACTCCCTTCCCAACCGCTGCTTCCCTTTCATGCCCCTCGACTCTTATAACTGCCATCTGGTTTCTGTACAAATTGTAAATAGCTTTCGCTCCCTGTATTTTACCCCTGCCACCTTTAGAATTTGAAAGAGAGTATTCCACTCAACATTGTCAAAAGCTTTCTCTAACTCTACAAATGCTAGAAATGTAGGTTTGCCTTTCCTTAATCTCTCTTCTAAGATAAGTCATGGGTCAGTATTGCCTCACGTGTTCCAACATTTCTGCGGAATCCAAACTGATCATCGCCGAGGTTAGCTTCTACCAGTTTTTCCATTCGTCTGTAAAGAATTCGCGTTAGTATTTTGCAGCTGTGACTTATTAAACTGATAGTTCGGTAATTTTCACATCTGTCAACATCTGCTTTCTTTGGGATTGGAATTATTATATTCTTCTTGAAGTCTGAGGGTATTTCGCCTGTCTCATACATCTTGCTCACCAAATGGTAGAGTTTTGTCAGGACTGGCTCTCCCAAGGTCGTCAGTAGTTCCAATGTAATGTTGTCTACTCCCGGGGCCTTGTTTCGACTCAGGTCTTTTAGTGCTCTGTCAAACTCTTCACGCAGTATCGTGTTTCCCATTTCATCTTCATCTACATCCTCTTTCATTTCCATAATATTGTCCTCAAATACATCGCCCTTGTATAGACCCTCTATATACTCCTCCAACCTTTCTGCTTTGCTTAGAATTGGGTTTCCATCTGAGCTCTTGATATTCATACAAGTGGCTCTCTTTTCTCCAAAGGTCTCTTCAATTTTCCTGTAGGCAGTATCTATCTTACGCCCTCTACATCCTTACATTTGTCCTCTATCCATCCCTGCTTAGCCATTTTGCACTTCCTGTCGATCTCATTTTTGAAACGTTTGTATTCCCTTTTTCCTGCTTCATTTACTGCGTTTTTATATTGTCTCCTTTCATCAATTAAACTCAATATTTCTTCTGTTACCCAAGGATTTCTACTAGCCCTCGTCTTTTTACCTACTTGATCCTCTGCTGCCTTTGCTACTTCATCCCTCAGAGCTACCCATTCTTCTTCTACTGTATTTATTTTCCCCATTCCCGTCAATTGTTCCCTTATGCTCTCATTGAAACTCTGTACAACCTCTGGTTTAGTCAGTTTATCCAGGTCCCATCTCATTAAATTCCCACCTTTTTGCAGTTTCTTCAGTTTTAATCTACAGTTCATAACCAATAGATTGTGGTCAGAGTCCACATCTGCTCCTTGAAATGTCTTACAATTTAAAACCTGGTTCCTAAATCTCTGTCTTACCATTATATAATCTATCTGATACCTTCTAGTATCTCCAGGAGTCTTCCATGTATAAAACCTTTTATGATTCTTGAAACAAGTGTTAGCTATGATTAAGTTATGCTCTGTGCATAATTCTACGAGACGGCTTCCTCTTTCATTTCTCTCCCCCAATCCATATTCACCCACTATGTTTCCTTCTCTCCCTTTTCCTACTGACGAATTCCAGTCACCCATGACTATTAAATTTTCATCTCCCTTCACTACCTGAATAATTTCTTTTATCTCGTCATACATTTCTTCAATTTCTTCATCATCTGCAGAGCTAGTTGGCATATAAACTTGTACTACTGTAGTAGGCATGGGCTTTGTGTCTATCTTGGCCACAATAATGGGTTCACTATACTGTTTGTAGTAGCTAACCCGCACTCCTATTTTTTTATTCATTATTAAACCTACTCTTGCATTACCCCTATTTGATTTTGTATTTATAACCCTGTAGTCACCTGACCAGAAGTCTTGTTCCTCCTGCCACCGAACTTCACTAATTCCCACTGTATCTAACTTTAACTTATCCATTTCCCTTTTTAAATTTTCTAACCTACCTGCCCGATTAAGGGATCTGACATTCCACCCTCCGATCCGTAGAACGCCAGTTTTCTTTCTCCAGATAACGACATCCTCTTGAGTAGTCCCCGCCCGGAGATCCGAATGGGGGACTATTTTACCTCCGGAATATTTTACCCAAGAGGACGCCATCATCATTTAATCATACAGTAAAGCTGCATGCCCTCGGGAAAAATTACGGCTGTAGTTTCCCCTTGCTTTCAGCCGTTCGCAGTACCAGCACAGCAAGGTCGTTTTGGTTATTGTTACAAGGCCAGATCAGTCAATCATCCAGACTGTTGCCCCTGCAACTACTGAAAAGGCTGCTGCCCCTCTTCAGGAACCACACGTTTGTCTGGCCTCTCCACAGATACCCCTCCATTGTGGTTGCACCTACGGTACGGCCATCTGTATCGCTGAGGCACGCAAGCCTCCCCACCAACGGCAAGGTCCGTGGTTCATGGCGGTAGGCTTATAGTTATTGTGCTCAAATTCTCTTTCAGATTAAATCTGAAAAGGACATAACGAAAAAGAATGGTTTACTAACTGAACTGAGAGCACACAAAGTTTGCACAAAGGCTTTTAACAGACTTATGATGGAATGTCCTCCTGATACAATGTCATTTTGCTTTGATTTGCAGCCTAAATTATCGATTGCCAAAGCATACTATTCATGGCAAATATAGTTTTACACGTTATGAGTTACTGATGTCAGAATTCAGACTACAAAATTGTATGCTTGGAATGGAACCAAGGCTGGAAGAGGAGTGAATAAGGAGCCATCTGGCATTACCTCATTCCTATGGGTGGTAAAATTTCATAATTCGATCACCTCCATCAGGCTCTCTGCAGATTTGTGCAGAGGGCAGAACATAACATTCATGTTATCCATGCTCTAGTTTACTGGCTTCAGAATAAAGCACCACCAACATTTTCGTGATTACTGTATTCTTTCCTGTGAGAAGACATTGATTTTTACCCACAGACAGGGTTTTTGGCATTGTGTAAGTGCTTGGACATTACTACACCTGAGGAATGCCATGATATTTACCAGGCTGTGGGAACTGTAACATTTTTAGGCAAAAATGCTTTGTAAGGGACTACAAACTCTGAAGAAAGTTGAGCAATCTCACATCAGTGTAAAGAAGGAGCCGACATACAGGTTCGATGACCCCTCAAAGCAAATTGCAACCCACCTGCAATGAGACACAAGGATTGACCAGGTATGTGAACATCCCATTAATGATAAACCGAGAGTATTAACTGACACTAAGAAACTGGATGTCCATAACCTGTTGAAAACAAGATCTGAAGACAACTGGAGTTGGTTTCATAGTTTGCGGTTTTATGTTTTGACACTAAACACTGATGCATCAGCTAAAACTGGTAGGCTGGCCCATGAGGATGATGGCTGTGGCTGTTCGCATGAGGAAGAAGAACTAAGTGCAAGAATGTAACACATCAATCTACCAGCAACGACATGTTAACAACTTTATTTTCTTACATGATGGTCCGGGTCCAACAATACAATTAATAAAAAAATTGAAATAAATATTTCAATTCAGATTATGTGAAGACACAACTGGATCAAAATATATTTTGTTCAGTGAACTGGTTCAAAATGTATTAAGAGCAATTTAAAAATTAAAATGATGTCTCATGCCTTCATTATTTCAATCATGACCAGTTCTGAAACATATTCTATATATCTAGGATCTTCCTTCAAGAATTTTGTTGTGGTTCATTCCTGTCATTTAATATCATTTGAAACTATGTTCCTCAAATGACATAACTGTGTCTGTCATCCAACCGCAGTTTGACTCAATGCTCAGTGGCATTAGCACCATTATTGCTGCCAGAGATGGCAGCTCTCTGCACTAAGTTCTTCACCCTGTATACCCCCACATTATCTACCAATTTAATACGGTGTTCTTCCTACCATACTGTAAACACCCAAGAAGTTAAATTTCATTATTTGTTATCATTCCTGGTGTTACAATTTTAAAGGTCACTAGAGCAATATAAAAATAAGCTTTCAGTTAATTTCATGAGAAGGAAAGTGGCCACTCATCATACAGCAGAAATGTCGATTCGCAGACAGGCACAACAAGAAGACTCTCACAACTAAAGCCTTCAGCCATTAAGGCCTTCATCAACAACACACACACATACACACACACACACACATGCAACTGCAGTCTCAGGCAACTGAAACATAGCACATATCAACCAATAAATCATTTTCACGAACATGATAAAGGTCAAAACTCATAGATTAAACAGCTTTTTTCCAAGAACATATATTATTCCCTGATTCACGTTACATTCTTCAAATCAATTAGCATCTTGTACTGCACGCTTTCTAAAATAGCCTATGTTCTTATTCAGGATTCAAGCTATCGATGTACCAAATTTCTTCGAAATCGGTTCAGCGGGTTAGTCGTGAAAACGTAACGGACAGAATTACTATCGCATTTATGATATTAGTGTGGATAAACTTTCGATTACGATCTATTTTTCTCCAAAATTCGATTTTGATGAAATACAGCCTGCATCGTGCCCCAATGAATGCCGAAGTTACGTGCGAAAACCCCATAAAACAGATAAGAGTGTTTAGATAAAATTTTAAAGCAGGTTATCTTTTTTTTCGTGATCCGTTTTTGATTATATAAAGCCAATATGGTACCCCAAGGTATGCTCAAGTTACCTTTCACGCACCACGAAAATTCATCTAGCAGTTTTGGAGATTAGCGTTTTCAAATAGACATACAAGACGGTTCTAAAAATGGCTCTGTGCACTATGGGACTTAACATCTGAGATCATCGGTCCCCTAGAACTTAGAACTACTTAAACCTAACTAACCTAAGGACATTACACACATCCATGCTCGAGGCAGGATTCGAACCTGCGCGTGTTTCCAGACTGAAGCGCCTAGAACCGCTCGGCCACTCCGGCCGGCCAAGACGGTTCTAGGAAAACTTTAAATCACGATATCTTTTTTCCTGTGATCTGACTTTGACGAACTAAAGTCGGTGCCCCAAGCTATGCTGAAGTTACCTCCAAAATCTCAGAAAATTATTCCTGTAGTTTTGGAGAGCATGTTCAGAAAGACACGACAATTTTACAGATTTGTTATTAGCACAGAATAGATTGTATAAAAAAGTAAAATTGTAAAAGTAGACCGTGATACTCACGTAGGGACACGGGACAATTATAGAAAAACATGGATGGTCCCTTCTGCGTCGGGACAGACGGCAGGCCTAGATTAATCCGATCACCTGCAGTGTTCTCGAAGGCACCACACTCTGGTAACATGCAGTTCCACGTATACCGCTAGAAAATGCTGTCTACTACACAGGCTTCTGTGCCGAATTGTATTTATGTTCTTATCTTTGAATTTAACCAGTCATGTATCATGCAGTAACGCAACATTCGCTCTTCAGGGTTAGCAGTTTCTTTTACCGATCCCTTCTTATGTTATTTAGAAACCAAAAGGGCGTAGCCATTGAACATTCATATCTGAATTAGCAACGATAGACAGTTTCCGGAGGCTTCTGTATGAAAATCGTGTGCGATTTTATGAAACTATCAAAAAACGTTTATAGTACGAGGGTGGTTTGAAAAGTTCTCGGAACGGAATAGAAAAAAAAGTACTAACACCACTGAAGCTTGTTTTGTTTTTCAATGTAATCTCCTTGTATATTAATGCACTTGGTCCAACGATGTTCCAGTGCCTTCATCCCATCTCGAAAATGAGTTTTCTCCAGGCCTGCAAAATAGTTGTTAACTCCGGCTATCAATTCTTAGTTTGAAGTGAATCTTCGTCTTCCGAGAAAAATTTCCAGTTTTGGGAAGACATGGAAGTCTGACGGAGACTTATCAGGTGAATAAGGCGGGTGTGGCAACAATTCATACCTTAGGTCGTGTAGTTTTGACATGGCGACTTCACATGTGTGCGGGCGCGCGTTGTCTTGATGGGAGATGACTTCCTTCCTTGCTATATCTGGCCTTTTTTCGCTTATCTTTTGTTGCAGTTTGTCCAGGAGGTTAGCGTAATATTCTCCCGTAATTGTTTGCCCAGTGGGGAGACAATCTGCAAACAGAATCCCCTTCGCATCCTAGAACACTGATGTCATGACCTATCCCGCCGAAGGAATTGTCTTTCCTTTCTTTGGTGGTGGAGAGTGAGCATGTTTCCATTGCTTTGACTATTGTTTTATCTCTGGGGTCTAGTAGTGCACCTAAGTTTCATCTGTGGTCACAAACAGGCGCAAAAATCTTATTCGTTTCTCCTAATACGGGCCAAAAATTGTTCCGATATGTCCATGCGTTTTTGATCTAGAGTCCAGAATCGCGGCAGCCATCTTGCAGATAATTTTTTCATTTCTGATTCCTCAGTTATAGTGTGATATACCCTTTCAGATGACATCTGGCAAGCGTGAGCAATTTCACTCACTTTCAATCGGCGATCCTCGATCACCATTTTGTGCACTGGAGTAGTGACACATCCTGGCGGATCATCATCTGAGCTCTCCCGACCAAATTTATATTCATTTGTCAACTTGGCAACAATTGAATATGAAGGAGCAGAGTGCCCCAGTGTATTCTGCAAATCGGCATTAATGTCCTTTGCTTTCATACCTTTCATTACGAAGTACTTAATCACTGCTCGAATCTCGATTTTTTTCCATCTTCTCAAATCACTACGTGGGAACAACAACAGAGCCACGTCACCGCCACAGCTCTCTTCCAAGAACACTGACGTGGCACGTGTTTACAGGCAACAGTCCAATGAATATCACGTGAACAACTCGTTGCGCTAGCGCTGTTCTCTTGTGTTGATTCCGAGAACTTTTCAAACCACCCTCGTACTAGCAGTTCAGCTATTTTTCAAATTACGAAAAACGTGCGGCTATTACAATGTATATTGCACGTAAGCCTAGGGCTAATGCATCCTCCCTGGAGCGATTTTCCAAAGAGCTGCGGGGTATTTCGTAATGTATAGTTTGTTCACAGTGCCCTGAACGAGGGCTCCTACTCCAGGATAGGTCGATGCCGGTTAGTAGTTAGTCGATTTCGGGTCACGAGTATTTTGGTTCCTGGCCGCAGCCAACATTGGCCACCTCACAATACAGTATCTGCATGTGCTGTAGTCATTGCGAAGGATTTTCTTGCCGTGCGGTGTCGAACCGGAATGCACACGTGTAGTAGTGTCAGCACTGCGTGAGGAAAGCACCACGCTCCCCGCGGATATCCATGTGATGTTTTTCGGGAGGCGGAGCTTGCTTCCTCCACTCCCCACTGTCCCCTCCCCGCACCCCCCACCACCCTACCGAAAACTAATTCTAGCGATATTGCGGGAACTATAGCAGAGATTGAGAATGTCGAGCAACGAGGATTGCTCACTTAGTAACAGCATTGTCCCCTGCCCTTTCGATCTTGCACAGTTTCGATCTGTCGGGAAGTTTCATGAACTGCATTTTCTACGAATTTTACATCCTTACATTAAACTTCATTCGCGGAATAAGGATTTCACAACTGATTGTCTTTGTTTCATTTTATTCTTTAGAAATGGTTAGTGAAAGTCTCCGACTTTAAAAACAATGGTTTTGCTTGTTATAAAATAATATTTGATTCTGCCGGTCACGTGATCCTTTATGTTCTGCTCGACGCTTTTCGGCATTCTCAAGTGCGTTTTTCGTGTATCGCGTGCCGCTTTAGGCGCGATGTTTAAGATGTGGAGCTGTTGCATTGTTCTGGTGCGTTTACTGCACTCTTTAAGTACGCACAGTTTTGTAATTACGGATGTGCCTTTAATTACAGATACTGACGAGTTTGGAAATGACCCTTGCTTACGTCCCACAATACATCTTGAGAACAGAAACATACAGTAACAGACAGCCACAGAGTCAACATCAACAGACACGATACTACTGACCATCTACAGATGAATAGAAACTAGTATGTGTTATGAATCACAAGTATTGTATTAAGTGTGTGGCGAGTTTTTAAGCTGGTTTTGGAAACAATATAATGGTCCACAATACGTCAGTTAGACTTGTATAAGTTATAAGTAGGAACAGAAATGAATCGGAAAATTCTGGCGTTTCAGTCACGAGTAAAACGAGGTCTCAAGAATCGCCAGTATCCTGCTGAGCAATAAGAAGAGAACATTCACATACTGTCGAATTAACAGGCGTCAAAATAAAAGCCCCAGAAAGAAACGCGTCAAGAATATTATAATACAGTCGAAGGAAAGGACGTTTTTCATTCAAGAAAAATGACATGGAAAGACAAGAGACACTGCTAAATCAGCAGACACTGATTGCCCTCAGTGTGGAACGACATAATGGTGAGATTAGAAACCAAGACTGCACAAACGAAACGACAAACAAAGCCACAAAGGAATGCACTGCAGAAGGAGATGAAAATGAAGACGAGATGGCAAACGAGATCAAAACAAAAGATTCGCGATCTTCTCAAGAACGCAAAGTATGCAGTAAAGAAGAAGAAAAAGTGGCTACTTATACTAAGGAATGAAAGAAAGAAGGAAAGGATGGAATAACTGGCTGCGCCAATGTGCGGTAGTAATCCCAACAACAAGGTAAAAATTGAATAAAACGTGCAAATTGGTCTGAAATGAGTGACTCTAAAAATGATGATTGTGAAGATAATTCGAGGGTTGTCCAGAAAGTAAGTTCTGATCGGTCGCGAAATGGAAACCACTGGGAAAATCCGGTAAATCTTTGCACAGATGTGTGGGGCAGTGTCTCTAGTACGCCCGTCAATGGTGTCGCGTCGCTCTTTTCAGTTTTGAGTGAACGGTGACCACGTAAAGATGCGTAAGGATTAGCGTCTCCCGCCACGTATGAGGGCCTGGTTAGAGATTTCGCCTGTGTCTTGCAGCCCACATAACACAACTGTCGAGCAGTTCCTTCTTCATGCCCTGCACACTGCAGGGGCAATGAAATTAGAAATTTGTGTTAAGTTCTATGGGACCAAACTGCTGAGGTCATCGGTCCCTAGGCTTACACACTACTTAATCTAACTTGAAGTAACTTACGCTAAGGACAACACAGACACCCATGCCCGAGGGAGGACTCGAACCTCCCACGGGGGGAGCTGTGCGGACCGTGACAAGGCGCCTCAGACCGCTCGGCTACCCCGCGTGGCTGCAGGGGCAATGAAGACGCTCCTGCAGCGTTCCCGATGAGAAGTGATCAGCCACAAAACAGTCCGTATTTGGCTCCTCATGACTCTCATCTCTGCTCACAAGAGCCGCTGGCTATAAAGACAAATCTTTTTCACACACAACGAGCTGTAGACCAGTGCAGATAACTGACCCAAAGCACAGGCGGCTGCTTTCTATGACGAGGATATTGGAAAGTTGATACAACACTACAACAAAACTCGAAGTTGGAGAGGAGAGATGTAGAGAAGTAGATGAAAGGTGTACCCAACTGTAGCAAATAAAACGTTTCTGGTTTCCACTGTCGTTTCCATTTCACGACCCATCGGAACTTACTTTCTGGACAACCATCGTATGTATCAGTGCAGCAGCGCTAATTTTAAAAAGTGACACTATAGAACTTGGGATAATGCGCTTAGGAAAAACTGCTCGTCTTTCTAATGGCAACGCTTATACGTGCAACGGAGCTGATTCTAACGATGACAATATAGAAGCTGTTCTCTTGAAAAGAAATGAGAGTGTTATTATAATGTATGCGGCAGGAGGGACTGGAAGCTATCAATAGCACGTCAAAGACGTAAGTTATCACGCTATTAACACGGAATGATTGCTTTCATTCTCTACGGGTTTTCAGCTAAAAGGTGTTACTAAAGACTGCTTACTTACCTCGGGTACTGTTTGTTGGATTACGAAGAACCGTGGTTTTCAACAACAGAACGCTGTCCAACGATACGGATTTCGTGTCAAGTACTGTCCCAGTGTAAATTACCTTCGTCCAGTCCGCTTCACACGAGTATAACGTAGACGCTTGCTCCTGTGGAGGAGGACAGGAAGATGACGGTTTAACGTCTTGTCGACGAGAACGTGACTAGGCGAGGACCGCACGATCTCCGACAGAACAAGACCATCGGTTGCCTTCTTTGCAAAAGAAGAATCCCGGCACTGCTTCTAAACAATTTAGGAAAATTACGGACAACTTTACTGAGAATACAACAGAAAGGAAAACACAACATCAAGAAGGAGTTGTGAGACATAAACGAAAGTTGGTAGGCGTGTTTCTACATCGGAAACACGGATGTCTACTCAAAATTCCCACCAGTCCCATAAGAGTGGCGCCAGTAGGACCACTACAGGCATACAGGTCAGGTTTGCTCCATATAGACACTGTAAGGTCGTGAACGTTAGTTACCTTTGAGATTGGAAATGATGAGTTGGCGTTAGTCAACAGTGTCTTTAAGGTGACTGAATTTGAACGAGGTCGTGTAATACGGCTACGAGAAGCTACATGTTCTTCCTGCCATGTTTCAAAAAGACTTGCCAGGAATGCAGCACACTGTACTGGATTGCTGGCAGCGGTGTTCACGAGAACGTGTGGTCGCGAGAGGACCGCGCTCCGGGCTCCGGACGGGCACCCGGCACTGCCGACAGGGGAGACCGTCGCGTACGGCGACTGCTCTGGCGCAGCGGCAGTCTGAGCAGTCGTCTGCACCACAGCGACACGACCAACTGTTACAAATCGGTTACTTCGAGGACATATCCGAGCGAGGCGCCCTGTAGTTAGCATTCCACTCACCCCAAACCACCGCCATTTGCTGGAGTTAACTGGAGGGCACGGTGGAGGGCTGTTATGTTTCCTGATGAGAACTGGTCCTGCCTCGGCGTCAGCGGCTGCAGTGTTTTTGTCAGACGGGGGCCAACTGAGGAACTGCAACCAGCCTGTCTGCGTGCTGGACTCGCTGGACCTACACCTGGAGTTACGGTGTGGGATGCGATTTCGTTTGACAGCTGGAGCACTCTCGTTGTGATCCCACGCACGCTGACTCCATATTCGTACGCGAATCTGGTGATGCGACCTCCTGAGTTGCCATTCGTGAACAGCATTCCAGGGAGTGTTTTCCAACAGGCTAACGCTCGCCTTCACACTGCTGCTGTAACTCTACACGCTCTACAGGGTGTCGGCATGTTGCCTCGGCCTGCTCCAGCACCAGATCTGTCCCCAGTCGAGCACATATGAGAAGTCATCGGACGACAGCTCCAGCGTCTTCCACAACCAAGTGCAGTAGGCATGGAACTCCATCCCACAAACTGACATCCGGCATCTCTACAACACATTGTACGCACGTTTGCTTGAATTCAACATTCTTGTGGTTACACTGGTTGTTAATGTACCAGCAATTCACATTTGCAAAGGAATATCTCAACCTTGCGTTAACCTCTGATCTTGCATGTTAATCACTTAAATATCTTACCTACACAAATGTATTCCCGAAATTTCATTCCTCTACATTAATTATTTTTGGATGTTTTGTGTAATTTTTTTCCAATAATGTAATTTGACAGAGTACTGAAAGGTATGAGTCGAAACAAGGTCTCTGAAGTAGACGACATTGCCTCGGAATTACGACTACTGCTATCCTTAGAACATTCCCTTACGGAGCTATTTCTCCTGGTATGCAAGATATATGAGATTGGCGGAGTGCCCTCGGATACAAAGAAGAATGTAATAACCCGTATAACGAAGAAGGAAGGTGCTTATAGAAAAGAATAGTACCGAACCATCGTTTTAATAAATCGTGGTTGCAAAACTATTGACGCGAATTACTTTGCAGAAGAATGGAAAAACTGGTTGAAGCCGACCTAGGGGAAGATCATGTTAGATTTCCGATAAATGTAGGAACACGTGAGGTAATACTGACCCTATGGAGGATCTTAGAATATAGAATGAAGAATGGCATACGTATATTTATAGCATTTGTGCTTTTAGGTAAAGCTTTCGACGATATTGATTGGTCTCCTCTCTTTGAAACCCTGAAGCTAGCAGGGATAAAATACAGGGAACGGAAGGTTATTTACAACTTGTACAGAAACCAGGCTGCAATTATAAGATTCAAAGGACATGAAAGGCAAGGAGTGGTTGAGAATGGAGTGAGATAGTCCAAAGACTGGTTTGATGCAGCTCTCCATGCTACTCTATCCTGTGCAAGCTTCTTCATCTCCCAATACCTACTGCAAGCTACATTCTTCTGCATCTGCTTCGTGTATTCATCTCTTGGTATCCCTCTACAATTTTTACACTCTACGCTCCCCTCCAATACGAAATTGGTGCTCCCTTGATGCCTCAGAACATGTCCTACCAACCGATCCCTTCTCCTAGTCAAGTCGCGTCACAAATTTCTCTTCTCCCCAATTCTATTCGATACGTCCTGATTAGTTATGCGATCTACCCATATAATCTTCACCATTCTTCTGTTGCACCACATTTCGAAAGCTTCAATTCTCTTCTTGTCCAAACTGTTTATCGCCCATGTTTCACTTCCATATACGGCTACACTCCATACAAATACTTTCAGAAACGATTTACTGACGCTTAAATCAATACTCGGTGTTAACAAATTTCTCTTCTTCAGAAACGCTTTCCTTGCCATTGCCAGTCTACATTTTATATCCTCTCTACTTCGACCATCATTAGTTATTTTGCTCCCCAAATAGCAAAGCTCATCTACTACTTTAAGTGGCTCATTTCCTAATCTAATTCCCTCAGCATCCCCTGATTTAATTCGACTACATTCCATCATTCTCGTTTTGCTTTTGTTGATGTTCATCTTATGTCCTCCCTTCAAGACACTGTCCATTACATTCAACTGCTCTTCCAGATCTTTTGCTGTCTCTGGCAGAATTACAATGTCATCGGCGAACCTCAAAGTTTTTATTTCTTCTCCATGGATTTTAATTCCTACTCCAAATTTTCTTTTGTTTCCTTTACTGCTTGCTCAATATACAGATTGAATAACATGTAGCCTATATGCAACGTTATTCAATGTGTACATTGAGTAAACTGTGAAGGAAATGAAGAAGAAATTTGGAAAGGTATTAAAAGACCAAGGAGAACATATAAAATCTTTGAGGTTTACCGATGACAGTATAATTCTGTCAGAGACAGTGAAGGACGTGGAAGAGCAGTGGAACGAAATGCAAAGTGTCTTGAAAAGAGGTTGTAAAAGGAACATCAAGAAAAGTAAAACATTGTTAATGGAATGTAGTGGAACTAAATCTGTCGATGCTGAGGGAATTATATTAGGAAATGGAACACAAAAAGTAGTAGGTGGATATTGTTGTTTCAGGAGCTAAATAACTGATGGTGACGGAACTAGCGAGAATTTAAAATGTAGATTGGCAATATTAAGAAAAGTAATCCTGAAAAAGGGCAATTTGTCAACATCAAATATAAATTTAAATGTTAAGATGTCTTTTCTGATTTGGAGTGCGGCCTTGTACAGAAGCGAAACGTGGACGGTAAGTGATTCATACAAGAAGGGAATATAAGCTTTTGAAATGTGGTACTACAGGAGAACGCCAGATATTAGACGTGATGGTCGGATAACAAATGGGGAGGTACTGAATCGAAATGGTAAGAAGGAAAGCAGTTTCAAATGAACGTAGGTTGCAGTAACTGCACAGAGACGAAGAGGCTCACCCAGGATAGAACAGTTCCAATCAGTCGTCGTAACGGTGACAACAGTAACAACGACAACGGGAGAAAATACAGTACTAACTTCGTGTCGCTCCACAGCCTAGTGCAAGTCTTCCAAATGGACGCCACGTCACCAGTTTGCGTGTCCCTGACCCACCCCCGTTTTCCAACAAAAGAAAGGGGATCTGCAGTTTTACGTGTCGTTTCTGCTGAATCTAAAAGCAAACTGAACAAATGCGGAGTGCGCCCAGGATTCGATCAGCCGTCCTTTCGATTTCCAGGCAACAGTTTTACCACTAGACGAAAGACCCACCACCACAACAGAAAACCTAAACGTGAACAGCGGACGGGGGACTGGGCAACACTCCACCCTAATCTGAGGCCAGTGTGTTAACGACTGCACAGCTGAGCTTTCTTTGTTTACTCACACAAGCTGCAGCGTGCCTCCGTGGTACAGTTCTCACGCAGCTCCCGAGGTCTTCTCTTACATTTTTTTTTAACGTAAAGCGTCTCTTCTCCGCAGAACAATGCTGTTCGACTGAGTTTATGTAAGGGACGCGTGTAAAAGGAAGCGCGTTACCCACCCTAACGAGTTAAGCAAAGAGAGAGAAAGACGTTTTGGTGGTAGCACCCAACAGTTGACAAGCGACTCCTGAGAGTTACTTTTACCATAGCGGTCGTGGTGCTGATAAAAGTGATACTAAATTGTTTAATTACTTGCCGTTTTTGAGGTCTCCATCTGTATTCCGATTTTGTACAAGTACGTAGCGTATGAGACATGGCTGGTCCGATAATAAATACATCAATTCGCTAGATGGGTGAATCATTTTTAGTACCTCCAGGATGATAGAGAGAAAGTCACATGTTGTGTTTAACAGTTCTCCTCACGTACCGTTACCGCACACTGAGAAAGAATGCAGGCAATGCGTGTTTTCAGGTGACCATATTCTCGGACACTTTACATGCCATCATACATTTTTATTAATGGGCAAATGTTTAAGATCCTTTACATGTAAAAGAATATTTGAATTTGTCCTTGATCTCAGTGCCACTTTCATGTAGCCGTTTGATTATAGAAGTATGCGTGTAGGTATTGAACCGGGGACCTAGAAACGACAGAGAGGCTTCGTCCCAGCCGTAGCCCTCAGTGGTTCACAACACCTCCACAGGCTACAGCAGTCCACCCACACCACCGCCGCCCCACACCGAACCCAGGGTTTTTGTGCGGTTCGGCCTCCAGTGGAACCCCCACCCGGTAACGTCTCACACCAAACGAGTGTAACCCCACATGTCTTTGTGGTAGAGTAATTATGGTGTACGCGTGCGTGGAGACAGTCTCTGCGCAGCAATCGCCGACATAATGTAACTGAGGCGGAATAAGGGGAACCAGCCCGCATTCGCCGAGGATACATGGATACACGCACCGTCCACCTCGTCATCGCGAATACAATGAAAATGACACTCATACCCTTACCGTTCTCGCCTGTGTTCAGCTGGATCCCGAAATTAGTAGTCGTGCGATTCAGAGACAAACTGGAATACCGAAGTCAACTGTTTTGAGGTTTTTGAAGGCACATAAATATCATGCGTATCACATCACAGAGACACTGGTATTAACGCCGAAAGATATGCAAATGCGCATGGATTTCTGCCAATGGGCCTTGGAAATGATAACAGGTGACAATGGTTTTTTAGATACATTATGTTCACCGATAAAGCCATATTCAAAAACAATGGCGAATTAAATCGTCAGGATTGTCGTTATTGGTCCTATGTCAATCCACATGGGCAGACAAATGATCGTTAATGGTCTGGTGTGTAATTTTAAACGGTTACTTGATAGGACCGTATTTTTTGACCGAAATGTTACTGGGGAACCTTATTTACAACTTCTCCGCGATGATTTGTTGGAGCTAATGGAAGAAGTTGATTTAGAAACTAGACAACGAATGTGGTTGCAACAGGACAGAGCAGCTCCCCATTAAACTAAAAGTGTGCGGAACGTTTCAGATTTACGATACTCTGATCGGTAGATAGGACGCGGCGGACCAATTCAGTGGTCTCCAGGTTCACCAGACCGAACATCAGATTTTTTCTTGTGAAGTTATTTAAAAAATGAGGCAACGCATTCGATGAGCGTGTGCAGCCATATCACTGTATGTGCTGCTGAAAACTGTGGACAACTTTCGCAGACGATTGGCTTTGCATTGAAGCAAATGGGGATAATTTTGAACAACGTCTTCGTGGCTAATTTCATTAGTTAAGCACTCCAAATTGTGACAGGCAATGGGACTCACACTAATGAAGCACCCCAACAAGTGAGAGGCAAGGGGACTCACACTAATGAAGCATCCCATGGGAACATCATTGTACTACGTCCATGTCGTTCATGAGTAACGCTAAAAGTAGGATGCAGTACATTTTGTATAAAAATAACTTAATTTTCGTAACGAAATAATTGGTGCACATTTTTAATCGATTTGATGAATCTTTCTAGGATAATTCTAAATAAATCAGAGTTCTTCCCCAATTTTACTTTTTTCTCGATTTCAGAGCCATCTGTCAATGGTTTTGTGGTGTGCGTACTGTAAGACCTTCGGTACACACACCATCAGATTATTTGACTTGTCGCTCTAACGAAGTAGGCGAGTATCATCAATATGTCTCGTGGTCTTATCGTGGCGTGCTTATCTTCTGCCGTTAGGTCAGACGATAGAAATGCCACTTGCACGCTTAGAGTAGCAGATTGACGGTGACCAACTTTAAACAGAACTTGATTAATTTTCACACACATTTATTAAAATAATAACAATCATAAAAATAACTTAACTCGGTTCTGAATGCTATTTACAATTGACAATCTGAAGTTCCTTTGGTCTTTGTACGTTAATCTTATTCTCACATATCTCTGATACTTGACAAAAGTGTCTATACATTTATCTTCATGGCTATGTACAGGAATATGATAATCTTATTAGGCGCAGACTGAAACTTGACTATAGACTGGTACAGACTAATGCAGACTAACTAATCGGAGGTCTGTGCGCTCGTTATAATACCTCGCGCGTTCAGATATCACTGCGCGAGTGTGATCCGTGAGGAGAAAAGGTTCTACGTTAGCAGCAATCTCATTGGCTGCGTTACATATTAATTCGCGGATCGGCGGAAGCAGAATTTGGCCCGTCTCTATGACAGCGCCATCTCGTAGTGCGGAGACGGACGAGCACTGCGCCTGCGCTGTTGTGCTTAGCGGGGCGCGCTCTAGTGGGAAAGTTGTGTACGCGCTGACTACGCGGAACTATGTACACAACAGGTTTAAAAAATGTTTCAGACAAAACTTGATTACTTTTTTATGGAGAATCCGAATCTGCAATATAAAATGGGTGTTTCCATTGAAGATTTAAAAGTTTGCCCCCACACCACGCAAGGGGGTGGGGGCTGGAGGTCACTTGTAGTATCATTGGATGTCCCCCTTTGAGCTTACGAACTTTTTATCCGATGTGTAGTTTTCGAGATAATTTCATCCGAAACTTATATATATATATATATATATATATATATATATATATATATATATATATATATATGGGGGGGGATCTAATCTTTCGTCATGTCCAAAAGAACAAACGCCATTTGTCTCCTGCAGCCACTATGACTCAATGACTCAACATGCAAGGGTATTAAGGACATTAGCTGCCAGAGGGCATTTATTTATATCAACGGGTCAAGTTGAAAATTTGTGCCGGGCCGAGATTCAAACCGAGATCTGCTGTTTAGAAGGGAGATGCGCTGACCGCTACTCCATCCAGACACTGTGGCCACCACAACCCTACGATATGCCCTAGCACGCCTCCCGTCAGACCCAAATTCACAACTTGTAACACACATTACTGATGTAATGCCCCTGCTCTTTTACCTCGTTACTCGTGGCGTCTCGTCGATTCTCATAAGAGTTCGGACTTGGGACCATTGGCCGACATCGGCTTCATTTATTGTATGGCGGGTGGCTTAGTGGTGAGTCTGCTTTAGGCGGTGGCGCGGGTGCGAGTGGACGAGGAAGTGTTTACTCCGCCGGTAATCGCCCGTGTTGTTGTCTGACTAGATCGCCATGATCGCCATGGCACACGCTTTTTGAAAGAGTACGCTCCAATTTACGTTTGACAACGAATATGCGAGACCCAAGGCTTTCGAAATAGAGCGTTTTTTGAGGGAAGAAGTTCCTTTAACTGCTACAGACCTAATTGGAATACACCTATCCATTGTGAGCAGTACAATGTACGTCAAGACGACCGATGAAGCTGCGTGTGAAAGAACTCTCGCCGCTGCTCAAAGAGGATTTAAATATCGACATTCTGATGGCCGTATCAGCGATGTAACAGTAGCTCCTTCAGGCATGGGAGTGAGGGTCACTCGGATCTCTGAATTGCCATTTGAGGTAACAGACGGTTCAAATGGTTCAAATGGCTCTGAACACTATGGGACTTAACATCTTAGGTCATCAGTCCCCTAGAACTTAGAACAACTTAAACCTAACTAACCTAAGGACAGCACACACATCCATGCCCGAGACAGGATTCGAACCAGAGACTGTAGCGGTCACGCGGTTCCAGACTGTAGCGCCTAGAACCGCACGGGCACACCGGCCGGCCGAGGTAACGGAATCGATGGTTATTGAATAGCTGCGACCATATTGGAACGGTACTCGGTCATACGCCTGAACATTGGACAAGTTTTAGCACCTATCCCGTGTCCTTAACAAACATATCCCTTCTTCTTTATGGGGGGGGTTTATGGGCGCCCAACATCGAGGTCATCAGCGTTCTTCTTTATGTATTGGCTGTAGTGGAGAAGGACATATCCGCTCGGAGTGCATACAACGCCGCGTGATGCAGCTGCCACATGGAGAAGCGTGACAGCGAGAAGGTCCCACGCAACTGCCGATGACGTACGTGTCGGTGGCCCACCGGGAGGTGTTGGTGAGTTCGGTGCGTCACAAGGACGTGTTGATGCAAGAGCAGACCGAGTTAGTGGAGCGTGCCGGTGACACGGAGAATGCCCCTACAGCCACGTCACGTCAGATGGGGAAGGAACCTTCTGTACCCTCACATGCAGCACGCGAGTTTCGAAGTGGAGGACGAGACAGTGGCGGCAGCAACGGACCGACAAACGCTCGACGAACACAGTGAGGCATCGCCTACGGCGGCAGAGGGCAGGGCCCGCAAACAACGATCGCCGAAGTGTCGCAAAAAGCGTCGCCGTAGTTCGGGTGACACGTGTCCCCCTAGCCTAGGGGACACGGGAGTTATCCTAGCAGAAGGACTGTCTGACACGGAACAAGTGCCTTTAGAGGGCGCTCACTGGATTCCTCCAGATATTGACCGGATGTCCTGTCTTTCACATGGTCACTCTTCATTGACACCGACTGACCCGGTACTGCCGACGGAGGAGACAGGGACAATGTCCCGACAGCCACGTGCATCTTGAGGACGCTTCTGGGACTGATGACCATTGCGACTGGGCAGAACCAGTCGAAGAGATACAGGAATTGGCACCCGAAATTGATGCCGCCTAACTTACGGGATGCACACCACGCATTGAAAACAACGGGGGGCAGCCTGTTGGTGGGCACCCCTCCGAGCACGAATAGTGGGCTGCAGCCCTCGGGGTTCACAATGACGTGACACGAGCACGACAACGACAACGGACCAAGCATATAAGGTGGGAACAGTTCGCTTGCAAAGATGCAACTTTTCCGGGACGTGTTTTACGCCACAGACGTGGATATTCTGCTGGTGCAGGAAACCTGCAATGCTGCTTTTCCCGACGTGTGTGGTTACAACACTTACCTAGCGCCGACTACAGACGGAGGACGTGGCACAGCGATATTAGTCCGGGAAGGGATTCCGATGTGTGACCTCGATTACCTTCCTTCAGCTCGGGGTTTGGGGATGACCGTCAACGGCATTGGTATAGATTGCGCCCCTATTCCATGGGAGATATGACCACATCTGTGTTCTCACACCGAAGGATCAAACCCCTAATTTCAGTTCCTGCTACGCATTGCACACGATGTGCAGAGACATGGCACTAATGGACACTTGGGAAATGATCCATGGGCAGCGAGAGGGCTACATGTTTTTCGCTAGCCACTCGACGAGCGGGCTTTGTCGGATTTATGTTTCTGATGGATTAAGAGATCACTTGTTGGCTGCTGAACGTTGGCCACAGCTTTTACGTATCACCTTGCATATTTACGTACGTTACCCCTCCCACGCAGCGGGTCTGGCGGAGCAGGTTCGTGGAAACTTAATTCATCCTTATTGGTGGATCCAGAATGTCACCAGAGGATCGAAGGAAAATGGCAGATATCCACTCGCCGCCTCCCGATGCACCGTACGGTTCTTTCATGGTGGCTGCAATGTGCAAAACCGGCGATACGAAAAGCACTCATAACGTATGCCGAGGGAAAAGCGAAATCACTCTGAGACACACTTGATTATTATTACATGGTGCTCCGTGACCTGTCCTCCAGGGCCCCATCGCCCGAGCGTGAAGCGGAAGTCCATCGCATTCAGGCCTGCATTTTATCGATCACGAGACGTCGACTGGAGGGACTTTCGATCCGTGCTCGGTGCTTGGGCAACGTCGATGGAGAACGTATTGGCATGCATCATGTGTCCAAGAGACATGCGCGTAATCGCCTATCCTTGATCACAGTGCTCCATGATGATGATGGTCGACCCTTGACGTCACAAGACATTGCTGCTGGGTTTCTGGAGCATTACCGTCTCCTTTTCACTGGGACGCCGACCGACAATCGGACAGGAGAAGAGATTTTGCGACAGATACAAACGGAGATGGATGGTCCGGAGGCAGAGGCATTATTGGAACCCCTAACGGAAGATGACGTACAGAGGGCACTCACGAAAGGTGCAGTGCACAAATCCCCTGGACCGCATGGATTGACACTCGAATTTTATCGCGAATTTGCGGATTTAATGATGTCCCAGTTGGTGTTGATGTATAATGAGTCATTGAGTCCTGACACGGACGTTCTGTCCCAGTTCATGGCGGGACTGCTTACACCAATACCGAAATGGTCAGGGAGTGTCAGCGCCCATTAATTTAGACCGCTCACAATGCTCAATACTGACCATAAGATCTTTGCGCGAATGTTGGCGGCAAGGCTCAAGACTGTAATATCCAAGACAATACCGCCACGCCAGCCTTGTCTAGGGGTTCGGAGCAACATCCATTCTGTGCTAGGCGAACAACGTGACATAATTTCCTTGACGGAAGCTTGTCGCATCCGAGCGGCGTTCATATCAGTGGATTTTGATCGTGCCTTTGACAGGACCAACCATGATTTCCTTGAGTCGACCATGCGACGCATAGCGATGTCTCAGGACTTTATTACCATCCTCACGCGCCTCCTTCGCTCATGAGCCTCCTTCGACTGTGAGAGTCAATGGCATGGAGGTAGGAACGATTGCTGTTTACAGGTCGGTTAGGCAAGGATGTCCCTTGTCGATGATGCTGTTGCAATAGCGCTCGAACCACTGATGCAGACTTTTCGACGGACTCTTACAGGCGTCAGACTCCGTGCGAGTTCCTTCAAATGTCGTGCATATGCCGACAACTTGGTGACACTCGTCCGGTAGGAGAACAAAGTACGTAAGGTGGTTGCCATTCTTACTACGTAAGGAATAGTGGCGGGGAGCAGGGTCAACACGAATAAAACCAAGGTTATGCACATCGGACGAGGGCTGGACGGTCTGCACGGTCCGTTTACGACGGTGGACATCTTGCGATGCATGGGAGTATTGTTCACCCGATCGCAACGGCAATCAGCGGCGGCGAGCTACCGGCGTCTGCTCCAGCACATCCAACTACACATACGCAAGAATTCACTCGTACCCACTACCTGCTCCAGTGGTGGAATACACTAATGTTCGTCTCGCCTCGCGACTGCCGCACTGGCACAGGTACTGCCAATGCCACATGGTATTCCTGACAGATTAATGGCGGCCTTTGGATTCTGTCAGCCAAGGGATGTTGTTTAAGGTCAAAACGAGACTTTAACTCTCCCACACCATTCTGGAGGACTTAATCTGAGGAATGTGCGGAACAACTCTCTAGCTCTATACCTGCGACCGACGATACTGACATGGAACCAACCGCAACACGCCATCACATCGGCGATCCTGGACGTGCTTCTTACCCCGTCCTTTGAACCACCGGTGGCGGTAGGCACAATATCGCCATCTTTTTCTCACGTCACGCGATTCTTTCTTGGTTTCAGTTATGTTCAGTTACAGCTACCATCTACAAGGAGCCCCACTACCCGTGAGACATATCGATACTTGAGGCGTCATCATGACAGAAACGTTATCGAACTTAAATATCCAACGAGGAAATGGCGACAGATTTGGCGATCTATCCATACGCCTCTCCTCACCACGGCAGCGAGATCGTCTTGGTATACATTAATCAACCGCAAGACATTCAACCGTCAACGATTGTACGACATTCACATGGTAGATTCCCCGGTCTGCCTTATATGTGGCATGCAGGACACCGTCGAATATTCTCTGCAGTGCGGTGAGGCAAAGGGTGTTTGGCGGCTGACGCAACACATCATGGCACTCCTCCGACGCACCTACGAATCCTCGATCACGACGGACGCTTTATTTTCCACTCACAGAAAACGTCGGCAATCCGCTGGATTGGAGGACACGCATCGCACTACGTGCTCTCGCGGGCCGTGATATCGGGCATGGACTGTTGGCATTATCTACTAGAACAACACGAAATTATCCGACGTCACTCTAAATACAAAACGCACTTTTCGAAGTTTTTAGGCAGCATATTTTATGACCTCCCCCTCCCCCCGAAGCGTTGGGGAGTCGCAGGTTTACGTAATTTCACGGGATGGGATATTACTCCCAGTGAAGAGACGAGGATGTCACTTCGGCCCTATATTTCTTTCCTTTGTTTTTCATATGTGGTTTTTTTCTGGAACATTAAAATTAAATAAATAAAAAAATAACAAAAAATAAAAAAGAACTACATGCATGTACAGTGTTTCCTTTCCGCTGCCCCTCCCTCATCCTGTCTGGAGACGGGGACACCGTGGCCGGGCCTCCAAGCACGAACCCTGCCCACTCTGCCCCCTGATCTGCTCTACCCCAAATAAAAAAATAATAAAATAAATTAAAAAATCTGGTCAGCGCATCTGCCTAGTAAGCTGGCGACCCGTGTTCGAATCCCGTCCCGACACAAATTTTCGACTCGTACCAATGACATAAATCAATGCCCACTGACAGCTAATGTCTTCAATTCCATGTGGCTCGAAACGATAGTCTTCTATAGAACTGTGACAACACAGAGACGTTGCAAAGAGACGTTCATAAAACCGTGTTACGTGAACAGTTCAGATATGCGCGCGAAGAAACCAAAACCAGTCCACTGCACTACCTGAATCTTCTTACGTTGCCTCTGCTATAGTTTTGCACATTAACAGTTGGTACCAAGAAGCAAAGTGAGCAATAATAATTTACAACTAAAAAAAACGACTGACAATTTCTTCTCTAATTTAGCCACATTCCCACAAAACGTATTGCAACGAAAATATAAAGTGACGTCACCATTTGCACTTAACCAGGGTTCGCCGCCATGACGCACAAAACAGAGGCATTATTGGCACGCTTCGGAAAACATCTCTTCAAGTGTGGAAGACGTATAAAGACACACTTTAACATATAAACATATGGGATTCAGAGTTCAAGAATAGACGATGCGTGTCGCAGATTGTTTTATTAAAATTCCTTTTTGCAGTCAGATTAGATCATACAAAAAAATGGTTCAAATGGCTCTGAGCGACTTAACTTCTGAGGTCATTAGTCGCCTAGAACTTAGAACTAATTAAACCTAACTAACCTAAGGACATCACACACATCCATGCCCGAGGCAGGATTCGAACCTGCGACCGTAGCGGTCGCTCGGCTCCAGACTGTAGCACCTAGAACAGCACGGCCACTCCGGCCGGCTTAGATCATACAAAAATGAAACAGTTGCGCAAGTAAAAAGTAAAAACGTTTGCAGGTTTATAAATATTAATAGACATTTATACTAAAACATTCAAGAATGATGCAATTAATGAATTACATTCAAACATCAATAACGACTTTACTTTTAAGAACTGCAGTCGTAGTATAGAGGAAATTCCCATTTGCCAGAGATAAACCAAAGGCCGCTTGAAATTACGTGCCCTTTCCTTTTGGATAAAAAGCACTGCGCATCGTGTCGGGCCCACATTCTCAATCGTTTATTCTAGCAGTTGTAATTCCAAAACCTACAGACAGAACAATTTTTGTGAGTTTGCTAGCTACCCTTGCGGGCTAATTCTGTGGCCGAGGAGTGTGAACTTTTCGCGAAGTTGGCCATCATTTAACATACGCTCTTGGATAAAGGACAACTCTGGACTTCTCCACGAATTGCGGTGTTTAGTTGGACGCATCCGTGTTGCCCTCGCATACTTTCTAGTGTAAGTCCCCTAAAAAGTTGTGCTGTAAAATACGCAACAACTGTACTGAAAAAAACTTGTGTGTAAATAAGCAACCGCTTACATCGAAAACAACAAACTTAAATAAAACGTACTCCTGCGTCAAACCTATCAACTTTTCTCAAATAAGAATCACTCCTTTTGGTAAATCGAAAATCGGATCATCGAAAATATCTATATTTTGCCTATGGTTTATCGACAGCTTCCATAAAGTGAAACGAATTATCGAAATCTGACGTAGCGATACTTAAGAGAATTCTTCCATCTAAGTGGCTGTGAAGACGGCCAGCCAGCCAGACTACCGATGCAGACTGTATCCTGGCAAATACAAACATCGATTGTTGTGAGATGTGCAACGTCTAGTAACTGTGTTATACACAACCAACGACCAGTGATATCTCTAAACGGTGAGTTTTCTTACTAATACGTTATTGCAGAAACGTTATTAAAGATAGCGTGAGAATGGGAAGCTACAAATTAAACTGCATACACGAAACAAATTAATGAATATCAGTGTGACATCCCCGTATACAAAAGGAAAAGTCCTGATTGACTGACTGAGTGACTTATCGCCCAGCGAAACGACTAAGAACAGAAACTTGAAATTCTGAGAGGGTGTAGATCATATGTTGGGGGCAACGTCTAGAAACGGATATTTTGAAATTCCTCACCTAAATAGAGGATGGAAGATTTTTTGAAAATATGTCGCTATTAAGCGAATTTTGAAACTAAAACTACAAAAACTGGTAATTGGTTTCTGTGTCTGAAATTTAAAAAAAAGGTGTTGCTGTGTTTTAGGAAATTCGCACCTAAGAAGGTGAAATAGGAAATAGGGGATGAACGTTTTCATGAAAATATTTAATTAAGAAAGCGTTTTTGTAGTCAAATCTAAGAAAATTTGTATTTAGCTTTCTGGTTACAAATAAAAATACATTTTTCAGTATTTTTTTTTAATATTTCGTGTTATTATAACGTTCTAAAGCTACATCAATGAAAATTGCTATTTGACTTCTAAGGTAATACGTGTTAGGGAATGCAAGTTCCTATGGAAATATCACCACACGAACTCAAAAGGCAGGATTAACAAAGACTTCCGACTCCAGCTACCAGCTACCAGAATCGCTTTTTAGTCAGAAATACTTTTGGAAAAAACCATGCTTATGCGGCCTTAATCAGTGGCAAAGTACAGAGGGAAAAAATCTATGCAGACAATATACACTGAAGCGCCAACGAAACTGGTATAGACATGCGTATTCAAATGCAGCAATACGTAAACAGGCAGAATACGGTGCTGCGGTCGGCAACCCCTACATAAGACAAGTGTCTGGCGCAGTTGTTAGATCGGTTACTGCTGCTACAATGGCAGGTTATCAAGATTTAAGTATGTTTGGACCTGGTGATGTAGTCGGTGCACGAGCGATGGGGCACAGCATCTCCGAGGTAGCGACGAAGCGGGCATTTTCCCACACTGCCATTTCACTAGTGTACCGTGAATAGCAAGAATCCGGTAAGACATCAAATCTCTAAAATCGCCGGTGGAAAAAAATCCTACAAGAACGGGACCAACTACGACTGAAGAGAGTCATTCAACGTGACCGAAGTACAATCCTACCGCAAATTGCTGCAGATTTCAATGCTGGGCCATCAATAAATGTGAGCCCGTGAACCGTTCAACGGAACATCATCGATCTGGGCTTTCGGAGCCGAAGTTCCACTCGTGTACCCTTCACGACTGCACGACATAATGCTTTACACCTTGCCTGGGACCGTCAACACCGACATCGGACTATTAATAATGACTGGAAACATTTTGCCTGGTCGGTCGAGTCTCGTTTCAAATTGTATCGAGCGGATGGACGTGTACGGGTACGGAGACAACCTCATGAATCCATGGACCCTGCTTGTAAGCAGCGGAGTGTTCATGCTGGTGGAGGCTCTGTAATGGTGTGGGGCGCGTGCAGTTGGAATGATATGGGACCCCTGATACGTCTACATACGACTCTCATACATACGTAAACATCCAGTTGGATCACCCGCATCCATTCACGTCTACTGTGCATTCCGAAGGACTTGGGGAAATTCCAGCAGGTCAATGCGACACACGTCCAGTGTTGCTGCTGAGTGGATCCAGGAGCACTCTTCTGAGTTTAAACACTTGCGCTGGCCAGCAAACTCTCCAGACATTAACATTATTGAGCACATGTGGGATGGCTTGCAACTTGCTGTTCAGAAGAGATCTACACCCCTCGTACACTCACGGATTTATGGACAGCCCTGCGTGATTCATGGAGTCAGTTCCCTCCAGCACTACTTCAGACATTAGTTGAGTCTTTGCTACGTCGTGTTGCGGCGCTTCTGCGTGCTCGCGGGGGCGTTACACGATATTAGGCAGGTGTACCAGTTTCTTTGTCTCTTCAGTGTAGTGTACGCGACAGAAGCAGCAGGCGATAAGATCGACTGTAATAAATTGTGTTCTTACTAATTAAGTAACATTTGTGAGTTGTCAGACATGTACTATGACCCAGTATATGCAAACAAGCATCGTTCCACGGCGATAAAAGCGACACTACTGCGTTATCGTTCCCGAGAGAACAGAGGCACGAACAGAGTAATTCCGAGAAAAGGCTAGGTACATTCCAGAAGACTCGTAGTCTGCACCAATCACTTTGAAGAGAACAACATACTAACAATTTATACTTTTCGAGATTTGCAAGGAAATGAGTAGACGTTCCCATAAACACAGCAAAAGTTACGTCATGGTGTGGTTCCAAGGATTGTTCCCAGTATCCGAGTTACCATGTAAACTAACTAATTATGAGTCTGGGGGAGATCCAAATGAAAAAAAAAAAACTGAAGCAAGAGGAAGATATTCGTAAGAGGAATGACGAGTGGCCTACAGAACAGAATGAAGAAAGACTGAAGGAAGAGGAAGATATTCGTAAGAGAACTGAAGAGTGGCTTATAGAAACTGAGACTGAAAGCTTTGCAGATATCTATGAGAATGCAGGTCGGACTGTAGGAAGTGACAGGTGGTACCATACCGTAATAAGTGACAGGTCGTGTTTCAGTAGGTTACCAGTGGAAGAAATTCTGAAACTTCAAACTTCTGTCAAACTACCTAGTTCTAAATACATTGATTATTACTCCTTTATACGCGAAATAAATCAATACTTATGTAATCGCATACTTTGCTCTCATATACCTAACTCTACTATTTATCTGTTGGTTTTTATGATAAAGAAACTGTTGTATAAAGCAGCATAATGTAAAGTATATACCAGTTTCAAATAACACCGTATGGGGCTCTTAGCCTACAACAATTTTAAATCATTTACTTAAAAGGGACGTTGTATTCACATGAAGCATATTTCGCCTGCATTGTCTTATATTTGAGATCTCACTTTGAGTAATCGTTTCTGATGTAGGGGTACAAGGAATGAATCTAACAACATAGTTTTTCAGAAGTGTCATCGCATCGCAATACGCACGCCGAGGGAACTGACAATGAAATTCCTTTGAATTGAGTGATTGTTTAACAGCATAACAAATCACTTGGAGCATCTTATACGATAGTGAGCTGCTGTAATTTTTTGCGCATATTGTTATCCATTTGAAAATAAAAGAGTTGTTGTTGTTGTGGTCTTCAGTCCTGAGACTGGTTTGGTGCAGCTCTCCATGCTACTCTATCCTGTGCAAGCTTCTTCATCTCCCAGTACCTACTGCAACCTACATACTTCTGAATCTGTTTAGCGTATTCATCTCTTGGTCTTCCTCTACGATTTTTACCTTCCACGCTGCCGTCCAATACTAAATTGGTGATCTCTTGATGCCTCAGAACATGTCCTACCAACCGATCCCTTCTTCTAGTCAAGTTGTGTAACAAACTTCTCTTCTCCCCAATCCTATTCAATACCTCCTCATTAGTTACATGATCTACCCATCTAATCTTGAGCATTCTTCTGTAGCACCACATTTCGAAATCTTCTATTCTCTTCTTGTCCAAACTAGTTATCGTCCATGTTTCACTTCCACACATGGCTACGCTCCATACAAATACTTTCAGAAACGATTTCCTGACAAATCTATACTCGATGTTAACAAATTTTTCTTCTTCAGAAACGCTTTCCTTGCCATTGCCAGTCTACATTTTATGTCCTCTCTACTTTGACCATCGTGAGTTATTCTGCTCCCCAAATAGCAAAACTCCTTTACTACTTTATGTGTCTCATTTCGTAATCTAATTCCCTCAGCATCCCCCGACTTCATTCGACTACATTCCATTATCCTCGTTTTGCTTTTGTTGATGTTTATCTTATATCCTCCTTTCAAGACTCCATTCTGTTCAACTGCTCTTCTAAGTCCTTTGCTGTCTCTGACAGAATTACAATGTCATCGGCGAACCTCAAAGTTTTTATTTCTTCTCCATGGTTTTTATATCTACTCCGAATTTTTCTTTTGTTTCCTTCACTGCTTGCTCAATATACAGATTGAATAAGATCGTGGAGAGGCTACAATCCTGTCTCACTCCCTTCCCAGCCACTGCTTCCCTTTCATGCCCCTCGACTCTTATAACTGCCATCTGGTTTCTGTACAAATTGTAAATAGCATTTCACTCCCTGTATTTTACCTCTGCCACCTTCAGAATTTGAAAGAGAGTATTCCAGTAAAAGAGCTATGTACGTACATATTTTACGTGCTACGCTATACGTTACATCTGCGAAATGTTTTATTTTCGTGTACCATAATTCTCATCATTTGCTAGAATTCGGTTCTTGGCCATTTAATACAATTAGAATTACCGATTCGTCCTTGTGCACAAGTGTTATTGGTTGCATTGCTTAATATTGTGTAGGGCCCCGCGAATACGCAGAAGTGCCGCAACACGACTTGGCATGGACTCGATTAATGTCCATAAATCCGTAAGAGTACGGCGGGTTGGAGATCTCTTCTGAACAGCACATAGCAAGGCATTCCAGATACGCTCAATATGTTCCGGCGTGAAGCCACGCGCCGGCACGCTGATCACGGGCGGCAGAGCAGAGGGGCTGCGGGGCGACGTCAGCCAAGAGCAGGCTGGCCGGGCGCTCTCCAGGACGAAACCGAGGCAGCGGCGGCCTCCAGGAGGGAAGGACATGAGCGCCACTCCGCCTGGCCGCAGGGCGGTTCAAGACCAGCCGTTCTACAAGCTCTGTAGAAGCCACTTCAGAACTGTACTGTGTCACTTGTATTACGAGTTGTATATACTGAAGAGCTTGCTTATGTTTCTCTGTCACGACACGTATGTATCTCACAAAATTACGTATTGTAATCACTTCCTTTTTTAATAAATTTCATTAATACGATTTGCCTGAATTTTTGTGTAGCGATCAGTGAAGCAGGTCTCCTAAGCACCCCATATCCGGCGAATAGGCAGGAACATTGGCGAATAGGAGGTCAACGGATCCCATAGCTACAGCCACCACAGATTCTCTGTTTTCCTTGTCGTGGGCTTTCGTGTTTTCTGGCATTAATTCTACACTGTCTTTTCTTTCCAGGGGTGTATTTACTTGCTTTCATAGTGTCTCTTATCGTGTTTTTTCTAATCAGAGTTTTCAGGTGGGCGTTGCAAAAATTTTCTTAGTTTTTGTACTCATTTTTACTGCTTGCCTTCTTTGTTTATCGCATTTGCTTCTCCCAATACGAGCAACGCACCTATCCCACCGCGTCCTCGGGCGAAACAGGTGCAAGCGTTAGATGCGACGCAGCTAATGCAGATGCTTCAGTTTCAGAGCCAACAAATTTCCTCGCTCCTAAACATGGTACAGCAGCTCCTGGGACACAAAACAACTAATGCAGCGAAAGCGCCACCTACGGTAGCTCTAAGCGTTATGTCGTCAGTGTAATGAAAAACAGGAGGAATAGCTGCTGGAGTGGCTGCAACAGTTTGAAGCCGACGTAATTGCTCACACCGTACCAGATACTGTGCATATACAGAGTCCCCACTCCCTGATTTCAAGGAACCTTTGTAGAGCAACTCGAAGAATTTATATTCCCACGTCGGAATGCCAAGTATCGCCGCCAGAGTGCAGCATGGTCGCATGAAGTGAAAATGGCGAATCCACAGCAGTGCGCACGAGCAGTAGTTGGTTTGCACAAACAAAATCGCCGATTACTGTGCAAAGAAATTATCGTCATGTGTATGAAGGTGATCCACCTAACGTGAAAAGTAATGGTATAGGAAAATGGAAACGAGCGTTTGGCATCATTGGCCGAGAGGCCCTTTGCAGGGCAGGTCCGGCCGCCTTCGTGCAGGAGTTATTACATTCGACGCCACATTGGGCGACCTGCGCAGAGGATGGGGATGAAATGATAGACAACACAACACCCAGTCCCTGATCGGTGAAAATTTCCGACCCAGCCAGGAATCGAACCAGGGCCCATAGGATGGCAATCTGTCACGTTGACCACTCACCTATTGGGGCGGACAATGGCATAGGAAGAGTGTGGCAACAGGAAGTGTTCTCAAACATTCTGGCAGTGCACGTTATGGAGTTTCAGAAGAGACAGTGGACGACGTCAGACAAACTTTCCTCAGGAGCCCACGTAAGTCAATTTGTTATCTAGGCAACTTGATGTACCTCGATCAACATGGCATCGTGTAGTTCACCAGCGTCATCGTATCTGTGCATACAAAGTGCAAATTCTGCAACACCTGACACCGAACGCAAGCCACACCGACAACAATTTGCTGCGGATATGCTGCAGCGTATTGATATCGATGACTTTCTGGGATCTTTTTGGAATACTTGTTTTCTTTTGTGTGCAAATGAATTCGATAACATCAAGTAGCACAATACAGGTGTTGTCCTCTATTTTTTGTCTCCAAGGTTTACCTTAATACATAGTGTCAGACAACAGCCCTCACTTCACGTTAATTGAATTTGAAACATTCTGTGAATGCAATGGTGTACAGCATCTAACTAGTGCACCATTTCATCCACAATCAAACGGCGAAGTGGAACGTTTTGTCAGAACATCCGAGCAGCAGATGGCAAAACTTTGCACTGCACTCACCAGGAATCAAGCATTGCAACTGATTTTAGACTCCTATCATTCACTTCCTCGAGACGGACCATCGCCGGTGGAACTGCTTCACAGCCGCCACCATCGGTCACTGCTCCATCCTCCTCAGCATCCGGCGCCGAAGGAAGACCGCAAGTATCGCTTCGCGAGGCTCGATATTGTGTTTTTCTGGGTTTTTAGGGGCATCAGACAGTGGTCGCAAGCTGACATCCTTCATTGACTTAATGCATACATGTATCTCATTTCAGGCCCAGACAGATTGCAGCGCCAACATCACAATCAAATTCGCCACAGTCATGTGCACGGTGATCCTGCTGTGTCTCTCTCCCCCCAGATGCACCGATACCGAGGACAGCGTGGCCACAGCAGCCGCAAGAGCGTGTAGTCACGACACCAAGGAGACTGAGCCTTCGCCGCCTTAAACTCCTTTCGTCCTACTGATGAATTGGATCCGCCCACACTGCACCTGCTGATGCCTTGTACATCCGGTTATTGGCCTCAGAAGGTGGACACTTACCCTTCTGGAAGCCTGACGTCCCCTGGCACCACGGTCAGCAATGGAAGAGCAGAGAGGGCTGTGAAGAAGATGTCAACCAATAGTATGCTGACCGACCCCTCTCTAGGATGACACCAAGACAGCAGCAGCCTCTGTGCGAAGAGAACGTAAGCGCTGTAAGACGTTGAGGTCTCCTGACCTTCATTACTTACATATTCCGCCCTCACAATCATATTCCACACATCAAGACGCTTCATTCGAACCCAAACTCGATAAGATAAAGTCAATTTTGTACGAATTCATGTAAATGATATGCAATTAACAAGTAAGCACACCATGGTTGAAATACTTGAGGCTGGCATTCCAGACACAACAGTCACAGAAGCTTTTAGTTCGGGAGAGAAACCGCACAACGGGATGCCGGTCCCTTCAGCGGACGACCTAGCCTATGTCGGCCGGTGACCGCCCGTGTAGCGGACAGCGTCGGCCCGAGTGAAAAGGGGGAACGACCCCGTGTTTGGCTTCAAAGCAAATTCCGCTACATTGTGTGGGAGTGGCCGGCCTACACATTCTCTACACATAGCACACAGTTTCAGAGATTTTCACAGGGAGACAGCAAATGCCAATGCTACAGGTTTCCGGATTGGTCGCCTTAAAAAAAACGTCATTTTCCCATTTTAGAAGAGCAATGCTGATTGGCAGACGATATTTCTGATGCCTTGAGCTGAAGGAATAATGGAAGAGACCGAAAGATATACCCCTTCATGTCTGGCATGCAGAGGCGCCATTTCGCTGTCGTTCTTGGAGCAAGGAACAAGTCTCTTCTCAGTACTTCACTCGGAGAGCACCTCTGTCGGGAGCGAATCGAAGTGCTACTCTATATTGAGTCCTTGCGATTAAGCGTTGTTCTCTGTGTTGGCCAACACACTTATTGTGGGGTGTGAATGGACAGAGTTACAGCGAATTTTGAGTGGCATTGCGGTGGACTGGTTATCTGACCGGTGTACCACACCAATAGTTAGACTAGGGGCGAATACGAATCCTTGACTTCATCAAGTCACAGGGAGAGTGTGATTGGCGAAGGTAAATCCAGATAGAACGAGAGTTATCTTATTTGTCAACAGCGAGTGGCGCAGACAGCAGTCATCGCAGCTTACGGTATTGTGTGCTACAGGTATTGTGAGGCCCGTATTTCCTCCACAACAGTACACTTCATTACATTTCACACGCAACAGCCTCGACCGTACCTAGCAACATTCTAAAGGATAATTATTCAAGTTGAGCCATTCTGACAAGTCAATAACCATCTTAAACTTTGTATAGAAATTTCATTAGCGAATCATATCCTTGAGAGGTAACTTCACATTCTGAAAGGAACCAGGATATAACTTGTTCAATTCATAACTAAAAGTGCCATTGTGATTTCTCAGAATTATTGCAAAATAAATAATAACTTCCTTTAGTTTCATGTTTTCCTTACACTAACTAGCACTACTCCAGTACCCAAGTATCCCACTAGTAATGTAAGAAATTTTGTGAATTTTTGTGTCATTTCCTTACAGCGGATGACTCCAGAAGATATTTCTTGCTGAAAGTTTTTCAGGCATTTCTCTTTAGAACGTTAGGAGCGTCTGACTTCTGAAGTAATGTGGGGGTGCAAATTGCATCGTGCAGAAGCCATAGGGTAAAGGGTACATCTCAGATAAGTCCGTTGCGCAATATAACGAAATAACAGATCAACCCCACACCTCCAATAATGGCAACCCTGCCAGGATAGGTATAATAGGTAAGCTACCAAGATAGGAAAGTGTCAGGATAGTTAGGTACGGCAGGTCGCAGCAGTAGCACTTTGAAGAACTTTCTTTCATGTATTAAATAGCCATTTGCAAATATTAGGATCAGAATAGATACAGGTAGTGAAGAAAGCAGAATTGTAGGGAAAAGGGAGTGTGTTATTGTGTTGGAAAATTTTGCATTTTTTTACTATTTTTGTGTAGCTGTTAGGGCATAGAATATTCAGGTGATAGGCACAGACGCAGAGTGACGCAGAGACGCAGTGTGACGCAGCATCATATAAGTTAGAATTAAGAAATAACATTTTTCGCCCTTTGCAAGGGCACAGGTAGAGATTGGAGACTGTAGCAGAGCATTAGCCGAGAAGTCACGACGTTGTTGTTGTTGTTGGTTCAACCAACTGGTAAGTGGTCGTACAGTTTTGTAGATAGGGTTGTGGTGTGTTGAAAGAATTTCCATGTTAACGAGAGCACAAACCAAAAGGTTACGTGAGAGACAGCAAGTAGACAAGATGGGGAAAATCACCCAGATAGACAGCAAGTAAACGAACTTTTTGAGAATAGGACAGAAGGTGAACCTGAAAATAGGACAGACGGTGAATCAGAGAGTAGGACAGTCGGGGAGCTGCAGAATCAGCAGGCTCAGTTAGACTGGGATAAAATTGAGACGCATCAGACAGATGGGAATCGAAGGGATGCGAACATCGAATTTCCAGAATATGAAATTCCAGGTAGGACACATTCTGAGCCAGAAATAGACAGCCCACGTAGGAAATGGCAAAGATTAGAAGCGAAACGAGCACAGGAAATGCGTTTGTTTGCCACATATTCAGGGACAGAATACGCGTCAGTACAGTCAATGAACCGGCAGTTAGCTAACGTTCAAAGAGATGTGGACAGTGAGGAAGAGGGGAAACATTTAGAATACGTCGAACCTATCGTACACATTCTAAATATGCCCTAACAGCAGACACAGAATTTTGCGGAGTTACGAGCGCCACGAAAAGGTTCCGTAACAGACGCAACTGTACCTGCAAACACAAGACATACACAACAGAGAGGGCAGAATACGGAGTTGTTTGCGCCACATAATGGTTCAATGACAAACGCAACTAGTCCTCAACACAGACAGCACGAGTTATTGCAGTTATCAAACTTAGAAACGCCACAGCATAGCCCAGTAAACGACGTAACTGACCGAGTAGAAAACAATAGATCCAGAATACATAGTTCAGCAGATGGTAGTGTTACAGGACAGGACGCAATCATGGAGATGTTACAAAAAATGAACACTAGCATGACGAAACCGAATCAGGATATTAATACACAGATAACGAAGCAGAATACACAGATGACAAAACAGTATCAGGAATTGAAACAGGACAATCTGGCTATTAAGACACAGATCCAACAGGTTACAATCCAGATGGAAGAAAGGATCGCCACAATTGATAGTCAGATCACTCAGATAAACAAAAACGCGAAATAATCTAGAGAAAGAATTCAGGTACTAACACAAGGTCAGCAGCAATTACGCACTGGCGTGGACAAGGTCCAATTGGACATTGTAATCGTTGACAAAAAGGTGGAGCGTTTTACGAAAAAAAGCCACTCGAACAGCAATACAAATTTCGGAAGAACAAGCAATTCAAAGCAAGGTCGCAAAGGTTGCACTGAAAAAGTATGATCAGCGGATTAATAAAATAGAACTTAAAAACAAAGATCAGTTTGAAAAGCTTCGAACAGAGTTGATACAAACTATCGAAGAGAAGACCGAGACCGATTACACCTGTAGCGAAACATCTGACGCGTCAAGCATTGTTCAGTACACGAACACGCGCTGTCTAAGAAAGTTCAAGTAGAACCAAGGCTAGACGAAACACTCGCGCAGAAATCGAAACAGAAAACCCCGATTAAAGTAATACATGACATGCCACAGGACCAGGCACAGTACCCAGAAAAACGATACCAATCGAAAGACAGGTAACTGAACCAGTAAATCCAATGACACAACATAATAGCAGCACAGGTACTATACCACGAACGACGAGAGGAGAAACACACGAACAACATTTTTTTTTCACCAATGATACGATATGACGCAGATATGAGTCAGAAAATTGAGAATAGGCAGACAGACGGTAGATTACCAGAGAATAAACACGACGACACAAGCAGTGGCAGATTATTTGAGTCCATGAATCAGCCACAAACAGGATTTATGAGTGGATATGATACAGACCACTTCCTTACAGTTGGAAAATTTCAACATTTCAAGGAAGAAGGCGGTAGCTTGCATGCACGCACATTCATCGACCAGTTTTAAGTAGGCTTACCAAACCACTGGAATGTAGCTCACAAACTTGACTTCATTTGTGCACAAATGCCAGGGACAGTGGCAGAGGTGATGCAAAAGATCGCGGCTACCTGTACATCTTACCTACAGTTCAGAACAGCATTTCTCGAAATATATTGGTCCAAGGAGGCGTAAAACAAAATTAAATACGAGTTACTTCAGATGACACCATATGAAAACTCAGGAGAGAAAAGCGTGGTAAAATTCTTTGATACAATGGACAAAAAGAATCAATGCCCAGACAAACCATACAGTAACGGAGAGCTGATACGTCTGTGTAGAATGAAATTGCCGGTAAGGTATCAACAGGCAACAGTAGGAAAAAATGAAAATACCGAAGAATTCAAAGAGGTTTTAAGGGAACTTGAATTTATGTTTAAAGAAGACGAGGTGAAAGAAAAAAGAAAGGAAAGGGTGTGGTGTCACCGCCAGACACCACACTTGCTAGGTGGTAGCTTTAAATCGGCCGCGGTCCATTAGTACATGTCGGACCCGCGTGTCGCCACTGTGTGATCGCAGACCGAGCGCCACCACAAGGCAGGTCTCGAGATACGGACGAGCACTCGCCCCAGTTGTACGGACGACATTGCTAGCGACTACACTGACGAAGCATCGCTCATTAGCCGAGCAGATAGTTAGAATAGCCTTCAGCTAAGTCCATGGCTACCACCTAGCAAGGCGCCATTAGCCTTACATAGCAGTTGATAGTTTGATAGTTATCGTATGAAATGTCTCATCAAGAGCGCTGTATACAAATGGTGGATTAAAGTTAAGTATTCCAGCAGCTACGTACTTTTCTTTATAGCATTTATGAAGTATCCTGTTTCAGACCATCAAGTCCGCCTGCTTGCTTAATGGCCGCCTCCCTTAAATAATGTGCATAGTGTTGGAAATCTGTCAACACTACAAAGGGAACAGCAAAAGGAGAGGACTAGGACGAATATTCCAATAATAAACATAATCATAATCCTAACACCAATAATTTCAGGCAATTTAACAGACAAGGACAGTGCACAATGGAGACAACTGGCATAGAAACGATAACTAGAATAATTGGTACCGAAATAGGAACGGTAATGGACACTCATACAGTGGAGGATCTGGGTTTAGGAATCAAAATGCCAACGGTCAAGGTTACTTTGAAAGAGGTCACGATGTTAGAAACAGCAACTGGCGAGACCAGGACGCGAATAATTACGGAGGAAATTATGGTCCACAGAGACAAGAACAACACAGCAAAGAGATACCAGATGTAGAAGGTAGGCCACCAAATACTGCAAAACGTAAAGATTGAATTGAAAAATGCGGAAGAGGTTAGACAAACTAACGTCCACCACAAAATAAAAGTTAAATAAATCAACAAAATAACATATTAATTAAAAGAAAAAGAGACACAATACACAGTAAAAATATCTTGTAGTACCAAGTACACTACAACATGCACACAAACAATAAATGGTACACAACAATTAAAAGAATGAAGAAGTGGTAGGACATAACTAGAATAAAGAAATATATCAATCTAATAATTTTTGCCACTATCAGAAAATTTTTGCATTATATAAAATCAGAGTTTTTTTGTAAATAAAAAATATATGTAAAACAAAAATTGTAAATATTTCTACACATCAGAGGGACATCGTCACCAACACCAATCACCAGCTCCCTTAGCACCAGATGCTTCGAGATAGCGACGGAGAGGGTACAAACATGTTGAGAAAGCACTTAGGGCAATAACAACATGAAGACCAACGCCACACTGGAAATACAGGTTGGAACCAGGTTGGACTTCAGGAGGACAACGTGCAGCATGGACATTTAATATGTCACGACACTGCTACACAACAGAAGAGTGTATGGAGAATCGCAATATGACGAGACGACAATGAAGGTACAAAAAATTACTAAGATCTACAAACTCATCAAGTAACAGTTGGAAAGGCAGTCAGTTCCTACAAATCCTATATCACTCCTACACTAAAATTCACATATTCCTAGCCCAAGAAGAACAGAAGAATGCAAGAAAGAAGAGAATAACAGAAGATGCAAGATGAAGAAGGGCAGAAGACAGCAAGATACCTTTCTCTCCTATCCTACAAAGCAAATTGCTACAAACGTCTTTCCATGAACTTTGAGGCGTGGCAACTGCCACAACCACCTCTCCAAAAATAAACCTTGAATTGTCAAACAAATACAAGCGAACGGCAAACGGAATATTAAGTAGTACCAACCAACATTACCTAGAAATAGATTCAGCAAAATGAACAGTATTCTCCCTACCACATCATCAAATCGCCATACCGAATCAGGTGTGAAGTACCGAGGCGTCACAGCACAATATTGGGTGACGATCGTCGGTAGTCAACTACAATCGCCGGCCGGTGTGGTCGAGTGGTTCTAGGCGCTTCAGTCTAGAACCGCGCGACCGCTACGGTCGCAGGTTCGAATATTGCCTCGGGCATGGATGTGTGTGATGTCCTTAGGTTAGTTAGGTTTGAGTAGTTCTAAGTTCTAGGGGACTGATGACCTCAGATGTTAAGTCCCATAGTGCTCAGAGCTAACCAACTACAATCATCGAACTGCCACACCGTCCCAGGTGTGACAGCAGAGGAGTACAAAGACATCACTATTTATGCAGTAAACCACAGTCATCATCATTGGTTAAAAGTACCACTCCGTGATGACAATATCAACAAGTAAGACCCGGTATCGGATGCTAGAGTGCTTCTCTCATGATTTGTGACACCCATACGAATGAGTCGACGCCTTCCAGCATTTCAGTGGGGATCATCGAGCCCAGATCTGACGAAGAAAAAAAAACATAAAACACAAATGCAGAGTTAAGAAAATGATATATTTGTAAAATTACCTTTTTCCTTTCTTGTAAAAGTAATTATTTTTATTATGTATGTAAAATTCACAATTTATAGATACCTTAAACCTTTTGTAAAGAAACTTAGTTAGTGTAGTTATATAATCTCACAAACTCATGGAAAGTCTGTTTATTTCTCTTATATGTAAAATTAGAAAAGGATTTGTGCAGGATTTTTCTTCTTTAAGTAACATTCAAAAACACCTTTTTGGGGTAATAATATTAATACCGAGGATAGAATTAAGAGGAAATGCTTCTTCATTCTTACAACAACAAAAAACAATGACACATAAAGAAAAAGATAATGCCTAAATAAACAAAACAAAGTAACACAAGAGAGCTTTTGCGAACATTTATGCAAGCTTAACTAAAGAAAAGATATAACCACACTAAAACATGATATACTGTACACTTACGAGTTTAGAAAAATTAATATTGTAAAAACAAATTTATGGAAATGAAAAAGAAAAACAGCCTATATTTGCCTAACAACAAGACAAAGTACCACAACAGAGCTTTTGCGAATATTTACGCAAGCTTAACTAAAGAAAAGATATAACCACACTAAAACATGATACACTGTACACTTACGAGTTTAGAAAAATTAATATTGTAAAAACAAATTTATGGAAATGAAAAAGAAAAACAGCCTATATTTGCCTAACAACAAGACAAAGTACCACAACAGAGCTTTTGCGAATATTTACGCAAGCTTAACTAAAGAAAAGATATAACCACACTAAAACATGATACACTGTACACTTACGAGTTTATAAAAATTAGTATTGTAAAAACAAATTTTTGGAAATGAGAAAAGAAAAACAGCCTATATTTGTCTAACAACAAATCGTAAATTGTAAAATTTTTAAAAAAATAGAAACAATCGCTGTAAAGAAATCATTCGAAAAAATTGTTAACGATGGCTGAGAAAAGTTTATTGGAATATCTAAAAGAACAATTTTTGCCTGACTTTGTCAATGTTTTCCTCGGCATTGACAAACCCCACACTAAACTTTTGTCAGAACGAGGGAGGTATGTAAGATGTTGTGGTCTCCTGACCTTCATTACTTACATATTCCGCCCTCACAATCATATTTCACACATCAAGACGCTTCATTCGAACCCAAACTCGATAAGATAAAGTCAATCTTGTACAAATTCATGTAAACGATATGCAATTAACAAGTAAGCACACCGTGGTTGAAATACTTGAGGCTGGCATTCCAGACACGACAGTCACAGAAGCTTTTAGTTCGGGAGAGAAACCGCACAACGGGACGCCGGTCCCTTCAGAGGACGACCCAGCCTATGTCGGCCGGTGACCGCCCGTGTAGCGGACAGCGTCGGCCCGAGTGAAAAGGGGGAACGACCCCGTGTTCGGCTTCAAAGCAAATTCCGCTACATTGTGTGGGAGTGGCCAGCCTACACATTCTTTACACATAGCACACAGTTTCAGAGATTTTCACAGGGAGACAGCAAACGCCAATGCTACAGGTTTCCAGATTGGTCGCCTTAAACAAAACGTCATTCTCCCGTTTTAGAAGAGCAATGCTGATTGGCAGACGATATTTCTGACGCCTTGAGCTGAAGGAATAATGGAAGAGACCGAAAGATATACCCCTTCACGTCTGGCATGGAGAGGCGCCATTTTGCTGTCATTCTTGGAGCAAGGAACAAGTCTCAACTCAGTACTTCACTGGGAGAGCACCTCTGTCGGGAGCGAATCGAAGTGCTACTCTATATTGAGTCCTTGCGATTAAGCATTGTTCTCTGTGTTGGCCAACACACTTATTGTGGGGTGTGAATGGACAGAGTTACAGCGAATTTTGAGTGGCATTGCAGTGGACTGGTTATCTGACCAGTGTACCACACCAATAGTTAGACTAGGGGCGAATACGAATCCTTGACTTCATCAAGGCATAGGAAGAGTGTGATTGGCGAAGGTAAATCCAGATGGAACGAGAGTTATCTTATTTGTCATCGCAGCTTACGGTATTGTGCACTACAGCTATTGTGAGGCCCGTATTTCCTCCACAACAGTACACTTCATTGCATTTCACACGCAACAGCCTCAACCGTACCTAGCAACATTCTAAAGGATAATTATTCAAGTTGAGCCATTCTGACAAGTCAATAACCATCTTAAACTTAGCGAATCCTATCCTTGAGAGGTAACTTCACATTCCAAAAAGAACCAGGATATAACTTGTTCAATTCATAACTAAAAGTACCATTGTGATTTCTCAGAATTATTGCAAAATAAATAATAACTTCCTTTAGTTTCATGTTTTTCTTACACAAACTAGCACTACTGCAGTACCCAAGTATCCCACTAGTAACGTAAGAAATTTTGTGAATTTTTGTGTCATTTCCTTACAGCGGACAACTCCAGAAGATATTTATTGCTGAAAGTTTTTCAGGCATTTCTCTTTAGAACGTTAGGAGCGTCTGTCTGACATCTGTAGTAGTGTGGGGGTGCAAACTGCATCTTGCAGGAGCCACGGGGTAAAGGGTACATCTCAGATAAGTCCGTTACGCAGAATAACAGATCGACCCCACACCTCAGAGCGCTGCACCGCCTGGCTGGGGCCCAGTTGAAGACCAGCCACTCTACGAGCTCTACAGCAGCCACTTAGGAACTGTGTTGTTTCACTTGTATTAAGAGTTGTGTATACTGAAGACACTGCCTATGTAGTCTGTCGCTCATTGGTTGTGATACACCACTGTAAATTCTCGTAGTTAAGTATTGTCATTTACGTTACTGTAATAAAAATTCATTAATGCGATTTGTTCGAAGTGTTGTCCAGCGAACCGAAAAAGAAGGTTTCCTAGGCAGCCTACGTTCGACGAATAGGCAAGACCCAGAACCTTTAACACAGAGTGCTATATTAGTTGCTCTTCTACAAGGGCTGACCAACAGAGACTTTCCTGTTTCTTCTGTGACAGTTTCTTATCAATACAATAAAAAATTGCAAAGAGCAGGTTTTTGTGTATAATGGTCATAGGTGTCAGCATGCACTTAACACTAGGTTGGTAGTAAGGCTCTGTTATGTAGACACTCTTTGTATTTCACATGCACCGAAGGTCACGAGAGAAGCAGTATGGCGCGATAAAATTCTGTGTTCATTTAAACCTTACAGCCACCAAAACATATGTAAAACTGCAGCAAGCTTACAGTGAAGAGGCACAAAGTAATGCAACAGTTGCAGCTAAAGTTGTGTCATATTTCAAAGCAGTGTCTCCTGTCGGGAGGCTAGAGGTGGGGTAACAGAAAAGGAGAGAAGTTAAAAGTGCGTCGGTGGAATAGAGGGCTGTGTAGGGCGACTCAGTATCTCCCCTATATGGTGAGCAGCAACTGTCATTTTCATAATATTGTTAAAGCAGTGTTTAAATAGTTCAAGGACATTAAGGCCAACTTGTCTGTGTCGAATAAGGTGGACTAGGTGTTTTGGCTCCTGGCGCAGTCGGCAGTAAGGATCGGCAGGTAACTTTATGTAACTTCAATGCAGTGTTGAAAATAAATTTCATATGACAGTGTCTTCACAGTTATGTAGGATCACACCCCAATGACACACGCCTGTTACTGTTGGGTGTCACATATTCCAAACTAAAGGCTGTGCCAGGAGAGACCAGGCACTAGGTGCTGATTATCTTTGCTGACGAGGGGGTGTGTGTCTGGAAACTGTTATCACCAGTCACGACTCAAGGCTCAGATGCATCATTATGATCCTGAAGGGTAAGAAGTCAGCACGGTGTGGAAATTGCCCAATTTTCCAACACCAAAAGACAGGTGAAGGTTGTTCCATCTGCAGGGAAAGTGATGGCTGTCTTGGGATGCTTTATCGCCACGCAGCGCTCTCACACTACAGCTACAGCGGCATACTGCACATCAGTATTGGCTAAACTGATGAAGCACAGTGCAAGGAAAGGCCAGAAGTTTCTCTGACTGGATGGTAACTTCGTTACAATGTGCAGCCCCACACCACAAATCAAGTCTTGCTTCCTGGAAAGACGCTCATTCTCAGATGAGGCAACTTTTCATCTATCATGAAGGGTTAATAGGCATAATGTTCAGATTTGGGGTTCGCAAAATCTTCACATTTCCATTTAACATGTTCGTGATAGCCCTAAACTAAACGTCTGGTATGGGCTAATGCACGACAGGATTGTTGGACCGTTCTTCTTTGCGGAACAAAGAGTGAATGGGTCAGTGTATCTGAACATGTTAGAGCAGTTTGTGTACCCTCAGATACAAGACTAGCAACTCAACATCACTTTTCAACAAAATGGAGCTCCGCCACATTGGTCAACGACTGCTCGCAAGTTCCTGGATAGGAAATTTTGCAATCGTTGGATCGGACATGTAGGGGCTTATTGATGATAAATAAATAAAATCTTCGAGATGCTCTACAATGTGGTGCATTTATCATTGCCGTATCTGCTGTGGTTTTTTCTTCCTGGGTCTTTAAAATCAGGGAGGTTTAAGTGGGACACCCTGTACATTATTTATTATCAATGGTGGGCAGTGCAGTGTTTAGACTCATCCTTAAACTATTTCCTAACGCCATTCAAAGTGAACTTTCGTATGGTCAGCTTGTAGATTCGCTAACTGTTATGGCCAACAAGTGAATGTGGTAGCAGCAAGGTATGAATTCTTTAATTGCAAGAAACGGTCAGAACAAACTTATTGCGAGTGGGTAACAGATTTGCAGGGCATGACAAGGAAATGTAAATTCAAATGTGCTTGTGGCGCTTTATGTTTGGATGTTATGTTGCGTGATGTGATCGTGTACAGCGTCACTGATGTCAGAGAACAGATTTGGAAACAGTCCAGTCAATCATTTCCGCATCATTTCAGGCGCCGTGTCGGTCGATAAATTCGAATGACCACAGATTCGTTGGTTGAATTGCCTCTTGGTCGTGACTGGCCCATTAGGCAACAACAGCTTGCGAGCGTCATGCCCTGTAAATGGTTCTCCACGCCACATAAACAGCTCGCTAAACAGGCAAACGGAATTAAGTCATGCCCGCGGTGCTATTCACGGCACAAATGCCATGACTGCCAGTGCAGACAAGCACAGTGTTACGCTTGTGGAAAGAAAGGTCACATACAGTCTGTATGTTTCCAACGGAACACACTTAGGAATTCTGCCTACTCACACATATCTAGTCACAAGGCCCATGTCATCAATGCCGTGAATTCCTAGCCTTCTGCGGCCATTAGCCAAACTAGCAAAAGAGCAGATTCTTCAGTGCTTCGCCAGTCCAACGACCTTTTTGTTCATTTGTATATTAGAGGTAAACGAGTGAAATTTCAGTTGGATTCGGGTGCTTCTGATACATTGCTGAATCGTAGCACATATGAACTGTTAGGCTCCTCATGCCTGTCTAAAACTAGCACGCCCTTGACAGCTTACAATGGACATCCCCGTCCTCGGAAAATGTACTTTGCCTGCCCGGTATACCTCACATACGCGAACTGTAACTCTTACTGTGCTACAATCACGTGATTGTGAGAACATTTTTTGCCTTGATTTATTTGATTTGTTTGGCTATCAGAGTCAGGACGATGTGTTGTCAGTGTCTGCATTCAAAGGCTTTCAGATTCAGTACAATGTGTTGTCAGTGTCTGCATTCAATGCTAAAGACAGTGTAGCTAGCTTGCTCAGAGAATCCCCTGAACTTTTTTCTGATGGTTTAGGCGAGGCTCGCTATTATGTTGCGCATACTACTATGAAAGACAATTCTCATCGGAAATTTTGCCGGGCCAGAACTGTTCCCATTGCATTACGGGACAAAGTCGCTGCTGACTTAAAGAACTGCAAGATAGCGGGGCTGTTAGGCCCATAAAAGCTAGTCAATGGGCAAGTCCACTGGTTTTGCTCCCCAAACCTTCAGGGTGCATTCGCCTCTGTGTTGACTTTAAGTCTTCTACAGTCAACCCACAAACTGTGGTTATCCATTGCCACGCCCAGAGGATCTCATGGACAGATTAGGCGCTGGTCGTTACTTTTCAAAAATTGATTTGCACGACGCTTATCTTCAAATACCACTAGATAAATTATCTCCAAAAGTGTGTGTTGTTAACAAACATTTAGGCTTGTTTATGTTGTGGATTGGCAGGAGAGCCAACCCGTATAATTAGAGGAAGCCGAAAGGCGCGCGTTTAAGCTCACGCAGGCTGGCGTGAGGTCTGGAACAGGACAAGGAAATTAGAACTTAGAAAAACGGACGCAGATGGTGGAATATTTAACTTTAATCTATTAATGTTGAACGTAGCTCTTGTCTGTACATTATTTACAATATCAATAGTAACTGAACATGGCGCCTTGCTAGGTCGTAGCAAATGACGTAGCTGAAGGCTATGCTAACTATCGTCTCGGCAAATGAGAACGTTTTTTGTCAGTGAACCATCGCTAGCAAAGTCGGCTGTACAACTGGGCGAGTGCTAGGAAGTCTCTCTAGATCTGCCATGTGGCGGCGCTCGGTCTGCAATCTCTGACAGTGGCGACAGGCGGGTCTGACGTATACTACCGGACCGCGGCCGATTTAAATGCTACCACCTAGCGAGTGTGGTGTCTGGCGGTGACACCACAGTTTAAATAATTGTGTTTGCCTTTTGGCAGTGCTTCCGCACCCTCCATTTTCCAACGGCATTCGGAACATCTGACTGTTCAACTATCAAACCGTTCAAACTGTCTGGACAATATTGTAGTAGCAGGTCGCACACCTGAACAACACATTGCTGATTTGCGTACTTTGCTTCATGTGTTATCTGATGCAGGAATCGAGGGTAGACTGGACAAGTGTGATCTTTTTAAACCTGAGTTACAATATCTCGGTCATCTCATAAACAATCAAGGTGTACATCCTCTTCAGTCACATTTGTTAGCCATACGTGATCTGCCAGCGCAGTGCAATGTCACAAAATTGCAATCGGTTTTAGGACTATTATATTCGGTTCATGCCGAATGCTGCCCAAATCGCAGCTTCATTGCATCGTTTGCGTCCCCTTTGTTTGGGCAGTGCTAAGAAGCTTTTCAAACACTTAGATGCATTGCTCAGTGATCGATGCTTGGTTCACTTTGATCCTGACAAGCCAGTTGTGTTGCAAGTTGATGCTTCCTCTTACGGAATCAGTGCAGTGCTTTCGCACACATTTGGTGATATAGACAGGCTTATTGCTTTCGAGTCAAAAGTGTTGCCCAAAGCTCAGTGTGACTATTCAAAAATACAGAAAGAAGCACTGGCTGTTATGTATGGTGTCACCACATTCCACCACTATTTGTGTGGCAGAAAATTCTACTTAGTGACGGATCACAAGCCATTGCCGTCTTTGTTTCATCCGATGAAGCCGGTTCCTGTTCGAACTACCCCAAAAAATACGAAGATGGGCTTTGTTGTTGTCTCAATACCAATACGAGTGTATCGTCTGACAGCTAAACACGGTAATGCGGACGCACTTTAGCGTCTTCCGGTTGACCCTGATACAGACTTTGACGCTTCTGCTGAACCTTGTTGTCACGTCGATGCTCAGGATTCTGACTTGCTTCAATCCTTTCCTCTGAACTATCGTGAAATTGCACTGGCCTCGGAAGGTAATTCAGATTTGAGCATTTTGCTAAGATACATTTGCACATCTTGGACTCACTCTTTGTACAGTAAAAAGAACACTGTAGTGCGCCGATACTTCGCATGTCAGTGTGGTGTCACCGCCAGACACCACACTTGCTAGGTGGTAGCTTAAATCGGCCGCGGTCCATTTAGTACATGTCGGACCCGCGTGTCGCCACTGTGTAATCGCAGACCTAGCGCCACCACCAAGGCAGGTCTCGTGATACGAGAGAGCACTCGCCCCAGTTGTACGAGAACCTAGCTACCGACCAGATGTACTAAGCCTTTCTCTCTCATTAGCCGAGAGACAGAATAGCCATCAGCTAAGTTAATGGCTACGAACTAGCAAGGCGCCATTAGCCATACAGTGATTGTAATTAAAGTCTCCTGTGTATCGTCAAGATCGATGTACCACAATGATATTAAAGTTAAGTATTAAACCTGCTCCGTACTTTTCTTAATAACATTAATTACGTAGCCTGTTCCAGTACTTCACGCCCGTCTGCTTTAGTCTAGCGTGCATTTTCAGCCATCTCAACTTCACGGTGTCGGTCCAGCTACCGACACAACATTGGCGACGAGAATGGGATGTTCTTTCTGATTGCTTACATTTAATTGTGTCATGGCTTCGCCACATTCTCCAGATGTACTGTCCGAATTTTATCGCTTGCAGAATCAGCAGACGCAGGCGTTACTGGATGCCCTTGGACAGCTCGTCCAGGGTCAACGTACCATTCAAACCGATGCGGCCGCCGCCGCTTCTTCGCTACCGCTGCCACTAAACGCTGTTGCACCTCCCTTTCGACCATACGTGGCAGCCGATGAGACCTGGCACGAGTGGTCTCGCCAGTTCAACTTTCATCTAGCAGCCTACAGAATTCAAGGTAACGAGCGGCAGCCGTTTTTGCTTTCTTGTGTCGGTGTGTCCACATACCGTGTGATAGTGAAATTGTTTCCCCGCCGCGACGTAGCAACTCTGTCCTACGAGGAAATTTTGTCTGCATTAGATGCCTATTTCAAAGAAACAGTTAATGTGGTTGCAAAACGGTATACGTTCTTTCGTACAAAACGTACGGCCAGTCAAACTAATATGGAGTGGGTAGCAACATTGCAAGGACTTACTAGGGACTGTGCCTTTGAATGTGACTGTGGTTTTTCTTATTCAGATACAATGGTGCGTGATGCAATTGCACAGAACGTTTCTGATGTTCGCATACGGGAGCAAATTTTGAAACTAGTTAATCCCTCCCTTCAACAAGTGATAGACATATTGGATAGACAGGACACACTTGACTGTGCTCAGGAATCTTTTGAAACTTCGCCAGCTGTGTGTAACATTAACCGGCCCGCTGGACGCGCTGCGCGGCCCGGTAACCGGGCCTTGCGCACGTCGACACAGCGGCTGCCGCGTGCTAAGCCAGGTGTGCCGCGCCAGCACACAAATGCAGTGAAATCATGCCCGCGGTGTGCTACTAGACATTCGCGTGAACATTGCCCGTCACGCCAAGCTATTTGCTTTTTCTGCAATACGAAAGGACATGTTCAAAGTGTTTGCCAGAAAAAGCTCAGATCAGACAATCACAATCATTCCAGGCCCTTTGCTTCGCGCCGGAATCGAACCAAGGACACTCAGGCTCGTGGACCTTCGCCTATGGACATTCATGTTGTTAATTCCACTTCGTCCAGTGACACTTTCTCTCACAGTAACTGTGTTCGTCCCACAAAAACTGTGCGTCGACGTCGCCGGAAATCACGTCAATTAGCAAGTGATTCTGTACCAGTGTCTGTTCCAATTGCACAAAACAGTCGCTCTTGTCGTCAGCAGAACAATAAACTTTTTGTGGACTTAGACTTTGAAGGCAAAGTGATACCATTCCAGCTCGATACCGGAGCTGCAGTTTCATTGCTCAATCACGACACGTACAAACAACTGGGCAAACCTCCGTTGCGTTCCGCAAATGTTAAGCTAACTACATATTCCGGACAGAAAATTCCTGTGTTAGGACAGTGCAGCCTTCTTGCAACATACAAGGGACAAACAAAACTTGTGTCATTTTACGTTCTTCGTTCTTCTTCTGCAGTGAACTTGTTTGGTCTAGATTTATTTCAGTTGTTTAACATGTCTATTGTAAATCAGGTCCTATCAGTGAATCAGACTGTGCCTACAGACAGTGTTTCTCGGCTGTGTGACGACTTTGCAGACATTTTTGCACCGGGCTTAGGTTGCGCTAAAAACTATGAAGCACATTTGGAACTGGAAGGAAACGCGCAAACGAAATTTTTCAGAGTGCGCAATGTTCCCCACGCATTGCGTCAGGAGGTCGCACGAACATTGCACAATGTCGAATCACAGGGTGTGAGTGAATGTGCGCAATGCCTCTTCTCTTTCAGCTCCGCTTCATCGCGTACGCCGTACAGGTGTTCCGTTCGTCTGGACGACGGAATGCGAACGCGCCTTTCGCCAGTTGAAATCGGCGTTGCTTTCTAATACTTGCCTTACGCCATTCGATCCCCAGAAACCCCTTTTGTTGATGGTAGATGCATCGGATTTCGGGATCGGTGCTGTGCTTGCGCACAAAGTTGGCTCCCATGATCGCCCTATTGCCTTTGCGTCCAAATTGCTCTCGTCTGCGCAAAGAAATTATTCACAGATAGAGAAAGAAGCTTTGGCTCTCGTGTTTGGTGTTACTACGTTCCATGATTTCTTGTATGGTCGTCACTTTACCATCATCACAGACCACAAACCTTTGACATCGCTTTTTCATCCGACCAAGCCTGTACCTCCACGTACAGCGCAGACATTCATTCGCTGGTCTATTTTCCTCTCGCAGTACCGCTACGATATATTGTATCGGTCCACTGCTAAGCACGGCAACGCCGATGCGTTGTCCCGTTTGCCTGTTGCTGAGGATCAAGCATTCGATTCTTCCGCAATTGCTTGCATGTTCATTGATTCGGAAACCGATGAAGTGGTAGAATCGTTTCCGATTGATTTTCGTCGTGTCGCTACAGCCACAGCTGCTGACCCTGTCCTTTGTACTGTTTTACGTTTTGTTGCTACGCAATGGCCTTTGTCAAAGTCTCGGATCGAGGATCCGTTGGTTCGCCGATTTTTTGCTCACAAGGAGAGACTTTTTGTTCGACGTGGTGTTTAGTTGTTGCGTTCTGATAATGATCAGTCCAGAGTCATGGTCTCACGTTCGTTACAGTCCTCTGTTTTACGGTTTCTTCACCAAGGCCATTGGGGTATAGTGCGAACGAAACAACTTGCTCGTCAGCACTGTACTTGGTTCGGAATCGATGTTGCGATTACGAATATGTGTTCTTCGTGCCCGGCGTGTGCCGAACAACAGTCCGCACCGCCGCGGAAAGTCTTTGCGTGGCCAAAAGCCACTTCCCCTTGGCAACGCTTGCACATTGATTTTGCTGGTCCATTCTGGAATGCTCGATGGTTGGTTCTGGTCGACGCCTTCAGTAATTTTCCTTTGGTTGTCCGGATGTCTTCCACGACGTCCTCCGCCACCATCCAAGCGTTGTCTGCTATCTTTTGCATTGAAGGTCTGCCGCAGACTATTGTTTCCGACAATGGCCCACAATTCATGTCCGCAGAATTTCAGTCATTCTGCCAGGCCAATGTTATTCAACATCTGACATCCGCGCCGTTTTCGCCTCAGTCCAACGGTGCCGCTGAACGATTGGTCCGGACTTTCAAGTCACAGATGTTGAAATTGAAAGAGTCGCATTCTCGGGAGGACGCATTGTTGCTCTTTTTGTCTTCGTATCGCTCTCAGCCCCGAGATGGTCGCTCGCCGGCTGAGTTGCTCCACGGTCGTCCTCATCGCACCTTGATGTCTTTGCTGCATCCGCCGCATCAGGTTCCTGTGCAGCGGCAGACTCCTGCTTTTGCTCCAGGCGACGTTGTATTTTATCGCAACTATCGAGGTTCACGGCGTTGGCTCGCAGGGCGCATTCTTCGCTGCCTCGGCCGCGCGATGTATTTGGTTTTGGGGGCCTCTGGTGAGGTGCGTCGGCATCTCAATCAGCTGCGCCTCTGTCGTCGCTCGGGTTTTGCCGCTCCCCGTCTGCTTTCAGCAACGGTGCCGTCCGGTCAGCGCCCTGGGGACCCATCCACTGGCTCGCCTCATCCCCAGGTGTTACCGACGATGCCTTCCATTTTGCCCCATGGCGACGCGCCGCCGCCGCCGCAGCAGCAGCAGCCGCCGCCGCCGCCGCTTGTTCTCCCGCCGGCGCCGCCCGCATTCGACGCTTCGTTGCAGCCGCCAAGCGCCTCCCAGGGTCACGCACCGCCGATCGCTTCCCGTGACCAGCTGTCCTCCGCCATGGAACTCCCGCCCGCTCCGGACCACATGACGTCGTCGCGCGTCGGCTACCCCGACGCAATGGAGGTTGATCCTTCGGTCCCTCCTGTCTCTTTACGGGCGCATACACCCCCACCTCATCGCATACGTCAACATGTGGTCCTCCCCACGGCGGGCGGAAGCCTTATCACACGACCGTTCGCCGATTTGCGGGGGAGGAATGTGGTGTCACCGCCAGACACCACACTTGCTAGGTGGTAGCTTAAATCGGCCGCGGTCCATTTAGTACATGTCGGACCCGCGTGTCGCCACTGTGTAATCGCAGACCTAGCGCCACCACCAAGGCAGGTCTCGTGATACGAGAGAGCACTCGCCCCAGTTGTACGAGAACCTAGCTACCGACCAGATGTACTAAGCCTTTCTCTCTCATTAGCCGAGAGACAGAATAGCCATCAGCTAAGTTAATGGCTACGAACTAGCAAGGCGCCATTAGCCATACAGTGATTGTAATTAAAGTCTCCTGTGTATCGTCAAGATCGATGTACCACAATGATATTAAAGTTAAGTATTAAACCTGCTCCGTACTTTTCTTAATAACATTAATTACGTAGCCTGTTCCAGTACTTCACGCCCGTCTGCTTTAGTCTAGCGTGCATTTTCAGCCATCTCAACTTCACGGTGTCGGTCCAGCTACCGACACAACAGTCAGCATAGCCTCGCTATACGGCAAGGTGTGATTCTTGTTCAGAATGACAGTGAACAGTCACGTGTGTTGACCCCCAAATATTTGCAAAACAAGTATTGCAGTTGCTTCATCAAGGACACTGGGGGATTGTTCGTACGAAACAGTTGGCGCGTTCACACTGTACTTCGCAGGGTGTGGACACAGACGAAGAGAACGTAAGCGCAGCTGAAGGTTAGCCGTTCTACGAGCTCTGTATCAGGGACTTAATAACTGTATTATTTCACTTGTATTACGAATTGTATATACTGAAGAGCTTGCTTATGTTTGTCTGTCGCGTCACGGCTGTATCTCACAAAGTTAAATATTGTACTCATCTCCTTTTGTAATAAACTTCATTAGTACGATTTGCCAGAATTGCTGTCTAGCGATCCGAGAAGCAGGTTTCCTGGGCACCCCAGATTCGACGAGTAGGCGGGACTCAACACAATAATGTTCATGTCTGGTTGCCAGCCGAAGTGTTTGAACTGAGAAGAGTGTTCTTAGAGGCACTCTGCAGAAATTCTGCACGTGTGGGGTGTGGCGTTGTCCTGCTGGAATTGCCCAAGTCCGTCGGAATGCGCAATGGACATGAATGGATGCAGGTGTTCAGACAGGATGCTTAGGTACACGTGTCACCTGCCAGAGTCGTACCTAGACGTATCAGGGGTCCCATATCACTCCAACTGCACACGCCCCACACCATTACACAGCCTCCACCAGCTTGAACAGTCCCCTACTGACATTGAGTGTCCACGGATTAATGAGGTTGTCTCCATACTTGTTCACGTTCATCCGCTCGACAGAATTTGAAACGAGACTCGTCCGACCAGACAACATGTTTACAGTCATCAGCAGTCCAATGTCGGTGTTGACGGGCCCAGGCGAGGCGTAAAGCTTTGTGTCGCGAAGTCACGAAGGGTACACGAGAGGGCCTTCGGCTCCGAAAATACATATCGAAGACATTTCGTTGTACGGTTCGCACGCTGACACTTGTTGATGGCCTTGCATTGAAATCTGCAGCAATTTGCGGGAGGGTTGCTGTTCTGCCACTTCAGTCGTCATTGGTCCCGTTCTTGCAGGATCTTTTTCCGACAGCAGCGATGTCGGAGATTTGATGTTTTACCGAATTCCTGATATTGACACTCGTGAAATGGTCGTACGGGAAAACGACCACTCCATCGCTAGCCCGGACATGCTGTGCCCCACCGCTCGTGCGCCGACTATAACACCACGTTCAAACTCACTTAAATCTTGATAACGTGCCATTGCAGCAGCAGTAATCGATCTAGCAACTCCGCCAGACGCTTTTTGTCTCATAAGGCGTTGCCGACCGCAGTGGCGTATTCTGCCTGTTTACACATTTCTGTATTTGAGTACGCATGGCTACACCAGTTTCTTTGGCGCTTCAGTGTATATGACTTCTGCACAATTTTCTGGTTCCGTGTTTCACATTTTGTTAAAATTCCGTTTTTGGCCATTTAAATGAGAATATATCGGTGATTCTATCTTGTGTGCTCAAATTAGGCTGTGTTCAGGGCGGCACCAACAGAGAATCAGCAGACGCAACCGCCAGAGGCCACCCGATGAAATCGGCCGACAAGTTGTTCACAGTGCGTCCGATCTCCTTCGTCACTCTTTGGCGGAATCAAGGAGGTTACGTGAGTCCGACCGACTGCTTGACAGCTGCGCCAAGTTGTCGTACTGAAATCACGAATCCAGTCACGTAACTGAGGCGAACTTCCATAAGCACCCAATTTCACTACAAGCCGCTTGTGTGGAGAATTGTCAAACGCTTTCTGGAAATCTAGAAATACGGAGTCGATCTGAGATCCTTTGTCAGTAGCACTCGCCACTTCGCGTGTGTTAAAAAGTACTTGTGTTCGACAAGAACGATGTCTTCTAAATCCGTGTTGACCGTGGCCGGCGGCCTGTGTGTACGTGAGCCCGGGCCCGCCGCGTGACAGCCAGGGCCGGCGGCGCCCCGGCCGTCCTTGCGCCCGCCGGCTATCAGTGGGAAGATCGGCCGCTCCCAGGGCCGGCAGATAGCATCGCCTCCCACGCGGCGCGCCCCTCGCCGCTCGCCGCCCGCCACTTTTCAGCTCACCCCGCCCCGCGCTTTCCGAGCCGCCGCCCACGCACGCCACCGCGCGACGCCGACGGCGCCCGCGGCCTCTCATTACGTCCGCCCCGTCGCACCGGCGCTCGCTTTCCGCCGGCCGAGCGCCTCAGTAAAAGAGCCTCTTTCGTGACCCTGCTCAAAAATGGCAGTGCCCACAGTGAAAGTCGACGAGTCACACGGCACGAGCTAACTACCGCTGCATGAGATCAGAATTTAGAGTGATGCCTTTTCGCATCCATCGTAGGCTATGCAGCAACTGAAACTTCGTGGCAGATTAAAACTGTGTGCCGGACCGAGACTCGAACTCGGGACCTTTGCCTTTCGCGGGCAAGTGCTCTACCATCTGAGCTACCCAAGCACGACTCGCGACTCGTCCTCACAGCTTCAATTCTGCCAGTACCTCGTCTCCTACCTTCCGGACTTCACAGAAGCTTTTATGCGAACCTAGCAGAGTTATCACTCGTGGAAAAAAAGATATTGAAGCAGAACTGAAGCTGTGAGGACGGGTCGTGAGTCGTGCTAAGGTAGCTCAGATGGTAGAGCACTTGTCCGCGAAAGGCAAAGGTCCCGAGTTCGAGTCGTCTCGGTCCGGCACACAGTTTTAATCTGCAGGAAGTTTCATATCAGCGCACACTCCGCTGCAGAGTGAAAATCTCATTGTGGTGTGCAGCAGTTGTCCGGGCGCACAGACGTCTGGGAGTGCAGAACGGGCAGACCCTGCGATGTGCTCAGCAGGGTGTGCTCTTCAGACTCAGAGGCGTTTTTGGCACTACACCAAGCGTTGTTTCACTGTCGGTCCTCCGTATCCAGCCAGTAGACATTTCGGTAAGATATCATGCAGCCTCCTATTGGTTACGCAGAGGGGATCTGATAAAAGTTCAACATATCTTATACCAGAGGGTAATCACTAAGGCCCTCCTCCTTATCTCGAAACTGGCTACATGTCAGAACCGCCGTGCACGATTTCGTACACAATGGTAAGGAAAGGAGGGCTACAGAATGATGAGTCAACTGTCGCCGTAGGAGCATAAATTATTAGTGAGCAAGTAACACGGCAGACAGAACACTTACTTAACTTATATTCCTCAAAACGTGTGGAAACTCATTACAAATGAGGTAGCAAGAAACAGAGTCCAGCTATCACAAGGTCACATGGATGAAGCACGAACGAAGGTGCGGTACAGTAGTGGCTTCAAGAGCCGGTGAGCACAGTGGCTGCCTGCGGCCGCCCTATATTGCGGCGGCAGAGGACGACCAAAGTACACCCCTGCTCAAATTGTGGCTCAGCGGACGCGCGCCATTGGGTCAGTCAGATCCTGAGCGACCGCTCTCAGCGTCGGACACAGACTTGCCATTCCTTTATCGACCTTGATACGACATGGGGTGGTACTGATACTTGGTACCACAACAAATGGGCCGAAGAGTCCTCGAACACTTCCTGTGCATTCGAAAACGCCTAGCCCTTGGCGATTTAACCCCAGTTAGGGCATAGTAACTATCTAACTGAACCCAGCCCATGTCCATCTTACCTGTACAGGCTCAAAAGGAAAGACAGCAACATCGGCTACAGTAGTCATACACGACCATCAGATCACATTATCTTTAACTGTCACGGCTATAACTGAATGATGGAATCAATAGAGACTAACCAACCTCCATAACAACTTTTAAGAAATTACGGATGGTGGACAATAACAGACAATGTTGCTGACCCCATTTCCTGACATTAAAAAGATTGCTGTACCAGGATACGGCAGTTAGAAAATACCTCCCATCCTCTACAGCATCGCCATAGAAGCGTCAATGTGAGAATTGAAGCGCGACAGACTGCATCCAGTGATGTGGACGATGTGAATGCGAGTGTTGCGTTAAATGACGCGGTTCTGCAACAAAGATGCCAGCGCAACACGAGGCAGAAAGCGCAGAAACACGGCAGCCCGACGTCGGCGTAGCTTCTAGTTCCATCTCGCCATGTCAAAGGGAGGTGACACATGAAGTGTAATACAGGGCAGTAGATAGTCCGGATCGCTTTCCGAGAATGTATCCAAACAAAAATTACGTGCCTGTTACAACAGAGATAAAATGGTATATATATTTATACTAACGGAAAAAATCGCAACACCCAAAAATAGTTAATGTGGAGTAACAAAATAATATTTAAGTAATTAACGCTGCAAGATCACAGCTTAATGTAACCCCGAATGTGAAATGCTGTTGCATTAACAACCTGTGTAATTGCCAGAATGGTGGACGCAATCATGCAAACGTGCAAGCATTGTGTTGCACAGGTGCCAGATGACAATTTGTGGGATGGAGTGCCTGTTGCACTTGGTTGGTCAACATAGGGACGGTTAACGCTGGCTCTGGATGACGCTGGAGTTGTTACCCGATGGCATCCCACTTGTGCTCCGTTCGAGACAGATGTGGTGATCGAGCAGGACGAGGCAACACGCCGGCACCCTGTAGAGCACGTTTGGCCCTGCACCTGTGTGTGGGCGAGCGTTGTGCAGCAAAACAGGTCGCATCACCGGATTGACACATAAATCTGACGTTAGCGTGCATGGGATAGTCACGAGCATTCTCCTGCTGTCATATTGTCACGTAGAAGTAGGTGTAATTAGATGAATGAAGAACACTAACTTCGCTTAACGAAGCGTTGCTCGGCACTTGGACATACTAGAGCGCGGAGCAAACTGCCTCCCGCCAAAATACATGCAGTATATGTTTAGCTACAGAACATTCAATGATTCTTGACATTTGTGGATACTTCTAGAATGTACTCGAACCGAATATAGAAATTAAAATTGTACAGCCCAGCTAAGTTCTAAACTCACGACCCTCCATGCAACAGTTTAGTATCATAACCACTACACCACGGTGCTACTCAGCTTCTTCTGCGACATTGCTCCCTCCTTAAGAGAACAGGGTCTCGGTGTTACGTCTTGTTAGTCCGGGAACGAGTCATCGGTCCTGCATAGTTCGACTCCCAATGACTGATTCTCGCCCTCGCGGTGATCTTCTTAGAACTTCTTTTGCCGCTACCTCTTCATCACCTTTCCGCTTGTTGCCTGTCGCTGGAGCTTCGATTTGACCGTGGGTTGTAGGATCCTTATAGGGCTTCATTCGAAGGATGTGGACCGTATCTCTGGCCTTTCGTCGTCTTGTCTCGGGGTCGAAATCTTCAACTTCATAAGTAACATCAGACAACTTACAATCTTATAAGGTCCAAAGTCGCGCCTGAGGAGCTTCCGAACAGGAGTGAAGATCCAGACCAGGCCACGAGGCTGGCAGACAACCTGGCGGTGGGTCGCGTCATACCTTCGGCGATCTATTTGTTGAGTCTGCAGCGTGCGGAGTCGAGCTAACAGCCGAGCTTCCTCAGCTGTGGTTAACACCTGGCCGATGTAGTCGTCGTCCACGTCATCAGGCTGTAACGGAAACACAGTGTCCATCGTCGTAGTCGCCTCACGCCCATGCACCAGGAAAAATGGCGTAAATCCTGTGGTGTCTTGTTTGGCGGTGTTGTAGGCAAACGTCTCGAAAGGTAACACCTTATCCCAGTTGCTCTGCTCAACACTTACGAACATCGATAGCATGTCGGCCGAGGTCTTATTAAGGCGTTCAGTAAACCCGTTATTTTGCGGATGGTAGACACTCGTCATGTAATGAGTAATGTTGCGCAGACGGTTTATCTCTGTCACAAGATTCGATTGAAAAACTTTCCCTCGATCCGTAATAAACGACCTTGGGGCACCGTGTTTTAATACAATCTCTTCTACGATGAATTTGGCTACCTCGAATGCTTCGGCTGTTTTCACGGCTTTTGTAATGGCATGGCAGTGCAAACAGTAATCCATCTATTGCCACTAGGAGACGTTGGAAATCGTCCGAGGAGGTCAATCCTAACACGCAGGAAAGGCGTTTCGGCTGGTGGAATTGATATGAGTCGGCCGGGTGGTTTCTGAGAAACCGCCTTTCTCCTCTGGCACTCTCGACAGTGCGACACTTACTGACGGACACTCCTAAATAAACCTAGCCAGAAAAATCTCTTGTGGATCCTATCGTATGTCTTAATAAATCCTAGATGTCCGGCCTCAGATGTGTTATGGAATTTCTGTAGAACATCTAAGTGAATGTGTTTAGGAATCACTGGTAGTCACCTCTTCCCAAGCGGATCAAACTTTTTCTTGCAAAGTCATCCGTGAACTACCTTAAATTGTCCTTTCACATCCTCTCACCGATTTTAGGCAAGCATAATTTGAGATATTTTGGCGTCCTTCTTCCGCTCAGCAGAGAGATCCCGCAGTGCAGCGAGACAGTCACTACCTTCATCAAAGTCTTGATGGTCATGCACAAGTTTTCTTGAGAGACAGTCGGCATCTCGGTGTTTTCTTCCACTTTTGTACACTATGGTAATGTCATACTCTTGAAGGCGTAGTGCCCACCTGGCGAGTCGTCCTGTTGGATCCTTAAGACGTGTCAACCAACAAAGTAAATGATGGTCTGTAACAACTGTGAATGGCCTTCCATAGAGATACTGTCGAAATTTGCACATGGCCCAGATCACAGCAAGACATTCTCCTTCTGTAGTTGAGTACTTTCTCTCGGCTTTTGTAACTGTCCTAGATGCATAGGCTATAACCTTCTCTTTTCCATCCGAAATTTGCACCAGAACAGCACCGATGCCAGACTCACTGGCATCTGAGTGTAGTTCTGTAGGTGCTCTCTCATCACACAGACCAAGTAGGGGTCAGTCGTCAGAGCTTTTCGCAGCACATCGAAAGAATCTTGTTGAGCACTACAACAAATTACATTTAGCAACGGCTTTTAACAACTCTTGGAGTGGCCTGGCTTTGATACAAAAGTCCTTGATAAAACGATGGTAATAAGAACATAAATCTCATCTCGTCTAGCATAATATTTGAGCGACCACAATCTATAATTGCCTGAGAAGCTTTCAAAAAGTCCCATTTGAGAACGTCATGAATACACTCTTGTAAGACGATAAATTCTAAGGGGCTGTATATGGCCACACGAATGGCACATCTTCCTGTAGGTTTTACATATTTCTCATTAGCCACCTTCAGCAGAGAAGTTTTATCGTCAAGGAATACGGTTTTCTGCAACTGGCGACGATACTTCTCCGAAATGACTGAGTATGATGCTTCAGAGTCCACAAGAGCCTGGGCTGGTCGGCCATCCATGACGATATCGTCTTCGTTTCCTATCATTTTTGTAGTGATCGACGGCGGAGAATTTTTGTCTCCGGCGGCTTCACCTCCAAGAAAGGTCACACCCTTTAGTTTTCCAGGTTGCGGCGGCTAGGTGATCGGTTGGAGCTTCTAAACGGCGATGGAGACCTTGAACGGCGTGTTGGGGAGCGTCCTCTCCAGCGGCTGGCTTGCGGCGATGGGGACCTACGTCGTCCTATAACCACATTTTCTTGTTCATCTTCGTCGTCCCGGAGTTGGCGTTGGCTAAGATCGGTCTGCTGACTTCTGGCGCGGGAGTCATCAAATATCCGCCGCCTTTCTCGATAAAGCGCACATGTCCCGGTCGAATGGTTCAAATGGCTCTGAGCCATGGGACTTAACATCTGAGGTCATCAGTCCCCTAGAACTTAGAACTACTCAAACCTAACTAACCTAAGGACACCACACACATCCATGTCCGAGGCAGGATTCGAACCTGCGACCGTAGCGGTCGCGCGGTTCCAGACTGAAGCGCCTAGAACCGCTCGGTCACAACGGCCGGCTGTCCCGGTCGTCCGCAGTGGAAACATACTGGTTGGTTATCCTGGGTCCTCCAGACGTCAGTCTTCCTTGGTGGCCAAACAGGTTCCTCATGCGGCATGCGGCATTGTATCAACTTCGCCTGGATCTCGACCTTTCCACCGTTTTAAAGGGAAATGAAGGACGAGAGATGGGGTTCAATGTCTGTTCCACTTCCTTCCTTAAGGCGTCTTGAAGCGTTTCAGTGTTTTGCTCGCCGTGCAATCCAAGTGCCTTCTGAACTTCCTCCCTCACTATCTGACGAAGAACACTTGTGAAATCAGTTTCTTCCTCCATCACAGACATTGATACGACGTTTGGAAGCCGCTCAAACTTTTTGCGTGTAATTCTTTTTTTGATGCATTGTCTCGATATACTGGCACGATTTTATGAAATCGTCTGCTGTCGAAACCTCCTTCAGGAGTAGGGCTTGATACATGTCCTCAGCAACACCCTTCATGAGATGTGCAACCTTATCTTTCTCCTTCATTCTAGAACCCACTGTTTTAGACAACTCCGAGGAGTCTTGAATGTAGGATGCTGTAGTTTCTCCTGGACACTGTGCCCTGCACTTGAATTTATCTTCAGCCTTGCACTTCTGTCGTTGTGCGACGCCGAAATACTTGCGCAGATCCGCCTGGAATACTTCCCAGCTTGTGAACTTCTCCTCGTTGTTCTCACACCATTGCTCGGCAGTGCCCTCCAAGTAGAAAAATACGTTAGCCAGACACACGGTGTCATCCCATTTGTTAAACTTGGATGTACGCTCTTATATCGTCAGCCACTTGTTTGGATCTTGGCCATCGTCACCAGAGAACCCGGAAGGATGCCTCATGTGGTGGCACACAGTTGCTGTCATCGTAACGTGCTCTTCTTCTTCAGCCTCTGATAGACTGCGATCTGTTGAATACGGCTCGAACTCGGCGTGGCCTGATGGGAACCACTGTGTCGTCGAGAATGCGCGCTGGCACAAGACCCAAGACCTGGCGCCTCCACCAGAATCATGTCACGTAGAAGAAGGTGTAATTAGATGAATGACGAACAATAAGTTCACTTAACGAAGGTTTATTCAGCACTTGCACATACAAGAGCGGGGAGAGAACTGCCTCCGGCCACAACACATACGGTATATATACAGTTACAGAACATTCCAGTACAATGATCCTTGACATTTGTGGATACTTCTAGAATGTACTCGAAGCGAATATAGAAGTTAAAATTGTCTCGTCCAGGCGAGTTTTGAACTCACGACCTTCCGTGCAACAGTTTAGTATCATAACCAGTACACCACGGTGCTATTCGGATTCTTCTGCGACAATATGAAATCGTGCTCCAGAGTATAATTCCGGGTGTAGGTCCAGTGTATCCAGCACAAGCAGGTGGGTTGGCTTCAGGTCCTCGACTGGCCTCCTTCTAACCAACATCCGGCCGTCACTGGCACCGAGGAAGAACCAGCCCTCCACTGAGCTGTCGCTCTCGCCCAACTCCATTGAAGTCGCCAATGGCGGTGCTTTGCAGTCAGTAGAATGCACGCAGACAGAAATGTAAGAGAAAATATGCTTGTTGATTTAAAAATCGGTCTCGATTATAATAAGATAGATAATGCTTCTCAAGCCAGAATTACGTATGATGTAACCCGCATGCTAGAGAAAAATGCATCTACTTTGTCTAATGCTACGCATAACGACAGAATTTTAGAAATTTCCATTAATAATAAACTTAAAACAGCAAATGCTTTAATAACTAAATCCGGTAAAGGTTGTTGTCTAGTCATTGCTTTTATTTCTGAGTATATTTCTAAAACTGAAAATTTCTTCAATGAAAACAACATATCGGAGCTGTGTGATGATCCGACTCCTAAATTACAGAAGGAAGTAAGGTCAGCCATTAACAATGAGAAATTTCTTATAAAACATTTCCAAAAGAAACTACTCATCAATATGAACCCTCAGCCCCCTAAACTTCGGTCCCAGTTCAAAATTCATAAACCTAATCATCCAATACGTCCAATCTCCAATAGCATGAATAGCGCATATCACGATTTGGCCCGATTTCTACACGAAACTTTGAAAAAATCCTTCGTTTTCGAAAATAATTATTCCGTTCCTAACAGCCACGTTTTGGTCCAAAATATTAAAAACTTAGTATGCAGTTCAGACACCAAGCTTTTTTCCTTAGATATTAAAAATCTTTATACCAATGTCCCGGTACATGAGACGCTCATCATTGTGGAAGAAAACTTACGTCAATTTAAAAAATAAAAACGATCTATCAGATGAACAGATTACCGAATTTATGAATCTCATTAATGTCGTTGTCAAGTACAACTACTTTGAATTCAACGGACAACTGTACCAGCAGTCTGATGGGCTCGCTATGGGCAACCCTTTAGCCGGTCTCCTCGCCGACATCTTTATCAATTCCTTGGAAAAAAAGCTGTTTAACCGTGTCTCAGCCGCTTCACTAGGTATCCTTTCTTACACAAGATACGTTGATGATATTCTAGTCATCTATAACGGACCCGCCGATAGAATTGATCATATATTTAAACTTTTTAACGACCTCCATGAAAAAATTTCTTTCACTATTGAACTCGAAAACGATAACCGCCAATTAAATTATTTAGACTTGACGCTTACAATAGAAGACAATAACATCACTTTCAATATTTTTCGAAAAGAAACGTATACTGACCAAATCGTGGCTGCTTCCTCTTTTCATCCACAGTCTCAAAAATGGCCTTTTTTTTCACTCTGCCGTCCACCGAGCCACCTCCATACCACTTTCAACAGAAAGTTTAATGAGGAGATTAATTTACTTAAAACCATAGCAGTCAATAATGAGTATACGCCTAACATAGTGGACGATATCCTAAAAAAGAAAACTGCAAGAACTACCATGCTCAACACCGCATGCACTGAAATTAACCCCAAAAAAACGTTTTTCCATTCTTTTCATAGGACCCATTTCCTATCAGATTCAGCGCATGCTTCGCAACAAATACAACTGCAATGTTGCCATCTCTACTAATAATAATCTAAAGAGAAATTTCGTTCATAATTTGAAATCCATTCGCTCCCCTACAGAAAGTTCTGGCGTTTACAAGATCATCTGCGATACCTGCTCCTCCTATTATATAAACTAACTGGACGTGCTTTCACCGTCAGATATAAAGAAATTCTTTTGAGAAAGAACGGCACCAGTCCCCTAAATTCATCCTTTGCCGATCATCTCTTAATTACTGGACACGTGCCTAAAGCCATAGGTGATAACAATATTCTGCATACCGAAAAGAAGGGGCGTAGGTTAGATGTCTTAGAGGAATTGGAGATTTTCAAACATCTCACTCGTCATGATGGTCTCATACTCAACGAACAGCTGCAGCTGCGAAATAAAAACTTTTTTGACTGTATAAAGCCATTGCTTGATCTTTGATTCAGATTTCCTCATGCAGTTAACCGAAATGTTGTTTACCTGTCACATCTTTGCTGTTTTCTTGTATGTCATAACTAACGTTTTTACGTTACAAAATGTATCTCTATTTAAAGCAGATAAATATGTAACTTCATCCTGTTATTATTAATGCTTACGTTATGCCTGAATCAGCTGCATCACAATTTCATGTGTCTAATTTTGAATGTACAGTAGCCTAGTTGTTTCTGCGGCTACTAGATGGCCCATGTTTACTTGCCCAAACTTTCTAAAGTGGGCACCTCAGTCTTGTTGCAACCGCTGTACACAGTACGAGCAGCCCTTAGCGGCTCGCCATCTGACAGGTGTTCATGACGTCGCCTTTCCGGCCGAGATCTTTTTTAATATGTGACTTGTAAGTACTGCATCGTTTCGAGCCAGTACAAACTGTAATTTTATTAATGTACTATATACCTAATGTTTTAGTACAGTTAGTCTAATTCTGAAGACAACGCTCATAGCAGCGTCGAAACCAGGTCAATTTTGACTTAATATTTGTGACCGAGGACTTATTTGTTACAATATAATTCTGACACGGTCACTGAACCTTAGCAGTTGTGTTCAAAGTTTTAAGATTTGTAACAGTTCGTTGTGTCACTGTGTTTCCAAATGCTGCTCAGATCGTTGCTAAGGTGCAGTAGGACGCGCTACAGCCACATGATGGTCTTTGCTCCCGGTAGTTGCAAGTGGCAATCCAGAGGCCGCACTTTTTGCGACCACCGTTGCCAGCAGTGGTGTACAGTGGCCACATTCGTGCAGTATGGCAGAAGCAACATCCAGCTTCTCGTAGCCCTTCTACGCGACCTCGTTCAAACTGAACGAGGTGTTGATGATGGCGTCTTAGTCCCGTTAAAGGCATTCCTCACTGTCGTCAACTCACCGCGTCCGATGTCAAAGGTAGCTGACGCTCACGACGGCTGCGGCGTGTGTTTTCACAGTGGCGCCGCTATTAGCGCCGCTGTTACGCGACTCGTGCGAAAACTGAACAGATATCACATTACTGATGTACAAACATGCCTACGACATTTCGTTCGTGTCACACTGCTTGAGGAGGCCCCGAACTCGGCTCAACTGTGTCCTATGTCCGATGCTTCTGGCGGCCAGCGCTCCACTGACTGCGTTCGATACCTCTGCAGGCCGTCACTCCACTGCACTTACAATGACATCGTTATAACTTTGAAGGAACTTCGTGCATCTTCAGAAACCCTCGTGTGTAATCGCATTTACGATATGCTCCCTCTTCGTTATTACTATACTGTGTTACTACCAGACACATGAAGAAGGCGAAAGGAAATACACACGTCTAAATAATGTGATTGACTCAGTTCTTTGTAAATTTGGCTCCGATTTTCTAATCAGTGAAATAACATCACATAGCTTCCCAGCCCGTGATGTTTCATTTCGTTTTCTTCTCCCCTTGTGGTTGCTTGCCCTTTTAATCGGGCTGTGTACGCACCGCGTTAGGTAGGGATACAAGCCAGTGGGGACGGTTGTCTGGTGTGGAGGAGCTGGACTCCCATGGGATCTGGGGACTACAGAGGACCACCTGCATTCTCCCACGTTTGATGTCTTCCCCAACGGCCACGGATTCTTCCGTGTCAGAAAACCACAATCGTGCTACAGTGGTTTGAGAAGCATGAGGGTGAACTGATGTTGACGTCTTGCCCACCACATTCGCCTGATCTCAATCCGATGGAACACATCTGGGGTGCTATCGGGCATCTGTTGCGCGCCCGCAAACCACCGAACTCGTGACATCTGGTGCCACATACTCCGAAAACGTACCACGGAGGTCGTTTCCTTACCGTGTCAACATGCGTGGCGTAACGACGTCCACGGTTCTCAAACTTTCTAATTTTGTGATCAAGCTTTATAGCTTATTAATTTGACTGCAATGAAACGAATTGTGTAGTATGCTGCATTTACTCAGGTGTGAATATGGCCATCGTTGACGGAAATTAATTACCTGATTGATAAACGTTTGAGGTTCGTGACTGGATTTATAATACAGTAAATTAAATAATTCCTAGATCACTTGAAAACCTTTCGCTACTATGTAGCAACACGTGAAGGTCATAATATTTTGGCTGAGCAGTGTGCGTGCTTAAAAATACCTTTTAGAAATATAACTCAGTGCTACTGTACAGAACTATGCTGTCTGTGAATAACTTCACAGAGCTCCAGACGTTGTCTACCAGATCTAACATATAAGGTGGTCCAGAACGATACCGACAACCTTCCACAGGTTGAAGTGAATGTCTTAAGGAACAAACTGGCAGGAAACCAATTCCAGAAACGTCATCTCTTGACAACACAGAGCGTCGAAGTTATATCGACAATGCGTACTGCTGAATTATGCCTTTGGTGGCAAACGTGAGTTTGCTGACGGACCGTAATCAGTCTTGTGACATGCGTGGACCCGTGCAACGCTATCCAACCTGAACCCGTCACCGTGCGAGATAGCTCAGAGGATAACTGTTCAAATCCCTGTCCGGCCAACCATATTTAGGTTTGTCGCTATCATCCCAAAATAGCTTAAGGCAAATTCCGGGATGATTCCTTCGAAAGGGTGCAGACGATTTCCTTCCCCATCCTTTCTCACCCCGAGTTCCATCTGTAATGATCTCGTTGTTGACTGTGTGTTAAACGCTAATTTTCCTCCCTTATGAATGCTGTCAAGCGCGTTACGAGAAGTTCTCCTCGCCGCTTATCAGCGTATCAAAGTCACATTTGCTGCCGAAGGGTGGTGTAGCGACAGACGTTGCCCCACATAATTTGGACGCTCTGAAGTTCCGTTGAATGACTTTTCCAGACATGTATTCCTACCATGACTTTGTTCCTCGGGACACCCTCCACGGCTATCATTTTCTCACAGCGCGTGTGCCATGAACGGTAGTGGTTCCTCCACTACACTAGCGCGTGGAGCGATGGCCGCTACTAACGCCTCTCACGGTGCCTCCCAGTTAAGAAGTCTTCAGCAGCAGATCCATTCAGTTTTTCTCTAAAAACAAGTTTTGTTTACTGGACGATGGAGAGTAACAGTCTCGAAGAAGATCAGACACACAGCATAGACTTGCAGTCAGATGCCTACTGCCTCCTGGATCTCAGGAACGAACAGAGCAAGTTGGGTTTCACATCGTTGGTGCTTTCCGAAACCATCTTTCTTCCTGCCACAGTAACTGTCCAGTCTCCAAAAAAGTAAAATAAACGAGCCCAAAACTATCTCATAATTAGCGACGCGTCATTATGATAACAGCTAAATGCTCCCTTGAATTTTAATCAGTTTTTAATCTGATCGCCAGGCGGAAAAGCTGTTTCTGATGTCAAAGTACGCAGCACAGGTTAATTGTAAGAGTGTGACCAACGCTCACTTGTTTGTGTGATTAGTACTCCCAAGCATCTCTTTCTCCTTTCTCTCTCTGTCTCTATCCCCCGCCCTCTCTCTGTGTGTGTGTGTATCTATGCCTTTCGGAACGGTCTCATGTTATACAAGGGTCATGCATAATTATGTATTGTCGTCGGAAATGGCTTGGCTGCGCAATTTTATCTTGTCTTCTCTTATAGCTTTCCTAAAGTAATAGTCTTAACTCTAAAATAACTTTAGAGCTAGGAGACGCAGTTATTTAGACAGTACACTCTCGCTTGAGAGTATGATGGTTCAAACTGTAGGCCGGCCAGCCAATAACTGCCGAGACAGTTTCTTTGAAAAGGACGCGGCTGATTTCTTACACCGTCAGTAGTTTTTCTCAGTCTCTAACGATTTGACTATAACCTCACCCGTTCCTGAGTGATACGCTGATGGTTTAAGGCTGTGATCTGAAAATCTAAAGCACAGATCGTCGTATTTGCTGACTTCCACATGACACTCAACAAAAGAAAAACAATTAGTGGACGTTGCCAAGCAAATTTAACAGTACGAATTTACTGTCGTACATTCCACCCTAAGATCTACACCCTGTAATGTAAACTAAAGAAAAATAAGAAATATTTGGTAATCCGACAAAGCGGAAAACAAGGTTTATGACGCCAAATACAATTCAAAATGCACTATGAACTTTGAAGATTGCAGGACTAAAATAGTACTAAACGACTTCTGACAGTAACAGGTGCGCTTAGGGAGGAGTGTTTCTTACGTTTCAAATTGGATCCATTCGCATGGCCAGCGAACAGATGCACGTGGTTATTGTTGTTGTTGTTGTTGTTGTGGTCTTCAGTCCGCAGACTGGCGGTGATGCAGCTCTCCACGCTACTTGTGCACTCTTATCTCGTGCAAACCTTATCATCTCCAAATAACTGCTGAAACCTACATTCATTTTAACCTGCTTATTGTATTCCTCTTTTGATCTCCTACATCCTTTTTGTCTCCGCAGTTCCCTCCGTTACCAAAGCAAGGTTTCCTTGGAACCGCAAGATGTATCCTATTAACTGATCTCTTCTTTTAGTTAATTTTTGTTCCCCAATTCGATTCTCTATCTTCGGATTAGATACTCGAGCCACTCTTTTTCCATCTTCATAAATTTTCTTCTCTAATACTGACATGTACTGCAATTCTTCCTCTGTCAGACAGTGAATCATAGCCTTATTTCTTCTTCGTGTGAAGTTTATTTCCCCTCGCGTGTTTTAATAACTCAAGGCGTATTGGTTTTCTTCCTCTCTTTTATTATTGGTATTTCTCATCTCCCTCTGTGTCTCTCCTCACCACCGAAAAATCAACAGACTATGCTTTGCTGTTATTATTTGATCACACGAGTACTGAACAATCACTATCAATAGTCACATCTATTCAGTAATCAAGGTCTGTGTGTACAGAACGATTTAAAGTAGAACGAACTAATGAAAATAACCGTAGTAAAGGCAGATGCCAGGCTGACCTTCATTCAAAGAGGATGTCAAATGAAACACTTTTCAGCCGTCTAGTTTCCAACCTAATTTTATTTGGCAACTAGTTTCAGCGTTTTACTTCGCCATCTTCAGGCCATGTGAACAGACAATAATGGTACCAGTATAAAATAGATAACCAAGAAATGGGCGTGGTGCAAGTCTTGTATACAGTGGTAAAATGTAATAACGTAACAATACCAACCGGTTCAGGAAGTTACTTATAGTTACAGATAAATTAAGGAATAAGAGAACAGTGCACACCATGTTAACTTTAACTAGTGAGCAAAATATATGGAATGCACTGTTCTCTTATTTTATTCCTTATTTTGTGTAATTATATGTAACTTCCTGTACTGGTTGGTACTGTTATGTTATTACATATTACCACCGTATATAAGACTTGCACCACGCCCCTTCTTTATTATCTATTTCATACTGGTACAATTATTGTCTGTACACAGGGCCTGAAGATGGCGTAGTAATACGCTGACACTAGCTGCCAAATAAAATAATTTGGAAACCAGACGGCTGATAGGTGTTGCATTTGACATCCTGTATCAAACAGCCGAGTCCCGTAACCATCTTTAAAAAGATGGACATACAGAGAATTCATTGGAAGAATCCTCAGGAAGTGCAGTCCACTCACGAAAGAGGTAGCTTAAGAAACCCTCGCTGAATCGACAGCTGCGAGTTACTGTCGAGTCTGGGTCGGTTACTCCGGTGGCAGATCCTACACGAGTGGCGATGTGCATCATGGTGTGGCGTTCGTTTCAAATTCCCACAGTGTACGTTCCTTGAAGAGTCAAAAATATATTGCTTCCTCCTACATACATCTCGCGAAATGATCATGAAGATAAAATTAGAGGGATTTCGAACTCACATGAAAGCCTGTTCTTCCAGCACATCATTTGCGACTGGAAGAGAAAAGGGGAGACACCTTCTATCACTCAACGAAAGGTGGCTTGCAGAATGGAGGTATAGGAACAGGTATCTGTAAATTAGCTCTAGTATCCTGCTACACACAAATAAATATAAACTGCGTTATTTCTGTATAGCTACAGATATTTATTTATTTATTTATTTATTTACATTCTTCTCGAATGGGCGAACTAAGGACCAGGTGCGAGTTTTAATTCCTTATTCGTTGTTATCTTATTTTCTTCGACTGCTCTTTCACCTGTTCACTATGTTTTTGTTCCTGTCTTCTGATCACTTGATACCAGTTTTTTTCACTCTTCTAACTTAATCCTTCCGTATTCAATACTTTTTCTTTAAACACTTCTTCGTCAGCTTTTTCTTCAGCTTTTATATTGTTTTTTATCTAAATCCTTTTTTTACTCCGTGAATCGAATTTGCTGTTGACTTTTTATCCCACGTGTACTTTACGATATTTCTCGTTAATCTAATCTTGCATCCGATATAAATGTCCAAAAAAATATCGACCTTCTTTTTTCATTACTGTTGATAATGTTTTGTATATTGTGATAAATTTTATCAGCACTACGTAATTTCCAACTTTCCATAATTTTTGCTCAGAAAGTATAGTAGTGTCATCTGCAAATGTGTGACAATTAATTCCAGTATTTTTCTATTCTCTTGCCAGCCTTATTGGGGGAATCTTATATTCATTCTGTGTTTCATTCCAAATTTTTACTATTTTTTCTAGAACACAGTTTAAAAATGGTTCAAATGGCTCTGAGCACTACGGGACTTTGTGAGGTCATCAGTCCCCTAGAACTTAGAACTACTTGAACCTAACTAACCTAAGGACATCACACACATCCATGCCCGAGGCTGGATTCGAACCTGCGACCGTAGTGGTCAGGCGGTTCCAGACTGAAGCGCCTAGAACCGCTCGGCCACCCTGGACGGCCGAACACAGTTAGTGATAGGTCATCACCTTGCCGTACGCCTGCGGTTATTTCGAATGACTGAGATATTTCTCCGACAAATTTTACTTTATATATTGTGTTTCTAAGTGTTCCGTGGATCAGATGTCCTAATTTAGATTTTACATCAAATTATCGGATTATTTTCTCTATAGTTTGTCTGTCATAGGAATGAAAGGCAACTGATTTTATTATTTATGTTATAACTGTGAGTGTTAGACTGCATCCTAAACGTAAGACCTCTTTAAATGAAGTGTGCCATGACTGATCTGACATTAAGTATGAAGAATACCTGATTATACGTAAGAGACGGCCTTATCACTCTTATCTTAACATTACAAATAAATCAAAAATAAAAGAAATAGTGGTATTCAAAAATTTTACGCCAACCGCCCTCCCTCCTTTTCTGGGCAAATCCTGGCTGCGAAATTTCCTCCGCCATCGGTATTCGAGCGGCTACCGTCGTGCCGGCATCCGCCGCCGCTTCACGGATTCGCAGACAGACCGGAAGTGCGGACATCGGCTGCGTCTGCTGGGCGTGCTTCCTGCCGCTACTGACGAGTACTCACCTCACTCACCAGGGAAGTATCCCAGCTCGCGCGGCTAACACCGAACAAGCACGGCCTAAAGATATGGAGATGTGTCCCTTCCTCCACCTGTCAAGGACGTTCGTCTGTAAAATTCTGAATGTGTGTACAGTCACTGTTTGAATGACATCGAAGCTTTTCGCGGCGGCATCCTCGCATAAAATCTTCTCGGTATTCCGACCGCGTCAAATCGGAGTTAAGACTCTCTTTCGAAGAATTCGCTCCCGCTAAACGATCATCTTCTGACGAAGAAGATGCTGCTCCTCGAGATTTATCTCGAATTTGGCGCCGTCTCAACATCGCGAAGATGTCTGAATATTTTTCCAACGAGGATATTACGTTAAATATGCTGCCGTCAATGATAACCAAATAGCGTCGTAATGTGGGTGTACAGTATCAGAGACAGTACAAACTCCATGCCGGCCGTTTTGTTGATTTTGTGCGTGTGCAGGTTGACAAACAGCAGGTCAAGTTACACGATCGTTATTTTATCACCCGTCTTCACTCAGTTATCTACAACCTAGTTTCTGCACCGAGACACAGAACTATGTTAAGACAGGCGTGACAAAGATTTGGCTACGAATTGATATTTCTGTTGCATCATTTGATAATGTCGTCACTGTGGATTTTGGTACTGGACTTCTTTGTTGTGGATCCGCAAAAAGCATGTCCTCTAATTACTGTTCTCAAGTGCGGTGTGTTTTAATCCCCCCACTGAAACTCCATATTTAATGATGGTGATGACGAATAAGAGAAGAACCTACGACAAAACAGTAACTTTCAGTTTGAAACATATCTCTGCAAGTTATGCACCTGTTAACTTATAATGTTTCCAGGAAATGGAAAGAAAAGTTCTATGGGACCAAACTGCTGAGGTGATCAGTCCCTACGGTTACACACTACTTAGCCTAACTTAAACTAAGTTACGCTAAGGAAAATACACACACCCATGACCGAGGGAGGACTCGAACCTCCGCCGAGAGTAGCCGCGCAAACCGTGCAAGACGCCTAAGACCGCGCGGCTACCCCGCGCGGCTCCAGCAAATGTTCAGCATTTTGCCAAATAATATCTCATTTATGATTCTCCTGAATGTGCTGTTCGTAATTGGCTGTTGCACGTTGTAGTTCCCTCAGTGACTTGTAGTTTCGGGGCCTGCAGTTCCGTTACCCTTCAAACGTTGGTAGTACACAAATGTTTTGCGGATAAATGACCTTGACGAGAGGTAGAAGAGAAACATTTCTGTATTTTAAGATCATTTGTGGTCGATTTTAGCTGTCCAAGCGTGGGCAGTTCCGTGGTCAGTCTCATAACAACGTGTTTAGGTCTGAGTAAGGCGACAGTTTTTAGATGTCTTTCCAGTTGCGCAGGGGCAGTTGTGAGGTTCTTTCGCACAGCGGTCTTCTACGCTTGATGTTCTTCTACGGTGTGAATGATTTCAGAACTCATTTTCCCATAGATGCTGGCTGTTGCGATTGCAACACCATGGAGGATAGAAAATAACTAAAGACTACATATGGTGTGTATACAGTGTAGTTGGAAGAATAAATAAATTTTTAGGTGAGGAGATTTACAAGGTGCGAAATTCAGCACTCAGAGCTGCGACGTGTGGCAGCAGCAGCGGCTCCAGCCCGTCTGGGCACCCAGCAGAGCCCGGCCCAGGTAACAGGCACGGGTATGTCATTCTGTGCTGTGTCAATCGTATTGGTTGGCGGGGTGTAGCGTTCTACGCTTGGCAACCCATGTTCAAATGTTTTGAGCGGGTCATAACAGTGGAACACCGTCTTTATCGAGATGGGTCAGGATAGCAAAGCTACAAGCGGTCTTCATTATCTTGCTTAAAGATGGCGTTAGGGATACCTCGAAGACATGACACAGTCACCAGCCCCAACACGCCAGAAAAGTGACTCCTGCTGTTAAAGTTGCCGGCAATGCGAACGAGAGGTGATCACGTTGCATCCCTCATTATACACCTTAATATCACACATGACACTTCCCCCGCATGGTAAAAATTGAAATAAAGGAAAATTAAGGTAGAACGTCCCTTTGACATCGACGTCATTAGAGACGGAGCACAAGCTCAGAATATTTCAAGTTTGGAGTAAGAAATTGGCCGTGCCTTTTAAAGGGAGCCACCCCGGCATTTGCCTCGAGTGATTTAGGGAACTAACGGAAAACTTAAACCTGCATAGCCGGTCGCGGATCTTAGCCGTCGTTTTCGCGAATGCAGGTCCAATGTGCTAACCACTGCGCCACCTCGCTCGGTAATAACTACTGAAATATGGCAAAGCTCGTTCTCGTGGAGGCCTGCAGACGAATGCGTCCATCGTGACGCTGTTTGCAGACCTGGGACTCATCGGAAAAGACGATACGGCGCCACTCCTGTGCCCACTACCGATCGTAGTCGTAGGGAGGCCGCAACGATGGGCTGTGTACTCATTGTCCGCGGTGATCCAGGCGTTGCCGCACTTTCGGTACTGAACTTGTCTTTTTGCGAACGAGACCACTTCTGATGGTCGACTGAACAGCATGTCTGTCCTCTCAGGCACTTTGGGCCTTTAAGTCCCTGGGTGTCGCAGAATATCGTCCTCCAGAGCCCTTAGATTTCATGGTCGATTAACAGTCGTGGGTTGCCGACCAATGCAAGCACCGACATCGTGGAACAATAAACAGAGGTCATAGTAGATCACGATCTTGTCACTGTCGAATTCCACCACCTTTCTTACGCCATACATAATGTAACATTTGATGTACAACATCAAATTAGTCTCGACACAAGGACAGACAAAAGTGTCTTGAACATCTCTCGCCTCAGAACAAAAAGTCGCGTAACCAAACTATCCATCTTAGAGATTCTCTACGCGGATGATGTATGCATGATTACTAATTCTTGCGAAACTCTTCAGACTTACATAAATCTGCTAAATGCCTCCTGCAGAAGATTTGGCTTAGCCATTAGCATCACTAAGACGCAAGTTCTCAAACAGCCACTTAGAGGTCTTAATGCAGATGACTCCCGTATTGAGATAAATAACAAACCCTTGCAAAATGTGTCAAATTTCAAATACCTGGGAAGCCAAATTAGAAGTGACAACAGCCTGACAACGGAAATCGCAGCGCGTATAGCCAGCGCAGCCTCAGCCTTCGGTAAGCTTAATGACCGAGTATGGAAATCACATGATCTCCAACTACAAACAAAAATTGCAGTCTACAAAGCAGTAGTATTATCCACCTTACTCTATGCCTCGGAAACCTGGTGCTGTTACAAAGCTGACATTAAGAAGCTAGATAAATTTCATCTTCGATGTCTGAGATCAATTCTGCGCATCAAATGGGAAGACCGTGTCCCAAACACGGAGATTTTGCGCCGCGTGAAACTGGCTGGTATTGAAGCTTTAATAATGAAACATCAACTGAGATGGAGTGGTCACATAGTACGCATGGATGACAGTAGGCTACCTAAAGCGGTGTTCTACTCGCAGCTCTCGTGCGGGAAGAGGAGGAAAGGTGGTCAACACCTGCGATATAAAGACACCATTAAACGCCGCCTTGCAGCTGTGGCATTCCAAGCAACCGTTGGGAAGAGCTAGCATTGCGCCGATCGGAGTGGCGATCAACTGTACATAAGAGCATTGAGCAATTCGAGCAAAAGCGTCTAATGAACCTGGATGCTAAAAGAGAGCTCCGAAAATCTCAGCTCAAGCCTGTCTACACATATACTTACAACTCTGCTGGTCAACTTCACTGTGCTTCATGCAACAGGATATTCAAAGCGAAATTCGGATTCGCGAGCCACATCCGAGCCTACCACAACAAGGACAGAGGAGACTGACGGAGTCGCTGTCGCCGGACACGGCGAGGACGACATCATCATCATCAACATACTCACGAACAACCGGCATTTAAATGTGATTTATGAGTGAGAAACCCGCACTGTAATTAAAATTTTCAACACTGACTTAACGAAGATCCTGATTTTGTGATAAGTAAAAAATGGTACACTAAGTAAAATAGATGATATGTCCGTGCAGAGTCAGAGTTAAACTAAAACTTAACTGACCGCCGTGTCATCTCCAGGCGACACGCGTCGCTGGATGCGGATATGGAGGGCCACGCGCCTCTGACGGCCGCTGTCAGCTTCCGTGACCGGCGCCGCTACTGCTCAGGTAAGTGGCTCGTAGGTTGTGGCCTCACAAGGGCTGAGTGCATCCCGCTTGCCAACAGCGCTCGGCACACCCATCCAACTGCAAGCCGAGCGCTACGGGCACTCGTGTTACCAATGTGGCAAGGCCGTTGGCAGACTCAGACTCGACTAGGGCCAAGAGAGAACAAGATAGTTTACCGAGAAAGTCCAGGAATCCACAGCCAAATCGTCGCACGCAGTTAACGAAGTGTTGCGAAGTACTTGTAGCAGTCCGATAGAATCGAAGTCCATTAGCACTGCAGGTCTTCTGGATCCGTCTCGCGGTGTCACGTTGCTGCTCGACGACACGGAGTGAAGTGGAGCCGCCGATGTCCTCCTGCGAGTGAGGGAGGAGCGCCGCAACTGAGTGCTGGGGAGGCGAGGCGCCTTCCGCAGGTCGCGGCGTACTCATCGATTTTGGGGTGCCCGTATCAGTATTGGAGTCGCAGGCTGGGTCTCCATTAAGCCTTTTTCTATGTACAAAGTGTAGATGGCACTAGTGCTACGTTCTATGTGGGATTGCTCTGAAATGATTATCATTTTAATCTTACGGCCACCTGCCAACAGCAATAGGAAAGCTACCAGAGCCAGTCGAGGGTCGAGATGCATCGATTCAACGGTCCTTATCCGCTACGCCGCCGACTGTCTTCGTGAAGAAGGAGAATGCGGTCCGCATATGTATCCTCACAGTTCAAACCAAACCGCTATCAATCAATCTCGTGACACAATGAAGATGACATGCAACAAAAAACAAACTGGCGCGAAGCGGACTACATGTTTGCATATCAAATTTTTATTTGCTGCCATTTTCAAATGACCCGCCCCTAAGGTAGGTCGTGTTTTACAAATATTGAAAAGTGCATACACATTTAAATATAAAGCTTATTTGATTTCTTATTATTGTCACAAAGTTTAACAATTTTGCAGCGTTAAACAATTGTAAAGGTAAAACTATTTAGGAAATTGAAAGGCTTAAAAATAACCATTTATGTATTAAGAAAACAGTTTATATTTAACACCTGTGCTGTCCAGGAGGAAGTACCTCAGAGAAGTCACTGAACCTCTCACTCTTAGCCAGCCACTGCCCGATCTGCCACTATTCGCCAGCCGAGAGCGACGGCTTAAGCAATGATTGGAACCTCTCGCAGTCAGAAGGCGTTCTGCTGTATCTACGCTACGTTGCTCTACATCGAAGCGTACCGCGCTGGTTAGATCCGCGGTCCTGGCCGCCTTGCCACGGTTAGCGCGGCTCCCCGCGTCGGAGGTTCGACTTCTCCCTCGGGCATGGGTGTGCGCGTTGTCCGTAGCGTAAGTTAGTTTAAGTTGGATTAAGTAGTCTGCAAGCTTAGGGGCCGATGACCTCAGCAGTTTCGTCCCATAGGAACTTATCACAAATTTCGAATTTTCCATGGAAGCGTGTGCTGTACTCTGTTTCAGCATTTCTGTTGCGATCTGATATTACTGTCTAATGAACACTTGTTTTCTTGACACTGCAGTGACTATAAATGTAGTCCTTATTTCATGTTCGTCCGTCTTCGTCTGATCTGCCACCACTACTACTGTACTTTCGCGTTCTCGTCAATACGGTACCAGAACGTTTAAGTCCTACCACTGTAAAGACTGAAGATCCGCGATTCGGAATGTCAGAACTGTGCAGTAAGTAGCGGCAGGAACATCACCACAAAATCACGCAGCACTAACACTCCAAACCATAGACTCTCGGAGAGATATTTTACCCGTTTTCAACCCAATGGTAAAGAATCGAACTATTTTTCTCCGAATCGTACAGTTTGGGGGAAAAGCAGTGAGAATAATTACTTTTGGAAACCTTTTATCAGACAAAGCCTGTTATAACAATAATATATTTCGCTTAATAAAACGGCCGCCAGCCCAAATCGGGCACAGTGTCTACACAAAAGATGAAGTCAATTTTCGACACTGAATGAATAACTACTTTCACTTACTACGGTCACTTGTTAGTAAGTACCATTAATCCCACTTTCTGTTACTTATAGAATTTATCACTATACTTCAGCAATTACTTAGAGAAGACACACATAGGTTTCAACAAGGATACAAAAAAATTGCAAACTTATAGCTATCATCCATATGACCAAAACTATTATTCAACACGACTAAATTTCATTTCTTTAGGAATGTTATTTGTTAACGTTTTACTAACACCAATATTTGTCTGGCTGTCTTTGACATGGAGAAGCAACACGAGCAATTACTGTTAAGATTGTTGCAGTAAAACAATTATCTTACTTTACTTTTCACAATTACTATTGAAAATTTATCCTCATGGCCACGCAAAACGGTTGCCCTTTAGTATTTAATAAAGATTTTCAGAATTTACTACCAAAACAGTACTCTTGCCAGTAAATTACTATTATTCGAGCTTCAATAAACATCAGAATAAAAAACTTCCTGGCAGATAAAAAACTGTGTGCCCGAACGAGACTCGAACTCGGGACCTTTGCCTTTCGCGGGCAAGTGCTCTACCATTTGAGCTACCGAAGCACGACTCACGCCCGCTGCTCACAGCTTTACTTCTGCCAGTATCTCGTCTCCCACCTTCCAAACTTTACAGAAGCTCTCATTCTGGAAACATCCCCCAGGCTGTGGCTAAGCCATGTCTCCGCAGTATCCTTTCTTTCAGGAGTGTTAGTTCTGCATGGTTCGCAGGAGAGCTTCTGTGAAGTTTGGAAGGTGGGAGACGAGATACTGGCAGAAGTAAAGCTGTGAGCACCGGGCGTGAGTCGCGCTTCGGTAGCTCAGATGGTGTCGACAACAGGTCACCGACATGTGGCACACCTGTGTTCAACGCATTATGCGTTACGAGACCACACTGCAGTGGTGGTTGCTGTGCGCCAAACCGGCCATCCGACGCACACTGACACACTATGGCAGAGCCAAAGCCAGGTGGAATCACCATACAACTGATTTCTACTATAGCGCTCTACGTGAACTCATGGATCATCCTCCATCCCCGGATCGCCTCAAAGAAGCTCAACGCATCAAGGCAAAGATTCTATCCTTGACCAGATGCCGTCTAGAGGGAGCCATTGTACGAGCCCGCAGCCAAGACAGGATTAATGGTGAGGAACCTTCTATGCATCATATTGTTCAAAATGTTCGTCGACGCCGACAGGCTTTAATGACAACTTTAGACTTACCTGATGGACGACGGCTGACTTCGCAAGCTACCATTGCGGATGCATTCACAACGCACTATAGACTTTTCTATCAAGAAGTACCTGCCGGTGCAGAGGCCATTGCTGAGGTTGCCCATGAGACACTTGGTACTCTAAACACAGCAGCTGCAATCCTCCTGACTGCTGAAGTGACCACCGACGACGTCCAAGGCGCTGTGGCCAAGGGGTCTCTGAATCGATCTCCCGGCCCGGATGGTTTACCTCTCGAATTTTACAGAACCTTCCAAGATTTGATGATGCCACGATGGAGGGACATGTACTGGGAACTTTTGTCCGGCGCGGCGAACTCGCCACCAATGTTCATGGAAGGCTTACTTGTACCAGTCCCGAAACCCGCAGGAGGAACACGACTCGACAGTTATCGGCCGATCACGTTACTCAATTCGGACTTCAAGATTTTCACACGCCTTCTGGCAGTGCGACTCAAACATGTATTACGGGACATTGTCTCCCACGAACAAACATCCTTAGGCGGCGATCGTAATATACAGACGGCCCTCAGTGAATATCGAGATGTGATCGCTGTGGCAACACACTCGCGACTGCCAGGCGCTTTAATCTCCATCGACTTCAAACAAGCGTTTGACCGCGTCAATCATGCATTCCTCAACGCAGTGATGGACCGAATGGCAATTCCCCCGACGTTCACGCAAGTGATTATGCGGCTCCTTCGTGGAGCAACGTCCAGACTTCTCGTCAACGGCAGACTTACCGAACCTATACGGATTGAACGCTCAGTACGGCAGGGTTGCCCTTTGTTGACGGTACTTTATGCCATTGCAATGGAACCACTCATTTGCGGATTACGGCGACGTTTGACAGGTATTCCACTCCGGGATCATATGTTCCGCTGCCGAGCTTACGCGGACGACTTGGCCCTCGTCGTACGTTCAGCGGCTGAAGTACAAGCTGCGATGCAGTGGATTACCCGTTACAGTGCAGGGGCAGGGAGCGCTATGAACGTGGCAAAATCATGCGCCATGAAGATTGGCCGCGGCCTTCCCGCAGACAGCGTAGTTCCATTTCCACTGGTAGATACCATTCGTTGTCTCGGATTGGTGCACACGCGAGACATTCGCCGCACCTCGGCGATCAATTTTCGTGCGCTGCTGCAACGCATCCGGGCCAACATACAAAATCACATACTACGCCCGCTGAATATGTGCCAGAGAGTCACCTTAGTCAATACCCATCTGGCAGCTCGGATACCCCATATAGCGCAGATTCTGCCCATCACTGCGACAATGGCGGCCAGGTTACAGGCGGCATTCGGCTATTTCATTTGTTCTGGACACATCTTCAAAGTCCAGTATGAAGCTCTCACCTTACCGAAGCGGGACGGTGGCCTCGATCTGGTTAATGTGAGAGCCAGGACAACGGCACTTTACACCAATACTATGCTCCGGTTATGGAAAAGCCAAAATGCTAGTTTTACTGGAATGTTGACCACCGAGCTCGCGCCTGTTTCCAGACGCCCACCGACGTCTTTGGCACACATCCCACCTCCGATGTCACATATCGGCCGTTTCTTTTTGGAGTACAGCTACATATGCACCGAGCTCCCCAGGACCAGGAAGACGACCACCCGCGACATCTACCGCCTTCTCCGAAAGTCTCCACCCCGCAACCCCGTCGAAACACGTCACCCCCAGGTTTCATGGCCTACAGTTTGGAAAACGATCCACCAACCATATCACACCACTGACACCACCTCTATGTGGTACCTTCTCGTCAACGGCAAGTATACTACAAGACAGAAACTGCATCGCATCGCACTGGTGGACTCACCCCTGTGCCTCAAGTGCAATGTCGAAGATACAGATTTACATCGTTTTGAGTGTGGGCCAGCAGCAGCTGTCTGGACCCTCGTACAGAAGATTGTGGCTTTCTACCTCCGAGTACCACCACATCAAGTTTCTCCCACTATGATGATATATCCCGACACGACCTACTTTCCATCGGCTAAGTGGCACGCCATCACATGGATCAGTGGCATGGCTGTCGACTACCTCTTCCGAGACGACATCGTTGATCCGGCGGACTTTTGGACACGCTTCCAAGTGTATCACCACACCCTTCGCCGGCATCGACACTATCGGGCCACTTTCGCGAACTATTTGCAGAGCATTTTCACCAACCCGCCTCAAAGCTGGAATCTCAACGAACCGTGCCAGCCAAGGCTGGATGATCCCACGTTCCCCTTCAATGGTCAATGATAGAATGCATTTTGTTCTGCTGGCGCGCCAAAGTGGAGCATGGCGTGGAAAGTATTCCTATTTTATTTCAGTTCTCTTTTCTCCTCCTCTTCTAAGTTTTTTTTTCTCCTTACACATGTTTATCCCTTTCACACATAGCTCTCTATCTGCAGCCTATTTTTTTTCTTTCTCTTGTGCTCCAAAAAAATAAAAAAATAAAAAAATAACAAAAATGAAAAAATAAAAAAATTAAAAATAAAAATAAAATAAAAAAAAGAAATGATGCTGATGGTGGGACTGTACACTCATTTATGTTACCAAAAACCATACAAATACAAAAGAAGGCCGTTGCGGAAATATAGCTACCTTTTATGTTTTACGTTTTTCAAAGGATATTGTGTTATTTATGAAGAACGTCGTCTTTTATTTTCATACCCAAGAGGTTTTTATTTGTTTTCTTAAAAACAATTAGTAGAGCAATTTAAAAAAAAAAGATGGTAGAGCAATTAAAAAAAAATGGTAGAGCACTTGCCCGCGAAAGGCAAAGGTCCCGAGTTCGAGTCTCGGTCGGGCACACAGTTTTAATCTGCCAGGAAGTTTCATATTAGCGCACACTCCGCTGCAGAGTGAAAATCTCATTCTGGAACATCAGAATACTCGGAGTAAATTCGTTTAGGTAAGGACCCTACTGAGGTAAATTACATAGGAAAATCACGGTTAAACACATAGGTACATTTAACACTTATATTCCACTGATTGAAGATGGATGGTTCACACTGTGATACACTTATAAATAAAGTACTTTGCCTGTTACTGATGTCGAAGGTGGCGTGAGGCGGTGCAGCGTAGTAACATTGCGCAAGTACGGCTCTTGCTGTACATAGCTCTGTCTTCCTCTTGGTGGCGACGATAAAATTCCAAATTTATGAGCTATTAATTGATTGCCGTACTGCGCCAATCATATAGAACACGTCCGAGGTCAAAAACCCAGTCTTGCGGATAAATTCGGGGCCTCTAGTGCTTGACCAACGTAATGCGTGTTCACTACTTGCAGGGCAGCTACCGACTATATGCTACTCGCGAGCTAACTCTCATTCGCGCGCCCCATCACCTTTTCCATTCTACCACAGAACGGAGTTCTATCTATGATCCCTACACTTTCTCAATTTACACATCTGCTTACAAAAACCCTAAGTATGAACCTTCTACAATTGCATGACAGCATATACACACAAAATTGACATAATTAATTACAGCTGTACTTGAAATATTACATAATTATTTACAAAATATGTTTTAATACATTTATTCCAGCTATGTCAAAGAGGTTATTTTAAATAGATAAACTACACTTAACAAAAGCTTACTCTCGTTATAGTATTTTCTTAATTATTCAAAATTGTTATGGAAGAAAACAATTTTAAAATATACAGATTCGTGGCAGTATTATATTTACAATAGCATTACAGTCTCTCTCTGGTATTTTCCGTGGAGTCATTCGTCGCCTGTGCTCGTTGCCGCCTGTGCTCTGGTCGCTGCAAGTATTCCTTAGGCAGCGCTCTGGACATTCTGCCCGCACAGTCTTTGAGATCGACTCACAAGTTCTGATCGCTAAGCGACTGTGGTATGTCGTCGAGTGATTGTGTTAGTTGCCTTTCCTGTGACCAACGGACGTGCAAATTATCACCATTTCAGCCCAGTGGCACAAGGTATGTACGAGTAATGCCATGTAGTATCTATATGCACAAGAATACAAGAGATTACGCAGCGAGTGTCTCATTCGCCAATGGCGTTTGTTGTTTGTTTATTGGAACATCCGGTCATGCCTCGTAGAAAGAAGGAGAAACATCTATGAGCACCTACTCCAATTCGAGAGTGGACGGATCGTGCCCTATAGAAATTGCGGTTTAACATTTTGCGATGTTTCTGTGTTACCCCTCGTTACATATCTGGTCTTTGTTGAAACTAAAATTCATTCGAACTGACTACTAACAATTCCTATATTTCATATAAAATCATGAATTACCGTTTTAAAGTAGAGAAAATTAAATAACAGAAGCCAATGGAATAGAGCATTATATGCGAAGTAGCAAGGGGCTTCATTCAGAGAGTTTCTAACCAACGCCGCTTTTGTTTGACGACTAGCACATAAACCCAACGCACGTATTGTTAATATCTCTAGCGTCCGGGAGTCTTTAGAATCTGGGAGTATTTGTGTTCGAGATTTCGGTGTCAGAGCTTTTAGCGATTGACTCCTCAGTATTCACGTCTCTTAAATTCATGCGCCACTGTGTGAAATAGTTAACTTCGTTGGAAGCCGAGCTAAATAAAAGTAAATTTCTGTTCGTTTAACACTGTCGAAAGTACGAAAACTGAACTACTGAGGCCGGCCGGAGTGGCCGAGCGGTTCTAGGCGCTACAGTCTGGAACCGCGCGACCGCTACGGTCGCAGGTTCGAATCCTGCCTCGGGCATGGATGTGTGTGATGTCCATAGATTAGTTAGGTTTAAGTAGTTCTAAGTTCTAGGGGACTGATGACCAAAGAAGTTAAGTCCCATAGTGCTCAGAGCCATTTGAACCATTTGAAACTACTGAGATAACATCCAGCGAACGTCTCAACCGATAAACGACCGATACCATCAATTCCAACTTAAAGGCTTCAGTTGTTGACGAAGCTACTATTCAAACATGGCGTCGCAATTCGACTTTCGATTACAGACCCTGTTTGGATATTTATTATTGAGCTAAAATGTGACCATTCATAGTAGAAAGCATATCAAAGAAACTATATTAATAAAAACCAAGCTCAGGAAAAACTATAGTATCCTATAATTTCGAACAGAGTATTACGAGAAGTGAACCGTGTATTGGATTTCTCTGGATAATAATAATAATAATAATAATAATAATAATAATAACAGTTTGTTCCACATTAACATTAACGATATGATTTTCGTCGGAAAAACATCGTTCTGTGTTAAATGAACCCTGTGTCTTTTGAAAGAATTAATGCGGTGTACATATGCTACGCTAATCGAAGTTATCAATTCATTTTGAAAAGCGAATAGGCTGCCTAGTAACTGTTAATGAGTATCTTTGGTGGCAACTCCTAAGTAAGGCAGCTATACGTTAGTAATAATTAGAATCTAAATTTATTAACCAAAGACACTTTAAAAGATTTGTGTAAACCCGAATATAGATTGAAATTAATGAAAGAGCGGACATTATCAACAAATATCGACTGCAATAACACATAGTGTTGTGTCCCCTCCCTTTCACGAATCTCGACGAGGTGAAGAATACTGGCTGGGCACAGAAAAAGCATATTACACTTTCGATGATCGTGGAAGTGCCAGCAGGCAGCAGTGGGAAGCGTCACAGCCGCTCACGCGTGTCAGGGCCACACTACCGCCGTGCAGACTGAACGGTTCAGGAGCGCCGCACTGAGCACCGTGCAGGATCGCAACGATCGCGGGCAACTACCGCTCGCGAGGACATGTTGTTCCCTGATCTGTAGGGGTTAACACAGCCACGCCGTGCACTTTGAGTATAAAGTGTGCTGTTTTGCTTCAAGACAAATATCGACACAGAAAGTGCGACGAGCTCAATAGACTGTCAGCACGGCGACAATTGGTGCGGTTGTCCTTGACACGGAAGTAGAGGGAGGCTAGCCGACAGTACTGCGATCAACAACACTGGGTAAGGAGTGACACCTCGTCGTCTTTACAAACGAGTCCCGGTTCACTGTACAGCATCTCAATGGATGTATCCATGTGTGTAGGCTCTGGCGAGAACGAGTGTTATCAGACTGCATTCGAGAACGTCGTACGAGTTCGTCAGCTGGTACGATGGTGTGGCGTGCCATTAGGTACAAAATACGGTCCTTTCTGGTTCGCATGCCCTTTAATTTGAACAGGTGGCGATGCATTTCAGATGGTGTTAAGGGACAGTAAGTGTGCCCTACATTTTATGTCTCCGTGATGTCACTTTTCAACAAGATAACGTAACACCATATGTTGGCCTTGCAGTCCTGACCTACCTATATTGAGAAGGCATTCAACTCATGCCCTAGCTACGAGGACTATTCGGAAAGTAGAGTCAGATCCGGCGCGAAATGGAAAATACAGTGAAAATCTGAGTGAAGCTTTGCACAGATGCGTTGGGCATTGTGGCTGGTATGCCTGTCGATCGTATCATGTCGCTCTTTTCAGTTCTGAGCTGACAGTGAGAACGTAAAGATGGCTAGAAATTAGTGTCTCCCGCCAAGTATGAGGGCCTGGTGAATGATTTCGCCTGAAGCTGTGCAACCCACATAACATAACTGTCATGCGTTTCGTTCTGCACGACAATTCTCAGCCGCACTCTGCAGGGGCAATGAAGATGCTCCTGCAGCGTTTTCGACAGGAAGTGTTTGATCATCCACAATACATCCCATACTCGACTTCCCCTGAGGTTCATGTCTGCTCACATGAAACGCTGGCTATGCGGACAACATGTTGGCACAGACAACAAGCTATAGACCAGTGTAGAGAATTGGCAGAAAGCACAGGTGGCTGCCTTCTATGACGATGGTATTGAAAACGGCGACTATGTAGATAAGTAAATGGAAGTTGTAGCAACAACATTTTTGATTGCTGTGTACAGATGTGAGCTGAGTTGGTGAGTCTTCGCTCACAGCTCCAGGCTGTGTTGGCTTCTGTCACACAGCTTGAGGGGCATCACTGTGGGGTATGCGAGGGACATCGTGCACGTCACACGTGTCCCTCGATCGGCCCATTGCTGTGGCTGCCCCAGGTACTGCCTGCATTGAGGTTGATCCCCCACCTGTGGTCGAGTGAGAGATCATTCCAAAGTCTGACAGGCAGCAAAAGACTTTCCGAGGGGCCGATCATAGGGCCTCCCCAGTTCATTTCACAAACAGGTTTCAGGCATTATCTGTGGTTGACGAAGTATCTGAGCTGGATCCAGTCGTCCACCCTGTTCCAGAGGAAGCTTCTCGGACCACAAGGTCTGGCCATTCACAGAGGGTGGGTTTGCTGGTAGTTGGGAGAAATAGTAAAGACTGCCAGTCCTGCTTGCGAGATTAATTCGGAGCTCATCATCTGCTGCATCGTCGACAGAACCGACTGTGGTCCTTTGGTGCAGAGCCGAGTGGAGCGTCTGAATCAGAGGCTCAGCCAGTTCTGTGACCGCGTTGGCTGTAGGTTCCTTGACTTGCGCCATAGTGTGGTGGGTTTCCAGATTCCGCTTAATAGGTCAGGAGTCCACTATACACAGTAAGCTACACGGATAGCGGGGGCTGTGTGGAGGGACTGGGCGGTTTTTTAGGTTAGAGGGGCCTCAGGGAACCACAGAAAGGGGCAGGTAAAACACAGTAAGGTAGTTGTAGAAACGATCGGTATTGTAGTTGTAAATTGTCGTAGCTGTGTTGGGAAATGACCAGAGCTCCAAGCCCTAATAGAAAGCACTGAAGCTCAATAGTTATAGGTATGGAAAGCTGGCTAAAGGCGGAAATAAGACCAGCCGAAATTTTTTCAAACGACCTAACAATGTTTAGAAAGAATAGATTAGATACAGTTAGTGGTGGAGTATTTATTGCAGTCAGAAGTAGTTTAACTTGTAGTGAATTTGAAGCAGATAGTTCCTGCTAAATAGTCTTATTCTTGACAATCGGACTAAACTATTAATTGGATCGTTTTACCGACTCCTCGACTCGGAAGATATAGTTGCTGAACAGTTGAAAGAAAACTTGAGTCTTATTTCAAATAGGTACCCCAATCATAGAGTTAGAGTTGGTGGTGATTTCAATCTACCCTCGATATGCTGGAAAAATTATGTTTAATGCCGGCGGCAGGCATAAAACGTCAATCGGTATTGTACTGAATGCTTTATCAGAAAATTATTTTGAACAATTAGTTCATGATCCCACTCGAAGCGTAAATAGTTGCGAAAGCATACTTGACCTCTTAGCAAAAAATAATTCTGGACAAATAGGGAGTATCATGAACCATGGACCTTGCCGTTAGTGGGGAGGCTTGCGTGCCTCAGCGATACAGATAGCCGTACCGTAGGTGCAACCACAACGGAGGGGTATCTGTTGAGAGGCCAGACAAATGTGTGGTTCCTGAAGAGGGGCAGCAGCCTTTTCAGTAGTTGCAAGGGAAACAGTCTTGATGATTGACTGATCTGGCCTTGTAACATTAACCAAAACGGTCTTGCTGTGCTGGTACTGCGAACGGCTGAAAGCAAGGGGAAACTACAGCCGTAATTTTTCCCGAGGGCATGAAGCTTTACTGTATGATTAAATGATGATGGCGTCCTCTTGGGTAAAACATTTCGGAGGTAAAATAGTCCCCCATTCGGATCTCCGGGCGGGGACTACTCAAGAGGATGTCGTTATCAGGAGAAAGAAAACTGGCGTTCTACGGATCGGAGCGTGGAATGTCAGATCCCTTAATCGGGCAGGTAGGTTAGAAAATTTAAAAAGGGAAATGGACAGGTTAAAGTTAGATACAGTGGGAATTAGTGAAGTTCGGTGGTAGGAGGAACAAGACTTCTGGTCAGGTGACTACAGGGTCATAAATACAAAATCAAATAGGGGTAATGCAGGAGTAGGTTTAATAATGAATAAAAAAATAGGAGTGCGGGTAAGCTACTACAAACAGCATAGTGAACGCATTATTGTGGCCAAGATAGACACAAAGCCCATGCCTACTACAGTAGTACAAGTTTATATGCCAACTAGCTCTGCAGATGATGAAGAAATTCATGAAATGTATGACGAGATAAAAGAAATTATTCAGGTAGTGAAGGGAGACGAAAATTTAATAGTCATGGGTGACTGGAATTCGTCAGTAGGAAAAGGGAGAGAAGGAAACATAGTAGGTGAATATGGATTGGGGCTAAGAAATGAAAGAGGAAGCCGCCTGGTAGAATTTTGCACAGAGCACCACAAAATCATAACTAACACTTGGTTTAAGAATCATGAAAGAAGGTTGTATACATGGAAGAACCCTG